>NW_026126461.1:12657500-12990000 GCF_943737965.1 Phodopus roborovskii
CCAAAACTACAGAGAAACCCTGTCTCGAAAAACCATGTGCAATCCAAGATGTGGAGACAGGAGGGTCCATGGTGTCCCGCTCTACCTTCTCGCCAGCAAGAACGACGAGGCACACTCAGGATCCTTCTGCAGTAAAGCTTTAATGCATCTTGAGAGGGAGAGCATAAGCTTACAGAGCGGAGACCCCAAACATCCAAAACCCAACCCTTATATAGGTTTACAACCTTCTCCTCGGACGTGTCACCTCCTGATTGGCTGCAGCCCATCGGCCCATGTGACGCCACGGGAGAGGCAGAGGCCAAGGGAGGGAAAAATCACCCTGCACCTGTGCACTGACTTGTTTACTCTCAACGCCAGGTGGATGCAGGCGCCATCTTGTAATGGAGAATGCTGGGACGGCTCCCTACACATGGGACTCACTCTAGCCTACCTAACTGGAGAGTTCCTGTCTCAAAGGAAGAGAATGGTATTTCTGAAGGTGACACCCAAGGCTGTCCTTTGGCCTCTCTGAACACGCACAGAGACAGACAGTCAAGCAGGCAAGCAGGAAAGCATGGACCCATACATGCCATACACACACACACACACACACACACACACACACACACACACACCTTTAACACACACCTTTAAGACTTTTTTTTCTTTCTGAAACAGATTAAGAACTTAAACTCACTGGAAAAATGTGATCACGGTTGCATGTGACTACGAACAGCAGGAAAAACTCATGTCAAAGGACTCTATGGAGCATCCCTATGAAGTACTCTAGAACACACTGTGTTGAAGGCAACCATGAAAGAATTTCTGGTAATTACACTGATTCTATTTCAACTATATTTGGTTTATCAACTGCCTTTTGGAGATAGACTTCACAAATGTTTTCCTTCCCTGAGTAATCCTACTATCTTTGGGGTGGACCTAACAGCAATAGCCAAGCTACTACAGTGGTGTCCAGGCGTAGCCTTGGCATTCTCTTGACTGCGGTTGCCTTTGACCCGGATGGTTTGCATGTGACTAATCCAGGCCGCCCTATCTGAATATAATTTTTAAATTGGGTAAAAGGCATAGAGCTTTACATATACTGTAGCTTATTTGCTAAATTATGCAAACTAGTACACTTCCAAATCAAACACATACCTGTACTAAGGAGAGCCTCCCTGGTGCTAAAGCATCGATCAGGGGCTGATATTTAGAGGTAGCATGACTGATTAGTAGCGGTGGCATTTCAGGCCATTCTTAGTGATAACCACTAGAATACAGGAGCAGCTTTTCAAAGCCCTGGGAAGGAAAAAGCCTGACAAAAAGCCTGTGATAGAAATACCAGTCATTATGTCACAGCTAATAACCCACATGTGTCCCATTACACAGCTGTTTGTGTTACACCCTGTTGCCACAGAGGCTCACAGCTGCTTTCTGCTCCTGCTCCAGCAATTAATATGCACACCAAGCCCAGTGGCCATCCTCTATGAAGCTGAGGAGGCATGGAAGAGAGGTGCAAATTGAGAGGCCTCAGCAGAAACCTGCTCAGCATTATTCAGGAATGTTTAGTTGCTTACTCAGATCCATCACTAACAAAGGGCCTATTTCCCAAAGGTTTGAGCTGTGTAATTAGCAGCAACAAACACTGCCCCAAATCAGGTCAACCTGTGGGATTAGTTACAAAGGTTTTGTAAATTTCAGAAGATATCTACACAGATGTCAGGAAAACAACACACACACACACACACACACACACACACACACACAGAGAGAGAGAGAGAGAGAGAGAGAGAGAGAGAGAGAGAGAGAGAGAGAGAGAATAGCATAATGGATGCAGCCACAACCATTAAGTAGTTTTGGATCTGTGAGACTCAGACAACCAATACATTTTATGGGGGAAGTCATTAAAGTCAGATAGGAAAAAATATATGGTATGAAAGTTACAAACTTCTAGACAGCATGTAAAAAATGCAGGGAAGTGGCAGGGGCAGAGGAGGAAACACACAGACTGGATCCCATCACTCTTGATAAATAAGACAGGGTCACCTGAGTTTACTTCTGCAACCAACACAAGTCCCTGAGTATCTAATTATTTTGCAGAAGGATTGAATTTCCTCGAGCTTGCATTTACCGTTGTCATTAGACTGTTTATACTTCATTAGTCTGCTTTCAAAAATGGAACTTTTCATTTTATTTACAGAAGTCTTTATACTTCTCTAAGGCTGTTCAAAAACATAAAGTTAAGCACTGCTAACATTTCCATCAGGAAAAAAGACTGGACCAGAGAGATACAAACACATTTCAGCATTGCAAATTGATTAAAAAGGCTCCAATTTAAGGAAGGAACTTTCATTTGGGTTAAAAGACTAATTTGCAAGTGATTGGGTCCAAAATGACATCACAGATGAATGTAAAGTCTGGTGACTTCATCTTGACCAATCACTGCAGTTTGCTTAGATTTGTTCATATTTGGTAAACAACACTGTTTAACACTCACAGCAACTATCCGGTTCTTAAGCGGGTTGGTGATTTTCAATTCAGAAGTCAAGATATTGTGTTGGTTGCCAATAAAAATAATTAATAAAACACCTCTAGCCCAAGGGTGCATAAGCAATCGAGTGGTAATGAGTTATAAAAGTGCACTTCCTTCTACAGCTGGTGCTAATTAAAATCTGATCAGAGCAATAATTGAGCAATGCCCAGGCTATCCTTAATTCTCCGTGTCACGTTTCAATTGTTTGACACAAAAGCACTGACCTCAATAAGTGAAAACACATTAAAAAGTCTAAATTATACTATCCTTATCCAGGCCAACAGGTGATATACTGTTGGGTTTGGGGGGGGGGGTTACATGAGACATAGAAGTTTTCCAGTAAGTTCTGAGCATTCCCTTCTGGAACAGGGGAATCCCTGGGACTTTCATTCCTAGGCATTCCTCCATCAAATCTAAACACAAAACTAAGTATTACTTCCCCAATTCAAATGAGGTAATAAGCCAGTGAGCTAGGCATGTTGCTCTTTGTAGTCTTTGTAGGATCTGGTAGCTGAAGGATAACTTGCTCTTGTTAACATGTAAACACACTGATTCCAAGGCTGTGTTTCCACATCCCACAAATTTAGTTTATCACACTTTATTAAAGTAAGGGGAAAAGAATATAGAGAGGGATACTTTGTAAACAAGGAAAAGGATATAGAATTTCCAGCATAAAATACTGGTACTCAGGCTGGAGAGATGACTCAGTGGTTAAGAGCACTGGTTGCTCTTTCAGAGATCCTGAGTTCAATTCCCAGCAATGACATGGTGGCTCTCAACCATATGTAATGATATTTGATACCCTCTTAAGATGTACATGAAGACAGATAGTACTCATACACATAAGAATAAATAAATAAATCTCTAAAAATACTTGTACTCTTTGAAATACCTTTTACAAAAAAGCAAAATCTCAAAGCCCATTAGTAACAGTACTGACTTATTTTTTTTTTTTTTTTTTTTTTTTTTTTGGTTGTGACAACTAAATAAGAGAAAAATGTCTGCTTCTATCAGTTTTAAAAGCTATTCAGAAACATAAAATAATATATATCTAGTTCCAAAATGTTCTGTTTTTAACATACATAAAGTTCTAGTTAAAAGTGGAAAGCAAACATTGTCAGTTTGATATAACCACTTAAAGAAATACACACTAATGCTTGAATTGAAGGGTTGTTGTTTTTTTTGTTTGTTTGTTTTTGTTTTTTCCCATTAACCAATGTGTTCCTAGAACCATTCAACCATTTTTTATCTGCTCAACATTTACTGTTCCTATTTAAAATCAAATTCAGTGGCACTTTTTGTAAAAATACTACATCTTGCTTCATGAATAGATTCATGACAGAGACAAGCAATACTATCAGCTACAGCACATGATAAGAAAATAATAAAAAGTTCCATTTTGTATGAATGTAGCATACAAAACTCTTGTGAAAATCCTCTCAGGCACTACAGAAACCAAAGCTAATGGCACATGGGTGGATGAGTCCTGCAAAGGACTCTCGTGAGGAGGGGTAGATGTCTATGCCTGAGTCCCTCCGGGAAGTGAAGTAAAGCAACTGAACATCATAGATGCCTCAGAAGAGGCCACCATGCAGGCAGAACTATGACAGTGAGAAGATTGGGTATGGAAGGGACAAGACAGGCCGGGAAGGTGAGTTGAGACTTACAACAGGGGCCATAGTGAAGGAGCCATCGGATGCTACACCTTGGGCACCACCTTGAACATTTTGTAGCAGGGGTTGGCCTATTCTCTTTTACATAGTCCTCCCATAGCCACGCCCACACCCACTTCCATGATGATTTGCTTAAGAGCACAAGGCCTAGTAACTCTGGACTGAACTCCTTTAAAGGACATTCCTTAGGTACTCCGCCACGACTATGCAACAAGTAAGGAATACAAATGGTCTCATTACTACAGAGCTCTAAGGCTGAGACAATCCATTCCTCTCATAGCATAAGCTTCAGACAGAATGTACCTTTACCTTGTTATCATCATTATTATTATTATTTGTTTTTCCAGCTAGGGTGTCTCTGTATTGCTTTGAAACCTGTCCTGGAACTCATTCTGTAGACCAAGCTGTCCTTGAACTCACAGAGATCCATCTGCCTCTACCTTGGGAGTGAATGCTGGGACTAACCGCATGTGCCACCAATGCCTGGCTTCATCATTATTATTATTGTTGTTGTTGTTTAGTAAATATACTTACAAAATGAAAATTTATTCTTGCCTAGTCCTCTGCCCGGAAAATATTCATATTATGAGAAAGGAACAGGGGTTACTCCCTTGTAGAACTAGGGCCTGAGAAGTCGATGGTAGCCTGTGCATGTTTCCACTCTTACTCTGGGTCTTTGTAGCCTACTTTCAGGAAAGCCCTAGAGTTTGGCAAAACAAATAAAGGCTACATCTCTTGATGTGGCCTCTGCCTTGGTAGTTGCCAGAGGCTCTGCACAGCAGAGGGATTTCCTGTGGGCCTTGTCATGACATCATTTGGGTCATGTAGCCTGCGGTGGCAGAAAATGAAGCTGATATTTATACAAGGTATTAAAGGAGGGCCATCTCATGCCAGGCTGAAGATGACAAAATGTGTCAGCCACAGTCTTATGACCGTCTGTGGTCTCTCTCTGTGGTCCCTTTCTTTCTGGCTGATATATAATATGGACACATATTTATGTACTTATATATGTGCGTGCACACACACACGACACTAAGAGAAAAACAAATTGAAAAGAGCAGGGAGGCAGAGTGTATTTCACGCACTAGTGCCAATGTTTCATATCTCATGAACCTCGGGAAAACAATTCGTAGAACTAATTAGTTTACAGTGTTTAAGCAGCTTGTTCTTCGTTTTTAATCTTCTTTATGTGATACTGTGAACAAAGCCATATTATCTTCCGATATTTTTTATACAGTTTAACAAATATAATCTCCCTTTTCTTTCCAGGGATTACTTCATTTAGACATCAAACTATGTTGCTGCTGTCCCCACAACCCCCTGGGGAGAAAGGATAGAAATAAATTGACATCTATTCGCATAGGTCTCAATGGTCTACCAGATCCACCCAGGCCCTAATCCTCCTTGCTGTCATGGAATCCACCTGGCTTAATTATATTTACAGTTTTTCAGTTATACCACACAGCGTGTAGGCTGTTTCCTGAGCTGTTCACATCTTCCCGAATCCCAGCTATAAGTCACACCCTCCTTTGCAGACTCTGGGTAATAATAGGGTACTCTTGCCTGACACACGGCATTAGGTTCTTGGAGAATATAGCCCTGATACATCTCCACTCAGGTCTAAGAACACAATTTAAGAGTACCCATGACATAGTCCTACCGAACGGAAATGGATACAGGGATGTACAAATTAGAGGGCAAGGCAAGAAGAAAAGAAAACACATTAAGGAGGTTTTTATATTAAAATATGACTCTCGTATAATTATAGATACATAATATGCATAACAGTTTTGCTTTCATGTTCTGGATGGACACTCAACTGCTAGGATGTCATAATGCTAAGATACAAGATTTTGATATAGCGAAAACGTCAAGGTTTACGTTTGCTTATCTAACTGTGTACATGTGTATGGTATGTTCACAAGAATACTGGCACTCTGGGAGGCCAGGAGAGTCAGATCACTCAGGAGCTGGAGTCAAGGTCTATCTGAGTCCCTTGATGTGCACTGGAAACTGACTCAGGTCCTCTGTAAGAACGGGACATAATCATCTCATTAGCTTCATCTAGTAAAATTTTAGACAAACTAAAATCCAAGACTCCTTAAGGCTAGAGTTGGAATAACTATATTCTCCTCGTGTAGGTGTTATCTACACTCAAAACCACTCACACCACCAAGGATTTGCAACCATTATCCCCAAGAGAAACATCTTCCGGCCTGCAGAAACCCTGCCTCAGACATTTACTTACGTTTGAATTCACACTGTTACAGAGATTTTATAGTCTTGGGAAAACCCAGTACTCAATACAAATTTTCATTTGCTTGCTTGAAAACTGCTGGTGGTCCCATGGTAGCGATCTACCTTAAAGTTCGCTCTGTCCTTAATTGTCAAGCAGATTCATAGTAACTCCTAATTAGTGCAGAACAGGTTATACAGCTGTGACTGCGGCACACCCCTAGCATCTCTATCAAGCTGTGGAGCCCTCTCTGCTCTCCCAAGGTTAATGGTTGCTAGTCTTCAGAGAATTATGCAGTGGTTTCCCACAGTGCGGGAGGACTCCTGGCTCTCCAAACCTTTGCTCCTCAACTAATGGAATCATCAGAAGATGCTAACTGTCAGGTTCCGACAATGAGGCAAAAGAAAGTCTCTACATAGCCTCCAAATCACAAGTGGACCAGAATGGGACCTCAGGGGGGAGATTTAAATGGATCCATGGCACCAACATTTAATGTACAGTCACTGAAATGAGGGGAAAGCCAGTGTGGCACCATACAGGCTCTTGAGAGATCTGAGTTTAAGATGTACAATAGCATGAGATTTATTCATCCGGAAGGTCCTACTCTAAGAGCATTGGGAATGAGATCATTGGGCATCCCAGGTAGGCCCAATTAATTAAGTGAGTTGAAGATAAAGAACGAAATGGCATAGACCTGCAACCGGGGCATCTTAGGGTTTCTACTGCTGTGAAGAGACACTATGGGAAACATTTAATTGGGGTGGGTTAAATTTTTAGTACATTATTATCAGAGCCCCATGTGGTGTCCTGCAGGCAGACACGGTGCTGGAGAAGTAGCCATGTGCCAGACATCTTGGCTTGCCGGCAACAGGAAGTGGTCTGTCTCCCTGGGCATGGATTGAGCATACATGAGACCCCAAAGCCTGCTCCCACAGTGACACTTACTCCAACAAAGCTAAACTTATTGCAACAAAGCCACACCCTCCATCAGTGCTACAATCTTTGGGGACCGTTTTCTTCCACCCACCACACCTCACAGGGCATCGATGTAAGGTACCAGCAAGAGGCCGAGCTGCTGTGACAGTCTCATGACTTTTCCTTCACATCCTCATTCTGAAAGACTGAGGATGTTTCCAAGCTGGCATACTGAGAGCTCAAGAGAGGTGTGTACACAAAAGGGAATACATCCATAAAATAAATAAAAAAAGATGCCAAGGAGTAGAAATATAGTGAGGAAGACAAAATTAAGGAAACTCCAGGAGAAACCAAATAAGGAAGGAAGGAAGGAAGGAAGGAAGGAAGGAAGGAAGGAAGGAAGGAAGGAAGGCGGGCTAGAAGAAAAGTACAGCAAAATCTAAGACAGAGGTTTAAATTTCTAATCCTGTTTTCTTCCTCCCTTTGATTCAAATTCCCGTTCTACACTGCGGTTGTCTGTACTGTGTGACCCAATTTTCATCAGCTTCCACTTACAGCAGTCCCGGGGTAGAAATAATGGGGGGGGGAGCGGGGGATAAAGAAAAGAAAAAGTTCCTTCTTAGCTATGAAGAATGCAAAATACGTTAAAATGCAAATTCAGTGTAGAAGAAAGCAAGACAGACTACACACACTCCACCGCAGTGAATTCTCAGGCAGAAGTAGAAGCAGGCTAGTAACCCCCTGAGGTGCACTAGCATAATGTAAGCTTTTCAAGCTTGCTGGATGACAGGCAAACAGGGAGCCCCCTTACTGCTCAATGAGCCTTTTCCTTTTTCTTCCTTCCTTCCTTCCTTCCTTCCTTTTTTTTTTTTTTTTTTTTTCCCAGGGCCAGAAAATGTTTGTGGTAGAATTGGTCCTGGAAAGGAGTGAATTGATCTGTTCGGTTTTTATATTGGACCAGAAATAATTATGGCCATACCTGCTTCCCATGGATCGTGTTTCAAAGCCATAGACACTCACTCACTCTGTTTTTAGACTATGGGGGCTGCTTGCACCGAGGGCTCACATTCACTGGCTTGTACCTATGTTAAAAGTCAGGCTTTGGGGGAAGGAAAAGGCAAAGATGAGGAAGAGGATGTGAAGACATTATGATGCTTAGTTGTGGGCAAGTAAACCTGCTGGAGGTGAAGTTCTCAGAGCATCTCAACCTCACCTCCCACTGCATACAAATCCACCCTTCAGGGCTTCCCTTTTCAGCTGTATCTCTGCATGCTTATTTTTAACATGGAATAGCAAATGATTTGTTGCCCACTGAACCCCACAAACTGGGCACTGAAGTTGGAAAGGTACTTTTAGGTTCACCTTTAAAATGTTCCTCAGCAATGTCACGTACACAGCGAGTGAGCATTTTTACTTAGTCAAGGCACGAGGGTCTCACAAGCATCGCGTGGCATTAAAGGCTTTACAGTAAATTATTGTATGATCCCTATCTTGGCTCAAATCAAATTGCAGTCCTCTGATAGATGGGCAATCACAAACAAGGGAAAAATAAATCATATGGTTCCTGAGCATTTTATGGGTAAAAGACCACCGAGGCCAGACTCCCTCCACACACACACAGCCCAGTTCTGCCAAATTCAACCCAATGTTTTCAAACTCACTTACTCTGTATATTGCTTTTTCCTGAGTATTAGGACTGATGAGGGACCGTATGAATCTTTCAGGAATATGGCACATGCGTAAGAAAAGAACTAGATGGTAAGTCTGAGAAAACGCACAGCCGAACGGTGAAAGTTGATACAGTGATACAGACATATTCTGCAGCTACAAAAGAGAAATTGTGACAGACTGTAAGGTGTAGGGGACTTGGGGAACTGAGTCATATCCACCTCCCTCCCCCTGGCATTCAAGGTTGTCCCATCTCCTTACGTGGGTGGGGATGCAAGCAGAAAGAAAGTGCATTAGTCCCTGGTCCAAAGGGATGCCTCAGTATTTTGTTACAGAGAGGGTTGTGTCAAGATGAAAATATTGAAAGATATATTGAAATTGTTTCAGCACCAAGTCATATGCAGACTATAGCCTACAATAATACTGTCAAGTCCTGGAAATCATGGGCATGTCGGTTACTGCAGTATAGCCTATCCTATCCTAACAAATATATATATTTCAAGGCAGGGAGGCTCCCAAAGAAACACATCTGAACACGGTCTCATATCAAGGGTCTCCCCAGTGTATTTAAAATGACTGTGCTTCCTGCCCTGCTGAGAATAGTCCAACCTTCCACCTGGAACTAACGTGACTTTACCACATCACTGTTAGCACTCTAAGACTTATGTCACACCTCTACAGCAAACAGCAGGCACCCCACCCACCCACCACACAGACATGCACACACACAGACAGACATACAGACATACACACGCACGCACACACACACAGACAGACACACAGACATACACACAGACACACAGACATACACACAGATACACACACACAGACAGACACAGACATACACACAGACAGACACACAGACATACACACACATACACACGCACGCACACAGACATACACACACACAGACATACACACACAGACAGACACACAGACATACACACGCACGTGCACACACAGACACACACACGCACACACACTCCTCAGCATAGGACTAAGCCCCACTGTGACCCCCCCCCCCCCCCCCATTCTTGCACCAGTAAGGAGTTCCTCCTCCCTCTTCTCCCTGGTGAACTCCTAATCAACTTCTGGCAGGATTCACTTCCTCTGCAAGGCCTCCACCCCCTCTCCCCTCCCTCGGTGCTTTGCACATCCTATTAGGACACACTGCTCCTTAGGAACAGCTTCTCTCCCACTGGATGGTGAGTTGCTCCAGGCAGGGACTGATTTACTTTTGTTTCCTCCAGAGTGTCTGACAGGCAGTTAGAAGTTGCAGAAATAATGAATGAGTAAAGGAAATGGAGGACGCACTATAGATGTGTGCATGGCGGCCTTAGGCAGAGGACAGGAGTGGAGGAGGTTTTGCTGAATGGTGTAAAACCAAAATTGAAAAGGCTAGGGTGGTGTCCAATCACAAAGCCCCAGAAGTCTTCATTTGATCCAAGAGATGACAGGGAATCATTGCAATGCATGGAGCAGGGAGATGATGGAAGTTTTCTTCAGCCTCCCAGCACCTTCTGCCCTGAATGACAGCTACTTCCATGCCAATCTTACTCCCTCTTTGACTGTAAAATTACTTGAAAATGAGAGTTGTATCTTAATAATATTTGTATCCCCTTCAGCAATAAGCATGGAGTTTGTGTAACAGGTGCTGACAAATGGTTGATGGATTTAATTTTATAAAAACTGTTCCCTCCACTGTGAGGCAGAGAGAAGGCAAAGCTGAGCAGTGCATTGCATTGCATGGGGCGGCATCACGGGGTGGGGGGGGGCGTGGGGGGCATGGGGGGGCATAGGCCTGAAAGGGATGGTGCTTTTCAACCAGAAAGAGGCTCTGGCGTCAGCCCCACCTGAAGCTGCCTCAGTCTCAACTCTACATCAACGTTTTGAGGGTCCTTGGGGGAGGGGGAAGTATGTTTAAAACTAATTCCTGGGTGAAGATTCCTTTCCTTTCCGGGAGTAAGTGGTTTTATATGAAGGCCCGAAGCAGTGTTGAGCCAGCCAGGAAATACATGCAGATATAAGCAGCTAGAAATAGCGGATGATTACCTACACATTTTATCCCTTTTTTTTTTTTTTTTTTTTTTTTTTTGGAAATGTTCTTGTTATTCATTAATCACTCATTTGCTCACTCTTTTTACATTTATAAACCAGCTCCATTATAGGAGACACAATTGTTTCTTAAATTTATCCCATGATCTCTTTTAATTCATTATCTGTCTTACATTAATCCTTTTCACTTAATTGCCCCAAACCACATATGGTCAAGTCCCCTCTGCTGTTTTTGGTTCCCCAGACACCTTTCCGGTTACTCTAGATCAGACAGAACACATAGAGCCACAGGTGTCAACAAGGAATGCTACAAGAATCTAACTGAATCTCAAAAGCAGAACGCCATTCAGAGGTTAGACCTCATGCAAATATGTGCAGGAAAAAAAACAAATATACACATAGTAAACACTGACAGGTCTTTGGAGGAGAATGCTCAAATCCTGAACAGGAATGATTCTACCTTACATCCCCCATGGAAAAACATGTATTTGAAATAGAATCTACATTTGTGTATACATATACATTATATTAACAATTTGACCACCACCATTATTACTAATATTTCAACATGCCATCTAATCTATAGCAAACTCAGCTACTAGATCCGGTAAAATTCATATAAAATGGCACATACATAAAGCTCTTTTATTATTAAGACAATACCTGAAGGGGCATGTGTCAGTGCCGGCACAGAGTGTGGCTGGACTACCTCTCCTGAGCATCATGTAGCGGGTCCTGATGCCACCTCCCCACCCACACAGCCTAATGCCACTGTTTAATCCTTGCCCCAGAGCATCATCACTCTCAAATCATTCATTTATAACAAGGAGAGAAGAAGGAAACAGAAAGGCATGCCCACTGAATGAATTGCGCAGTACAGTTCTTTAGACGACCTGCAGGATCCAGCTCTCTGACTAGCCTAACCTCGCCCCTGACTTCTTGCTTATAGTTCTCAACAATAACCATAGAATACCCAGAAAATGCCTAATTGGTCCACACATGCTGAACAATGACCTGCCATAGTAAGCATTGTCAAGCCCCTCAAACCCTGGGGTTGTCCGTTACTGTTGTAGGGCTTTCCAGTCCTAACAGATGTGTATGAAGTAAGGGAGGGCGTACAAGAAATATCTCTGAACATGCTCCTATATTGAACATGTCTTTGATGTATTCAAATGAGTCTCAGCCCCACTTTGCTGAGAATATGCCAACCTCCCACATCCAGTAGTACTGACCAGAACATCCTAAACATGATTGCTGTCTCCTGTGCAGTAGGACAGCAGTTAGCCCCGCAGGCTAGTGTGTCCTCTGGACCTAAGGCATTACAAGTCTGAGGGCCCCTCCTTTCAGGGTCCCTCAGCTGTAATTGACAGACAAGATGCCATCCTCCAAGGAGAGCTTTCTTGGGCTGTGAGGACAGGCCAACAGTGATTGCTAGAGTCTACTATCCCTTGACACCCATTTGTAGACAATAGGTGTGCATGAGTCCTTTCTCCATAGATTCAGAGAAGGTGGCCACCAATGCCCACCAAACATTTTATGTCTCCCAGGCACATTGTTTTTGAATTAAACAGTACTCTATCTCCATGAACTGCCATGCACTGACCGTTTCAAAAAGAGCCAAACAGTTCTTGAACCTCCCCCCTGCAGCACTAAGACATGCTCCTGCCAGAGAACAGCTGCAATGTTCACCTGATCTTCCAGGAAAGAAAGTTGTAACTGTCTCTGTTGCAAAGTCCATTAGACTTGGGAGTTCCCTTTAGAGGCTGAGGCAGGGAACTAACCACTGACCTGCATCTGTCATTACACAGCTGAAGAATGCTGATGTGGGTTAAAAAAAAAAAATCCCTGTGTGCAGTCACCACAAACGCATTTCAGCAGAATTGCATCACGTCTCCCCTCTCTCCCTCCCTCTCTCTCTGTCTCTCTCTTTCTCTCCCTCCCTCCCTCCCTCCCTCCCTCCCTCCCTCCCTCCCTCCCTCTCTCTCTCTCTCTCTCTCTCTCTCTCTCTCTCTCTCTCTCTGCATGCACCATTCAGTGGGAAAGAGATGGAGTACTAAGACTGGATACACAAACCTTACCACAAACCTTACCCCGCGTTATCTTGACCATCCTGACATATGAGATACCTTGCTACTCACCCACATCTGAAAAGAAGGTGAGGTGAGATTTCATTAACTCTTTGAAACTAAGTTTCCACCTCTCAGGCCACATACAGCTTAGCGCATGTTTTATCCATTTAAGCCAATCTTGACATGAAATGAGTTATGAATTAGAGAGCATGGGTGTTGCCAGGTATCAACTATAAAATATTCAGGGACCTCTGGCTTTGTCATCACTGGTGACGGGAGATACATTGACTTTTCCGTGGTCTACCCAAATGGCCTGTAGGGTAATGGTTAGAAAACAAGCCTGCATCTCTGGGAAATGGAAAACCATGGCATGGTTTATGCCTCAAGTAGCAAGACTCTCCTCAGTTCCAAAATATTCTAATGGAGACACCTTTGGTTTCTGGTATGTTCTCATTTGTCACTATTTAAGGGAAGGTTGGCATTTTTATGACTTTCTGTGTGTAGATACAAAGTCTATAAATGAAAGTGGAAGGGAATAATTGCATAAAGGCTTCTCATTGTAGAGTGTTTTATAGCCTGAGTTATGAAAGAATGTTTAAAATTATATCTATTTATTTGTTTATATGCACGCGCGCGCACACACACACTACACGTCTTAAACAATCCATGAAAGAAAATGGGGGGGGGGACAATATTATGGCTGTTCTCTAGAACGCTTGAAAGACTGTATGTAAAATACCTGACAGCAGAGTCACATGCCATCCTTCTGTTGTGATTACTATTCAGCCAAAAAGACCCTCGCCCACCAACACTACAAGAGTTAGAGACTTGTAAAAATCTAATGTGTTTCCAAAGAAAAGCATATTGTTTTCTCCTAAGATATTCCTGACTAATATTCAGCACTTCAAGTAAGTACATTCTATCTCATCTATCTGTTGTGATCAACTTACTCTCTCCAATGGGACTCAAAAATCTAGAAGCTTCTGGAATGTGTTTTATTGCATCATTCACAAAAAAGAAAGCACCTTATGATCCTCTCAGAACAAAATAAGACTGAGGTATGTAGGCCCTCAATTTCACCCTCAAAGAAATTACCCTACAGGTGCATTCTTGTGATATGCACATATCACAAGATACTTGTTTTTAAGCTTGAGAGAGAGAAATAAAACAAAAAACAAAGTGCCAGATTTGAGGCCACCAACTGAGAGAAGTAAATATATCCTATTGTTACTTAATGCTGCACTGAAATAATTACTTTTATTTGTTCATTTTTCTAGAGCCCACACAATAGTTTTGTCTTTATCTTTTACAACCAAATACTTTTCAGTAAACAAGAGATAAAAGAGCAATAAAACCTTTGTTCTCCCTCCCATCAACCAAACAACCCTAAGGCCCACTTTATCTCTAGAGCTGTTATCTGAAGTGAATTACTGATAAGAAGAATTAAAGCCCTCCACTGAATCAGTGAGGTAATTGCAGACTGTTGCGCACACTCTGTCTCTATTCGTGGGCTGGATCTAGAGTCATTGCATTCTTACCAAGTACCCTGTTTAGGCAAAGACAGCTGTCTAACTGGCTCAGAAGCCTAAGTAACTTTTCCAAGGAGAAAAAAAGCAAACAAAACAAGTAAACAACAACACTTGCAAAAGCAAAGGCATAGGCACATTGTACATGATACCAAATGGCAGAATATTAAACTCCGCTTTCAAGAAGCCTCCAGTGTAGACAGACTCGCTTTAGTGTGCACCGTTAGGAGCCCCGCCAGACATGGCCCCTTACCCTGTCCACAACCTCAGCTGTCACTAGCAACGCACGCTCTCCAAAGACCACTCTGGGCCCGTCACATGTTTTGAATCCTTCCATATTGAAACAGCCCTCAGTGCTTCATGCCTTGGCATACTCTGTGGACAAAGACGGGCACAGAGCACACGACGGGTACACAGGCCTGCTTTTCTAGTTTGGGTGCTGCCAAGTAGTGTGGCTCAAGAATCTACTTTTGTAGAAAACTATTTTTATTTTATATGCATTGATGTTTTGCCTGTATGTATGTCTTTGTGAGGGTGTCCAATCTCCAGGAACTGGTTACAGACAGTACTGAACTGCCAGGTGGGTGCTGGGAATTGAACCCGGGTCCTCTGGAAGGATAGCCAGCTAACCTCTGAGCCATCTCCCCAGATCCAAGAATCTACTTTGTGAAACAGCTTCCCATGTGCGTGTGTCTCCGAATATAGCCAACAAACACTCTGTTCACCTCAGTGACAGGTTTTTCCCTACATTAGGACCAACAAGCCATGAGTTCTAATTATATTAATAGCAGTCACTTTTAATAAAGCATGTATCACCCCCTCCAATGTGGGCAATCTTATGTCCAGTATTTGAAACTGCTTGGTGTTTGCTTTCCCCTAAAAGGATTAAAAACGCATTTCCAATCACCTCCCAAATCAGCCTCTTTTACTATCCATAGCTCTTGTAATCAAATGGCTTTAGGAGGTTTTGTGTTGGCTTCGTTGTTGTGCCAAGTTAACCCAGAGTGAATACCAGGAGCGCCTGGCAGGGAGCAGGTGTTTGTGTCAAAGAGGAGGAGAGGGGAAGAGGCTCGGCCAGGGCCAGGGTAAAGCATGCCCAAGTATGTGTTTTCAACCCGTCCTTCTAAACTCAACCCAGTTCTCTCTACTCTCTGCCCCGCCCCCACCCCCACCCCCCACCCCTGGCTGCCAACAAGAAACTGCACTACACAGCTGATTTTTGTCACAGATAGGGGCAGAGGGTTTGGGGCACTCTGAGAGGTCATGGTGTAGTGACTCTTGTTTTAGGCTCATCGAGTGTCAGTACAGGGTGTTGTCTGGGCTCTGGAGGGATACAAAGCGCCTTATACAACCTGCCTGAATGCAAAACCAGATCTGCAACCACAGAAATGAAAAGGTCTCTTCCGGGAAAAGGGTGCTGACGCTTGCTCAAGGTAACAGTTGACTCTGGTGTCCAGGGCTTGCTATGCAACTTCGTGGACCAGAAAAACTACAGCACCCACAGGTGCTGGAGGTCATCGTGGGGGAGTAATGTACTGAAGGAGAGCTCCAGCCAGCAGAGCCACCACAAACTGCCAACAGGGTAGAGCTGCCAGCTCTCTTCAGGCAAGGCCACGGTCCCTCCTGCTGAGAGATAAAGTAGTTTTTTGGTGGATGCAAAGTAAATGCTGCACGCGATTGACTTCCTAATGGGAGATGCCATTATGTATATATGTTTCTCATACTGGTTAATAATAAAGCACTGTTGGCCAATAGGAAAGGAAGATAGGAGGGACTAGGAGACAAGGAGGAAAGAGGACGTAGTAGGGAGGGGTCAGGATGGAGAGACTGGAGAGAACAGAACCGCCATTCCTCCGCTCTCGGTAAGACCACGTGGAAATACATAGAAATGGATTAATATTTAAGACAGAGCTAGCCGATAAGAAACAAGTAACCAGGCCAACAGAATTATATCTAATACAGAGTCTCAGTGTGTTATTTGGGGCTGGCGCGGCGGCGGGACCAAACCAGAGGCGGAAGGTGGAAAAATCTATACACCTTACAACTTCCTGGAGCAGGTCGGTTTCCGTTTGACTGGGGAAATAGTCCTGTGAGCATTTTTTGGCAATGTCCATTGATCTCCTACTGACCAGCTCTCCCAGTGACCCAACATAGAGACCCATGGTTTCGGAAAGCAGCTCCCAAAGCTGCTTCCGTTTACTGACAAGAGTTTGGGCACAGAAACTGGTCAGTGCTGCTCAGGGGACAGTGGCATATAATCTCTAATGTCACAAAGTATCAGTGTGAGCAGTGCATCTACCTGTACTAGTCGCATCCTTTTATGGCAGAAATGCTGGAACTCAAGAGGGCAAAGAAAGCCACCCACATCTCCTATCTCATTTGCAGGACAAGCTCACAATGAGCAGAGAGCAGAAAGTCAGGAGAGGGTCGGGGGCAGAGCCTCCAGCAGGGCAGGCATTTCATGTCAGGACGTCCGTGTAAAATCCCTCCTTTAGCTAAGCATGTCTAGAATGTAATAAGACCCTCACATATTATTAGAGAAAATAACAGTCTGAAAATGATACTTTGCCCAGACACAAAGGATTTAAAAGGCTCCCTGAACCGTAGAGGCTTTGAAATGCAATGGAATCTGAATAAATGGGAACTTATGCAGGGAGCAGGGGCACAAAAATATATGCAATTGGTGCCTCACAGGTCACCCAAGGAAGTATCAGGGGATGGCGGGGACCTCTGCCACTCACCACAGCTGATGGGCCTCGGCGGGACCCATTATGCAAGGTTGGAGACACAGCACAATATGAGAATCCCTTTAATGACACTAAATGATAGCAACCCCCCCTTTCTGGTGTCTCTCTCCTCAATTTGTCATGATGCTTTTTATTTGCTTACTACGGTTGTTGCAAAGAAACTTTAACATATTTCACTATTACATGACTCTGACCATTCATCTTTATATGGCCCAACAGCAATTAAATGCAAACGAAGATGAGGGCATTTGACTACTAAGTGAATCTGCCAAAAAACGACACTTCCTTGCTTGTGTGTGGACATTTATCTCTTTGCGACTGGGGCGGGGAAAACTCTGAATAAAGCTAACCAGACTGAAATGAATTCGCCTCACCAGTTTTAGGCCCCATACCCTACCAATAGTCTACAGAAACAGGCCGCTTCCATCACACGCTAAGTTCATGCTTGCTGGCAGCCTGAATTCTTATGCCTCACAGTCCTCAGGCATCATGCATTGATGGGACAGCTCAAAGATGATTTGCAAATGCCATCGCAATGGGTGATGTTGCATTGTACACATCCCCACTGTTCCAGTGAAGCTTCACCTAGGGGCTCCCCAGGCAGTGACGACAGAGTCTGGGGATACTGTACAAGTCCCACAGCCACACAGGCAGCTCCACACTTCAGAACTCCGAAGGCTGCTGCAGAAGGAACTACTTCTGAATAACAATAGCAAAGTCTTGGATGATGCAGGGTTGAAGGCAGTAAAATGGGTTGTAGTGGATCAACAGACAGCAGACTACATGTAATTGCCTTGCAATCGCCTGCTCATAGAGTTTCCAGAGCTGTGTGATCCAAAGTTATATGGTGTCCTCACTTAATACTAGTGTGGCCTGGGTAGTGACCCAGGATACCATCCAGATACACATAAACATCCAACAAAGAAGACGGTAAGGTAAGAGTCTCCTTTCCACAGGAAGCGTGGACACCTGCTTTGTTTTTAGTATATCCTAACTAAACACCAAGCACAAGAATTCACCATTCTCATTAAAAGTATCTACATACATGCACGCGAACACACACACACACACAGGCACGCATGTACAAATACTTAAATTCACTTCAGAAGAAAACAGAGCTACCTCTCCTGACTAGTAAGAATAAACTTTTATCCCTTTTTGGTCTTGAATAACACTGGTCACATTCAACTAGTTTGAATTAAGAAGACTGCTTCGACAGCCAACAGCTGGAACCCAGCGACTGTTGTTAATCTACCTTAATTGCTTATTATTCTATCAGTTCTTGTTTGTGCTTCTGTCCCTCAAAGCAATCCCCCCCCACACACACACACTACCAAGAACAGGGGGCTGCAAGCTGTGGCTGAAGAATTCTTGAGTTTCAACCCTTGACTTTTGTTTTGTTATGAAACAAAAAAACACACTAACGCTGGACTGGAAAAAGAGACAGCGTTCACCAGGTAGCCGTGAATAGGATACAGGTGCATGGCGATGCAGGCATTAGCCACTGTCTAAGTGACAGCAAGGCTTCCTCTGATGTTACTTTCAACTAGAGCCTCCTTTCGAACGGTGCCATTTTCCCTAAACAATTCTCCCCCTCTTTGCTTTAGGGAGGGATTTCACTCCACCACTTTATTGCACGAGGGAAGAAATGAGAGCTCAAGGTTCCAGGGAGGGAAAAAAAAATTACCAACATAAATGCATCAGGTGCAAATTACAAAGGCAAATAGTCCCATGGAGACAGTACACTGGCAACACCAACTCAAATATCTGAGCAGGGCCACCGAGGGAAAACTCCCAGGTGGTGGTCATAGCTTAGATGACATAATTCACCCTGCAGCCTCCTGGAGGAATGGACAGTGCCAGCCAGTTGTTAGTGAGGTATCTACAACTCCATGACAGCATCTTCTCTCCCCTCTTTAATTATCTCAGATGTCACACTTGAGCACTGTCTCTCAAAGCCACTCCTTCATCCCCGGAGACCTGCCTCAGCATAATCTCCAGCTGTAGGTTGATCACCAGTAATTATTTGTTTTCTGGGACTGTGTTTATAATCTGAAACAAAGCAGGACTCACAAATACATCAACTGTGATCAACAGGGCATGAAGGTTGCGGGTTTTTGTTGTTGTTTGCTTTTATTTTGCTTTTTAATCTTCCCTATGATTTAAGCTTTCTCCTCTAAGCCATGTTTACAGTTTTGTGTCCTCCCCACAGCTCTTTATGGGAAAGCCCTTCTTGTCTTCTCATGATTTTGCTCATGGAAGTCAAATCCCTTGCATGGTTCGTACATCTCAGAGACCCCACATCTATCTATCTTTCCCACAATGCTTTGCTGTTTCACACTGTTGAGTGACTCGGGGTGAGAGGGCAGGAGTCTCCCTGTTGACACTAGCCTGTTCCCATCTGCCACTTCACTCGGACCTCTTTCCTTTTTATAACTCTACTTGAATGTACATGTGTTTGCCTTATTTATTTCCTTATTTGTGCTACCGAAGTGTTGTTGAAAAATTAGACTGTTCCACCCTGACTCAAGAAGGAGACACTTCAGGCAATGGCACATATGCTCGATGATGACAGCGGGGCATTTTCTTTGCCCCAGATCATCTTTACTCTATTTAATATCAAGGCTCTGCTCTGGAAACCATTCCTTAAATTAAAAGTGGTGTTGTGGGGGGAGGGACTTCCTGTGAACCCTGTCATTGCCTCAGCAAGGAGCATTTACCCTGGAGCCTCTGGGCAGGGGCTTGTAAAGCAGTGGGATTCGGTCAAAGCAGCCTCAGCGCCCAGCCCTTGCATGCCCTCATCTTAATGTTTCCATGTTGGAGAACGCAGCAGGGAAGGAGGTACTGAATGCACACCACAAACTGACATGAAGACAACTTCTGTAACTGATCCATCCCGTGCCATTTCCTACAGGAGAAAACACTTGTTAAAACTCTTTTATATAGGCTTTGCATAGGCTAACCTGAACTGCAAGGTAGCTCAACCCTTTGACTTCTGAAATGCCTTTTGTAAAGTAGCCTATTTCCCTTTCAGGGTACTTCTGGCCATCTGTACAATATTAAGCACAGAATCAATAAAATACAGCTTTTATTTGTACATTAAGCTTCTTATGCTATTTGTGTTATAATTACTATGTGGTTTGGTGGTGATCTGCAGTTCTAAATAAATTATGTGAAATCCCAGATGACTCGGAAGTGTAAACACGAAGGGAATCTGCTTCTCATTCATCGGCGCCAGTGACTCAAATCCCCCCTCAGCAAGGACATACCCAAGGACCATTATTCTCATTCAATATTCTCTGTGAGTGATGTCAATCCCTTAGAAAGAATGTTTGCTGGCCGTGGTGGCACATACCTGTCACCTTAGTACCCGGGAGGTTCAGAAGGGAAGACTGCAAATGTCTGGTTTGAGGCTAGCCTGGGCTACACAGTAAGACCCACATCCAAGTCAGAGGCTGGGGAAGGAGATCATTTACAGAGTAATTGGCTTGGAGTGCCCTCCTGCCCTACTTCCCAATCACTTCTAAGATAGGCATTTGTCACACTGGCTAAATACCACAACCCTGCCCCCTTCCTGATGCTTTGCTGTTGTTGAGATAGGTTCTCATTCAGGCCAAACTCGTCTCTAACTTGCTATGTATTCAGGGCTGGTTTGAGTTCCAACCCTTCAGCCTTCAGAGTACTGTCTCATAGGTACAAGTCCCTGGGTTTGATTACTAGCACTGAAGTAAAACAGCGAATGATTTTTGCATCACCATTCACTTCTTATTTGAAAATTAAAAATTCCTTAATACAATTTGAAGGAAAACATAGACAGGCATGGTAGTGCATGTCCGCCTGTTATCCCAACACTCAAGAGGCAGAAGCAGACAGATCTCTAAATCTGAGTCCAGTCTGGTCTACAGAGTGAGTCCCAGGGCAGCCTGGGCTACACAGAGAAACTCTGTCTTGAAAAACAGAAACAAACCAGAAAAACATAGATACAAACTGTACACTACATTTTCCTATAGGCGTTTCCGAATATTCTCATCTTACCGAATCCTCAATGGATTCCAAAACTTGAATTAAAGAAGGATGGTTTTGTATGTGCAGGGGAGAGACACAAGAAAATGTCCCAGTTAATGTATGTCGTTAAGTTAAAAGGTCACAGCTGGTGTGCTGGCATACCCCTATAATCCTAGCCCTCAGAAACTGAGGCTGGAGAATCTCAAGTTTGAAGCTAGACTAGACAGTATAGTAAATTCTAATCCAGTCTGAGCTACATAGTGAGATCGCATGTGTGTGTGTGTGTGTGTGTGTGTGTGTGTGTGTGTTTGTTTTTTGTTTGTTTTTAAAGGGTTAGGACTATACCTTAGTGGTACAGTAATTACTTTGCCTGTATAAAGAGTTGAACTCCATGCCCAGGCCTGGGAACAACAGGCCATAAACCCAAAATATTAATATATGGCACTATATGAAGGAAATTAAAGATGTAGGTTTTAAGCAAATTTAAACGTTCTTGCTTAAAATAAAAGTGCTGTAGCTGTCGTATAACCCTGAACTACTCCCTACTCTCTGTAACAACAACAAGAAAATGACCTCACATGGAAATCCATGGAAATGTCCCGTCTGATGGGGTTGTAAGATGGAGCCTGGCACTTCTTCTGGAAATCAGCTCACCACAGCAACCTTCGTGCAGGAACACCAAGCACAGGACTCCCCCAACTGAGGGCTCCCCCAAGTCTACCATCTATTTCTAGTAGTCAAGCATCCTGGCAACCTTCCCGCCCCTCTCCAATTCTTTAAGAAAACAATATGAGGCTAACTTATGCTTAGTTTCTCCATTACCCCTCCTGTCTTGCTGCCACAGGAAGCTGCTGTCTGTGCTGAGTTTGGACAGACTCATCTTAGCCGTGAGCTAACAATATCATCATCACTTACGGGAAAAAAAAAAAAAAAAAAAAACCCTCAGGGTGGATGGCACAGTCGGCACTGAAACGCCCCTCAACACTCCGAATTTACGTGGCACATCTTCCCCATCTGATGCAAACGAGGTAGCAATCATTTCAGTAGAGGATTTTCTAGAATGGTGAGCAGGACACTGGGGGTTTACCAAGTGCTGCACACGACTCTAGCTGCTGAAAAGCATGCACGGAGTTGATATATACACAGAGACGCAGATACTCAGGACGAGCAGCAGAGGACACGGCTATGCTCCGAGTGTGTGAAACTATGACTTCTAGATTCCTTTCCATCAACTGCCAGGAGAAGCACTTGATAAACGGCCCCTAGGAGAGCACTTCTCGTTGCCCGAGGATGGAATGACTCGCAGGCATATGACACTCCATCAATACAGAGAGCTGGCAGATTGAAAGGCGGGAAGGCCTATCCCCGATGTGGTGCATCTGCTTACTAATAGCAACCGCGCTTCAGCCTCTTCCCATTCATCGCCTACAGAAACCACTCCTCAGAGAGGCACGCCAGTCAACAGATGGTCTCTGGCTAAGGTGTAATCAGGAGCAGCTTGCTAAATTTACCCAAAACAAATAGAATTACAGGCTTTTGCCCGAGTCTGAAATTGAATTGAGAACTTGGGTGGTGGATAATGGAAGCTAAAAATGGAGATGCTCAGATAGTATCAATGCATGCTGGGAAAGAGAAGGGACAGGGAGAGATCCGCCACGAGGCTCACTGGACTGGGGTCAGCGGTCAGCTATCCCCGCTCATGTCCCTTGGCTATCTAAGGCAAAATCAACTGCCTTCGTCACACACTGTGAACGAGACACCACTCAATAGCATAGGTATGTTTTGCCAGGTTACAGCACGCTCACTTTACTGCTGCTAGCAGCTGTCCAGCTCTTACAGGTAAGATCTGAAGTTCACTAAGAACCTGTCACTCAGGAAGTCCTCAGAGCAATAGTATTCTAATGCGCACTCCCAGAATTCCTTGTTGGTCGGGCTTGTGCATTTGCTTACAGTAATGGCAACATAAAGCCTCAGAAACTGCCTGGGGGTGGGGGGGGGGGGGAGTCAGCATAAAATTAAAAGTAAATCATTTAACCTACATTGTGGTTTCACTACCTACTGAGTAAAACTACGGCACCCATGCAAATCACGGCATAAGGAAGCTGTAAAAAATAAACCAGACCAGATATGTAGAGCATTTAAATTGTGGAGAAAGATAAGGTCTTCCATACTGATTTCCTCAGTACAGGACCAGTTTTCTGCTCTCGCTGCAGTGCCGAAGAGTTCCCCTTCTCTACACCCTCGACAGCGATGCCACTTCTGGGTATATACCCGAGTACGCTAAGTAAACACTTTTGTGCCCACATTTACCGGACTTGGCACACTAGCCAACATGGAATAAAACTGTGCTTCTGTGAACAGATAATCGACAGAGAGAAGGCGGTAGCAGAATGAAACTGTGCCACTTGATGGGGAACGGATGCAAATGGAGGCTGACTGTCTTGTAAAGCAAAACAAAGCAAATACAGGAAGGCAAATGTCACTTTTCCTCCTACCTGTGGTTTCCAGAATTCTTTAAGCGCGCCACACGCAGGCACGCAGGCACGCACACCACACCACACCGCACCCACGCACGCACACCACACCGCACCGCACCCACGCACGCACACGCACGCACACCACACCGCACCCACGCACGCACACCACACCGCACCCACCCACGCACACGCACGCACACCACACCGCACCCACCCACGCACACGCATGCACACCACACCGCACCCACCCACGTACACGCACGCACACCACACCGCACCCACCCACGCACGCACGCACGCACGCACAGGTGTGAAAGCAGAAGGGAAACGACACAAGAAGACTAGCAGTAAAAGAGGGACGAGGGACAAAGGGAAAGGAATGGGGTGGATATGGCGAAAGGCCACATGAGCCAGAGTTATCAATAGTCACTTCTAAATTGTTCTTGCAATTACCATTATCATTTATCACTACAGAAAAACTGCTTACCCATTAAAAATCCCTTTGAAAGAAATTCCCTAATACTGTTTTGTTTTGGAATCTTCAAAACCAAAACGACATACCGCATACATGTTTTACAGCATTCAGTGTTTGCTACATGGAAGATCTCAAGCAGGACGGGCAGCAAGCACCAAATAGGTGTCTTTAAAAACAGTCCATGTGCCGGGCGGTGGTGGTGCATGCCTTTAATCCCAGCTCTCGGGAGGCAGAGACAGCCAGATCTCTGTGAGTTCGAGGCCAGCCTGGTCTACTGAGCAAGTTCAAGGACAGGCTCCAAAGCTGTAGAGAAACATGGTCTTGAAAACCATAAAGTAAAATAAAAAATAAAGAACTCCCTGCTGTGCAGAAAAGGAAGGTGGAAAGTCTCTCTTGCAATAAACAGGTAATTAAGGGAGGGACGACATTTCCAAAGTTTTGTGTGTGTCTGCGGTGTGTGCACGAGAAGGGGCTTTCCTTCTTGAGGTTTAGATCACAACCTGACAAAGGCTGAAGTAGATTAAAACACAGTTATTTTTAAAACTGTCAAATTTAAAACGGAACTAACGTTTCTGTTTCTGGGACTAAAGCAAACTGCGCCCCTACTCTCAAGGAGCAGCCATTGCAGTGCAACATTATAAAAATAGGCACTAGCCGACCTCACTCAAGTATGTACCTCTCCACTGGGAACCTTATCTGCTATGCTGTTATCTTCTGACATAGAAACAGAGCTCCAGCTGGGGCCAGTGAGGTGGGGCAGCCCGTAAAGACCCTGCTAAGTAGTCTGATGGCCTGAGTTCAATGCCTAGGACACGCACAAAAGTGGGAGGAGAGAGTCACACGCTCACCATTGTCCTCTGAGCTGCACACGCATGCTCATCATCCCCTCCATACACATAAACACCCACAATAATAATAATAGCGCTAATGGTAAGAGCAGACAATGCATCTACAGCACCGCATTGGCAAACTCCTTGAACTGCACTGTGACTCGGTTTACCCATCTGTGCAGTCATTGAAACAGCGTCCTTGCCCCTCCCCAGATATGTGGCCAGAGTCCAAGTGTCGACGGAAGCCCTGTGGAAGCTCCAGGCCTCCAAAGGTAGCAGGTATTTGTGGAAATGAGTTTGTCCTCAATTTTATTACTGTTCTGCTGGATTCTATATTTTACGCCTTTGGAACAACCCTCACTATTTTAAAGTGCTTCAAAAATAAAGCTATAACAGAAAAAAACCTAGCATAGAACTAGCAGGAAGATTATGGCGCTATAATATTGTCATATTTATTATTCAATTATTGCTTCAATAAGCCAGAGTATGTGTAAAAAAAAAAAAAAAAAAAGGAACCTTTGTTTTTCTGTATCTTTAATGCAGTCTGTTCTGAAAACCTACCGTGACATCAATAACAAAGGACAAGCTCTCTAAAGAAAAAGTGCCTAACAAGGTCTTGGCAATAATCTCAGCTCAAGCCAAAAAAAAAAAAAAAAAAAAAAACTACGAATTTTAAGATGAGGGAACCGCTATATGTTAAGTAAGTATTCATACTTTGTAATTTGTGAAGGAGCAGGCATTCCAAAAATGTAAGGAAAAAGCGCTGTTCATCACATGAAAGGCAACTTTAAGTAAGACCCAATGACTTAAGTGAAAGAATGGAGCAGAGCACTGTGGCATCCCCACATCACCAGTTTTACACGGATTCCATTAGCCATGTGAAGCTACAGGCACACCGTGTACCAATTCTCCATGCAAACAGTGCAAACACTGCCTCGGGCCTGCTGAGCGGGCAACCCAGACAGCTGCAAGTGACAGCAGACAGAGTTTCAGGCCGTTGATCTCAGAATTGGAAAATTTCCCCCGGTGACCCAAAATAAATCCAGCACACGTGTGCGTTCACATGAATGTATGAGCACACGCATGCCCTTCATACAACCCAAACCCTCAAAGGGTAGCGTGGCATTGACAAATATTAGAGAACGTGTTTGCGTGACAGAAGGGACAAAGTGTAAATACTCAGCTAGGTGACTGGTGCAATGCAGACACAGAACAGTGAGAGACACTTATGAGGCGACTATTATAAAATGTTTAGTTGTTTAGAGTCTCCATTTTTTTGCCTCTATCTCCCTAACACCAATAACAAGCATCGTCGCCATATCACACATTTCCATACTGGAAAACAAAACATAAACCAAGTAATTCTCCCAGGCAAAGTGGGATGTGAACCCGGGCCACCTGCATGTTCCAGCAACGCGTTCCACTAACCTCAAGCAGGCAAGAGACACTGTAGGCTCCAGGCATTCAGAAGGCCTCTCTAGAGAAGGTCCTAATGCCTGCAAAGCAATTCTCAGCGCAGGTCCCAGAGTCCCAGCAACCACTCCAGGGGGCTGCCCACTCTCCTCTCTGGCCCACTGAAATACCTTGTATGCATGCATTCCAGTTTTTGTACTCATCGGATCTGTGTTGTAATTACTTATTTGCCTACCCGTTTACCCTTTTGACATGTGGAGTCACCCTGGGACCCAGCACACAGGAAGCATCCCACAGGGTTACTCAACTCAAGACTAGCTGTCCTTGGAACATCCCAAGCAATGGAAAGGGATCAAACTCTTGTTGGGTGAAATGCTTGCCTTTGATGAGGATAAATAAGAACCGGGGTCAAGTCAGGGCAGGGTGTTAAAAATTATGGGCGGATGAAGAGGAGCTGATCTATAGCTCAGCTCTAAGAGGGAGGGATGCTCCTCATGGGCAGGAAATGCAGTCTCTGGCATTAGAGCTGCACCGGGGCTCCCAAAAGGGACCAGGGTGTGGCAGCCTGGGATGGAAATACCTGTCACTGCAGACAAAGGACCTTAAATCTATGATCTGAGCCTGGAGAATGCTGAGAACGGGATAAGGTCATGGTCAGGAGATGGCTTGGAAGGAGTATTTGGGGTTGCAAGAAGGGCAAAGTATATAAAGAAAGATGGCATAGTAATTTCTGTGTGTGTGTGGGGGGGGGGCGTTCAATCTACCCGAAATCCTCCTGCTGTAAACAAGAAGTTAGCAGAAACATTCACTGCCACACGAATATGTAGAGCCAATGGATTTTAGTGTAAGCCGTCATTTAACATGTATTCCAACCTTGTTTTCCCATGAGCTGAGTACAAAGGCTGTACCCCAAGAAGAACCTCAGTTCTTGGAAAATAAAATACAAAACAGAGAAGAAACTCATGTAAAATAAAAGAAAGTATACAAAAATTTTGATGGAAGTCAAAAAAAACAGCTATTACTTCCCCCCCCCCACACACACAATATGATCTGTTAATAGAGAATGCGGAGGGGGCAGGCAATGTGATGAAGTACAGAATATGCCCCTATGGAAATGTCACGAGGGAGGAAACCTTTGCTTTGTGCAATTAATACGCATTAATAAAGTACAAAGCATTTTTAAAAAGACATGGTAAGATCAGTGAATGATAAGACATTAATCTAATCATACGACATTTTGCAGGTGGTAAAACTTCGAGGATCAGAGCACTTAGGCAACCTCAAATATGCCGTAGGCCCAAGAGAAAGTTGTCACCACGGTTCGGGACAAAATGTGGCTATTCTGGACAAAGAATCTCTGCCCTGCCTTTCCCAAAGTTCAACCTCTTTCTTTTTTGTTTATTTGGTTTTTTTTTTGTTTATGTTTTGAGACAGGGTTTCTCTGTATTGCTTTGGAGCCAGTCCTGGAACTCACTTGTGTATACCAGGCTGGCCTTGAACTCACAGAGATCTGCCTGCCTCTGCCTCCAGAGTGCTGGGACTAAAGGCGTGAGCCACCAACGTCCAGCCAAAGTTCAACCCTTTAGTAGCATCTATATGAAGTATAAATTAAGTATAAATACTGGTCATGACAATGGACAATTCATTTGGCAGTTTGTAGCAATTTAACAACCTATCCAGGTAATGTGTGAGGGCAGGTTTTAGATACAGATAACAAAAGATAACTCTTAGAAGTGCACAGTCTATAACACTGTAACAAATACAAATTACACATGGGACTTTGAAAACTGAATATAAAACACCTCAATGTTTTCATATTGATTATGACAATGTTTTGGATATGATGGGTTATATCTTTTAGCTTAAAAATACAGCTATCACACAATTTTTAAAAAAAAATATGGTTTACACCCTATTTCTACTGGCTCTGCTGCTCTTGGTACAGCAAAGAGATAAAGAGGCAACGGGGTGTGCACTACCACATGCCAAAGAATTCCAGGAAGACAAGATGGAACCCAGCCATTACAGAGATAAGGATCTGAAGAGGAAAGAGAAGAGACTTCGGGGCATTGCGCTATCTCAAAGGGAGAACATGTAGGCAGTTCTGCACCGGAAAAGAACCCACCATCTTTGGATACCTCGGGACTCTCCCACTGAAGGAAACTGGCACTTATCACTTAGTTCTCTGTAGAGCTGTGCGAGCCGACTGTCGTGCAGATGGGTGGCTCTTTAGAATAGAACTGAGCTCATGCCAGTACTTGTGTTAGAATAGCATCCACCCTCCATGACCACAGTTATCATGTGAGCATCCCAGATCCTTATGGTGAGGTCACTGTATAACAGGGCCAGCTCTGTCCTGAGCAACTATGTACTCAGCACACATGTGCGTGTACGCGTGGACACCCAATGCCATCACTGATTCCTTCACTGTAAAGTATTACTTCTATAGGCATCCCTTAATATACACACGGGTAAGTGCAGACCTCATCTGTGTTATGGCATCCTCAGACATACAAACAGTAGGAAAAATAAAAACAAACTAAAAAAAAAAAAAAAAAAAAAACCAGTTACCCAGAAAGGGTAACTGTATACATAAACAAATTCTTCTCCAAATGGAAACTGAGTATGCCAAGCTAAAAATCAACACTATTCTCAGGTACAAAGTATTGTACTAAAAAAAAAAAAAAAAATAGGCAGCAAATAACACAAATGCATGTGCTAAGGAAATCTTGTTTTTATGACAATAAGAAAAAAAAAGTCATTCTAGAAGTTAATGCCACTTAAAAGTTTATCCATATTTAATTGTAATATCATGCTCTACACTTATCTGTTCCTTCAGATATTTCATTCCATCATTTTTTCATTTGTTTATTTCTTTGTTACATGCAATAATACCTAGAATATGTTTCCTCAATTACATGGATATTTTAGGTATTTTGGTTTTCACAAGTAAGAATGAAGTTCAGGTTTGTAAATGATATTTGGACCATGTATTATTCTCATAAATTAATTTATAGGATGACTTTTCTTCTTAGTTAATTAAAAATAAACAGGTTTCATGTTCATTTTCAATGAAATTTTGTCTGACTTTTTAATAACCCTTTAAATATAGGAACAGCCACTTTTAGACACTCAGATTCTTAAATCAACTATTTGTTCCTTTCATCTCAAAAGAATCCACACTGAAGAACAAAGATATCAAGTGTGCATTCATTAAGAACACACTCATATGCATAAAATCGCCAATAATGATTTTCAATGTAAATGAGAAACAAAGGAATCGGGTCTTCACAGGGGCAGAAATGTTTGCCCAGGATGTGTTGACTGCTGTATACCGAGAGCTCCAAGAGGTCTCCACACACAGTGGACACTCTAATGAAGATCCTGGATGAGCTGAATGGTGCATAACAGACACTCAGAATACAAATGATGAATGATTGGCTAATTCCTGCAAATAGTGGGGCCACTAGCTCCTAACAATATGCCACCTGACCCCATTCCTGTGCTGCCCGGACGTCTCAGGTGTCTTACACTATAATGGAAGTAAGTATTCAGCAAGTGTCCATGAACGAGAAGATGAAGAGGCAAGCTGCATCCGTGTTTTGGAAAAGCAGTCATAAACTGCTAGGGATCAGAACGGAACAATCTTTTCCCACATAGCTCAGGGACACAAGCTTGAACAGTCTGAAAAAGATGCTATCAGTGTCTCCAAAACTATGGAGACTAGGATAACAGAGCAGTCCTCTTGGGATCTGATAGAGACCAGACATCCTTCCTTGATTTACAATGCTGTCAGGTACTAACTCAACCATGGGGGCTGGAGAGTGGGAGCCATGATTATGCAACTATTTTCACAGAGTTTCTCTCCTTCAGATGTTAGCCTGTAGACTGACTGCCCTGAAGAGTCTGGATGAATAGCTCTGGATCTATCCACCAGCAACATCAAACACCCCTGCCTAAAATTAAAAAAAAAAAAAATCAATTACTGTGTACCCATGATACACATTGCTTTTCTTTTAAAAAGTTAACATGTCTAGAAATGCATACATGCACGCAATAACTATTAATGGAGAAAGGTACCGTGAATTTGTAGGAGAGCAGACAGGAATATTTGAAAGGCAGGGGGCTGGAGGGAGGAAAGGAAACAGGAATGTAATTAAATGACTACCTCAAAAACAAATAAAAACAAACCAGAGAAAAGAGGCTGACATGACTAACCCTGAAACGCCATCAACACGCTATGTGCAGGCACAGCCTGTTTGGAAGACAAAGGAATCTTTATAGACAGGGCCCACTCACACAGCATCCCAAAACTCTCACAGGCTTGCCTCATAGCAAAACTTCACAAAAGTTCCATTTGAAAAGATCGACTTCCCCTAAGACCTTGCTCACAAAGCACCCAAAAGGTGCATTTCAAGAAGACCGAGGACATGCCAACACACTATCCGCAACCATTGCAATGCTTCTTCTCCTTCCTTTTGTGAAAAGCAGACTGTTAAAGCAGATTTCAAATGGTGGGCAGACACAAATGGCACTCGGCTGAGGAGACATAAAGCAGCATTCAACTAGGGAAGTCCCACCCCACTGAGTCTGTATGAGGCTCACTTTTTTCCTGTTGTCGTTGAAGACAGCGCTGTCAATCAATACTCACTCAGCAGTTAAAGAACCCCAAGTCAGCTCCTCAGCAGGGTGCAAATTACCCCAATAGTCTTGGCACAAGCAACTTATCTTCACGCTAAGAGGGAGGGGGGTGTGATGAATAGTTTCTTCTTTATATACCTATAAGTGGGTACCCATCCTGTCTTCTGTTCCTCTAGTTTGCAGTCTTTGCAGGAGTCCTCATCCTAGGGGCTCACAGAAGGCTCACATTGTACCTCCTCACTCAGGTCAAGAAGCTGAGAAGCCTACACAGACTTCCAGAGAATACCAGCAAAGAGGTAAGAGTTTGGAGAGATGACAAAAGGTTTTGCCAGAGCAATGTGAACCAGTGATGTTTTTACTGGCGTAAGTATGAGACCTTTGTCCTATGATGACAGCATCATCATGCAATAATTTCCAAGAATGCCATTCAGAATTAAAACGTAATCTTATCAACTGCAACTTCTCACTAGAGATTGTTTATTCTCTTTTATGCCTCATATTGTTCAGACTTCGTTACCTTAATGTGAATTGCTTATTTTTTAAAGAGAGAGAGAGAGAGAGAGAGAGAATTGTGGAGTTCTTTACAAATATGAAATTGTGATAGAGAAAATCGAGGCTTCTTGGTGAGGAAGTTTCCAGGTGGGCTAGCCCTGGCTCTTCTAATACTTCTAATACTCTGGGAAGTTCTACTGCTAGGAAGAGGTTCTTTGCCTCATTCATGGAGGTCGTTACCAAGAAGACTCCAAGGGAACAGCAGCGTGGGGGGGGAGCAGGCCTTGCTCTTCAGCCACATGAGGTTAAGGGTCATTTATGACCTCCATCTTAGCACCCTGTCTCTGCAGCAATAGCTGTGAAGAGACCACAGTCCGAGCCCAGTTACTGTGCCCAGGTCCTGCTGCAGTCAGAGGAAAGAAGAAAGAAGATGTTTTACAGTGTGGTTAGAGAGATTAAACTCAACCGCATGAAATGCCTGTCGAGGAACCACTGATTTGGGATCTCAATTAGAAATAGAGTATGATGAACATGTTGACGTTGCCTGTTTTGTTTCCAATACGCTGCTGTTACAAATTTGCAACCCAGTCATCCTCAGGGCATGCCAGAAACAGGTAGTGGCCCCACTGCAAAAATGGAGGAATGCGTCCAAATAGCTCCCTTGTAGAACAAGTGGAAGCCAGATGTCAGAAGCTGTGTGCCGGACAGATGTTAGAGAACTACCTAAATGGTCCTGGATGAAAAGACGGTATTCTAAAAATAGAACGCTGACACCCTGCCTGTATTCTACACTGTGACTGCAGTGGGCACCGACTTCTTGCAAACCTTTAAAAGCACACACATGGATCCCTGAGATCCTTCTGAACAGAAAGCATTGGGTCAATTAAAGGAAGCTCAGCACTAAGAACTGGCCGCCTCACTGGCTTTTATTTTAATCGCAGGGAGGGACAGGACAACACTCAGTAGCTAGCTAGTGGTGGGTAAGCAGAGGGGAGGGGAAATAAGTATCACCTGTAAACTAATCTGCAGGACCCAGTCAGAGTGCAAGGTAAGCCTGGGTCAGCAGCAAACAGGTGCTGGCTTTGGAATTTGTTCCCTGAACATCTGTGCCTGATATAAAAACAGCCAGGGCCATGGGGGGCAGAAAGAGCAGGTCTCACATTGCCTTAACAAAAACAACAAAATAAAGCGCATTCCTGTTTTCTGCAGTATCTGTCACGCGAAATGACATCCCTGTCCCCAGCTTTAGCTATGTATTTTACCACCTCATAAAACCCCAATCAATCTTCCCTCTCTCCCGGCACAAACATAGGAAGCATCTCCAATCTCCTCATCTCCCAGACCTAAAGAAAACAGCCAGGAGTTGAGGACTGCCATCAGGTGCAGGCTTCTCTTTCAGTCAGAATTTGAGACTAAATACAGACCAAGCCCTCTCTTGGGACTCCAAAAGAGCTCCATCTTAAGACGCATTCCAAACACAAACAGCCATGCCTTTCTGCCTCTAGGAGAACACAGAGAAAAAGCAAAGATTCTGTTTCATGGGAAGTGGTCCCCCACCTCTCCGTAGGGACAGAGAACACACCATCTCACCTGGACTATGAGTCATTTGTGAATAGCTTGTTTTTGATTCAGACTTTTCCACGGCCTGAGGGGTGTGCAGGAGCCCCCATGAGTCTGATATACAAGAACAGATTTATTTTTCCATGGGAAGGAAAGCCATCAAGGCAATGATATCCTGATGTCTTTATTGTCAAGCAAATAAATAAAACCCTACAACTCTTCACAGGAAGAGAAAAGTGCTCAGGACCCTGCAACAATTTCAGAGCAGAAGCCCAGTTGCTTGGGGCTTGCCTCTTCCAGCCCAGCATCTCTTAGCTATCAGCCTGATTCTCATGACTCCATTCTGAGGACATCTTCCAGCCTTGATGCACTAGCGTGTACCATTCCCCTCAATGTTTCCCTGCCCTTGTACATCATTTCACCAGACAGCATTCATGTCCTGGCCACTGGATTCTGAGAGCAACTCCACCACGCCGCATCTCTTTCCCCTTGCCTTCCGTAGCAATTACACTAACTTGCGACATATCCCAGAACTTGATGGCTCCTGATGTATTCAGTAAGTAGCGATTCTAATGAAATTACATGCAATGTAACTTCTCCACGTGCAAGCAGGACGTGGTTCTCTGTAACACACTAAGGCCTATATGCACTAACTAATCTCAACGTCTCATCCTACTGACCCTCATCCTCCCACAAGTATCTGCCTGCCTGTCTGTCTGTCTATCTATCACTATCTCTATTTACCTATCTATGATAGACTATATCTGTCTGTCTGTCTGCCTGTCTACCTACCTACCTATGCAGGATGAAATATATCTACTGGCTGTCTACCTATGATAGACTATATCTATTTGTCTGTCTATCTGTCTACATGCATATGAGTAATGGACTACATCTATCGTCTATCTATCTATGATAGATGACATAATCTACCTCTGTCTGTCTGTCTGCCTGTCTATAATGAACTACATACAGGGAAGTCCAGGCTAGGACAACTGAAAATTATTCCAAAGTGGTTTCAAAATGAACAGAGGTGATTTCGTTATTTAGCTTATTGTATCTTCCACCAGTTGAATTCATCATCGTGATAATTATCCTAACAATTCAAATGACCTACAGTCCTTAGATACTGTAGGGTTTTGTTTTGTGAAGCAGCTACAATATACGGGAATTAAGATAGCTTATCTCTAAAGAACCAGAAGGAAAGGCCTGTATGAAGGGAGGCTATTCAGCCCCCAATCTGTGCTCCAATTAACCTGTTTGTCTGCTTGCCTGTTCATCAAACAAGTATTTTAACGATATTATGACAAATGACCATGTTATATTTTCCCACAGAGAATTGGGACTCTCTGTTCTTCCCACACTGTGTATGACACACTACATCTGGAGCTATAAAATGACAGGTTGAGTTAAATAGGAGGACACCCATACCTAAGCATTGTACTGTGCATCTGGGAAGCCCATGGAGATGGCGATGATGGTGATGCCTCTAGTGTAAGATCTTATGGGGTTACATAAACCCGGCATGACAGCAGGAAGCCATATCCTTCGGTGAGCAAAGCCAGGGGCCCACTCCACTAGACATGGGCCTTAGAAAGCTTTTGAAAGATTGTAAAATAGCCGAATCCTACATGTAAACCCGATGTCTAGAACTCTCAAAATATCAATACATAAGTCAGATTCAAGATAATAACACATTTTGATTCCATTAATATGAGATGTCCAAAAAAAAGTCAAGTATACAGAGGTCAAGGCTGGATTTCAGGTTGTTCCGGGCTGGAAATAGGAAAACTAATGGCTGAGAAAGAGCACAGAGTCCTTCCTATGGCCGGAGCATTATACAATTAGATTGCAGAAAAGATTAAATAGCTCTGTACACATGCCAAAATTCTCTGAACTATGTATTTTAACTCATGACTTTTATGGTATGTAAATCACACCTTCATGAAGCGTTTTAAAAGAAAAATGTAGGAGAAATGCATCTGGTGCCTTGGGGTCTCCCAGCTCACCGGGCAGGGTGAGAAACTAAAAGGGAATCGTGTGTACTCTCCTTTCTAACCTTTACCTGTTCCTGCACAGGCATGAGGAGCTTGGAAAGCCCTGCAGGTATGTCAGGCAGGGCACCTGGGACTGCACAGAACCACAGGCCAGCCCACGTGAGCCAGATTTACAAGTCCCCTCCTGGCTGGGTATCATCAGGTAAGTCACCTTCAGGCGACCTCTGTGCTCCACATCCCTGACCTCTAATAAAAACAATGCCAGCCTTTACCTCACAGGAGTGTTGGGAACATGACCCTCAATACCCTGAACGGTGTCAGAAGTTTCTTGCTGCTATTATAATCCTGTTAGGATCATCCGGTGCAGCCTGTAAATATTTCAGGCTTGTGTGTAGGGCAGGGTATGAGAGCAAAGTTGTTGAAGCATTGCCTCGAATGAGGATCAAAGTGCACTGCGCGTAAGCCGTACTCTGTGATGAGTTATCTTCTAAGTGACTTGATGAGCACAAACGATGTGCAAAAAGTAAGTGGACAACAGAAAGCGATTGTTTCCTAAACAGGAAGGTTGAAGGTCACCTAAAAACACATTCCTGACGGCCCTGTGAACTTGCATTTCCCTCATTATCTGCTCAACCGTCAGGGTCAAAGCAGAGTTGGGTTGGGTTGACTGGTGTGTCTTTAAAAAAAAAAAAGTACGGTATTTTTCTCACGAAATGAAGTGCACCCAGCAGGGACCCAAAGGGTATATGCAGCGACACCAACACGATTAAAAGCTTTTTAATGAAGGCACTGTAAACAGCATTTTCCTTCTGCTTCAGAATATTTCAAATACAAAATTAGCAAGCCCCAGAGACTGGAATTTCTGTTACAGGAGAGATGAAAGGTTAACTGTCTAAAAGGAAAGAATATGTTTGACATATCCTATTTAGAAAATAAAAGGGCTCCCTAATAAAAGCCGAGCCCCCACTTGAAGCGCCTAATGTTTCTTCAGTGTTTGCATACACAACCGAGTAATTAGAAGGCTCACTCAGAAAAAGAAGGAAAAAAGAAGAAGAAGAAGAAGAATACAAAGCCATTGCAGACATCGGGCCCCTTGTTTACCAGGCTTGCTAGAGGCCCCTGGAGGTCACTGTGATTGACAGGATTTTGGTGTTGGTAGGAGAGTTGATAATGCACACACATCTCTTGAGAAGAGAGCTCCGGGTCCTGACCATGCTTAACAGAGGAGCAGCCACTATGAAGAACAATGTAACAGGGGAAGCCCGGGGAACTGGTGGGCAGAAGGGTGCTCAAGGATTGCAAATGGCATTCCCAGTCAATTAGTACTCATTGGGAAGCTGATGTATATATACCATGCCAAGAAAAAAAAAAAAAAAAAAAAAAAAAAAAAAAAACAAGAAAGAAAGGAAACGAAAATTTCCCAGGGCAAGATTCTGCCTCTGCCAAGGACAAGGCATTCTTGTAGCCAATTCCGTAAGTGACATGTCAGGAACCCTGGCACCCCAAACGCATCTTTATAAACTGCTGAAGTTCAAGACACTTGAGGGAAACAACCCTGGCTCCTGGAATGTCTGGTGATGCTACTTTCATTAGGCATGTGCGACAGGCAAAAATAAACAAACAAAAACATCCCACAGAACAGCACACAACCACAGCAAATACAACTATTGCTTTGCGTCACAAAGTCACCTTAATTTTAATGTCTTTGTTGAACTTGAATTCCTAGAGACTCACTGAACAGTACTTTCTGTATCTCTGCTGAGACGAAGGGACTGTGCTAACTATTCCCAATGTTCCTGCTCTCCAAGATCCCCATGACTCACACTGAGAAGAACATCCAGCCAGTGTCATCTGATACACTGATATCTGGGGTATAGGGTTGGTTACAGGGCAATGAATGCATTTCAGTCATGGGTCATGAAACTGGATTCGTGAACAGGACTACAGCCGAAGAAGATGTGGTCCTTGAAGAAGTACAGTGGTTAGTGCAAGGGGGTCTCTTTATGCCATCGTTGTGCTCCTGTTCTGCTTATTAAGGAGATCAGATGCTGCCTGGGAAGAGTGTCCACCGTGAATAAAACGTTCTTTTAAAACCCTGGTAAGAGGAGTCATGGAGCAGGTGCTGATCCCGCTCCTCGGAGCATCAATTACAGCCACGGGCTAAAGCATGGGTTCTCCTAAAATGGGATGTTTACCCTTACATGACTCCTTTATCTGAAAATACAAGATCGTTTCTTAGGGCAAAAGGAAAAAAAAAAAAATCTTGTCTTGACAAGGTCAAACTAGGTTTTCCTAGCTTAATCCTTTTGGAAAACTTGTTGTCACTTAATCCATTTCATCCCGTGGAAAGCCCTGTCCTGAATTTCTATATGATACTGAAACAATAAACAGACACGCGGGGTGTCAAAGTTCTAAGGGGGAAAAATACACAGAGATCCTTGAAACAGCGTTCCTTCTTCCAAAATAAAACAGGCAGGAAATCGGTGTTGTTTCTTTGGGGCCCCGGTAAGGTGATCACCCCCTCAGAAATAGCCCATGCTGCAGAGAATATGAAATGAGACGTCTACCCAGACAGCAAATCAGCCAGGAAGCAGGCATTCCAGAGACAACTCAAGTCTGAAATAAACATAACCTTGCTTAAGTGTACTGTCGTGTTTTGACTTTAAAAGAGAAAGCAAGTTTCAGAAAAGAAAATTTACTTTCATTCTGAGAGCAACAGGACTGTACTGGAGCGGAGAAGCAGTGTCCCCCCCCCTGCCCCCACCCCACCCCCTCCACACCAGGTAAGCCTCTGGGGTGTGAAAAAGTGGGTGCCACGGTGACAAAGCACAGTGACTCACGTTCCTACTCCTGATTCCTGCAGTGTCTCCCTTCTTTCAAAGGGTGAAATGACCCCCACCCCCAACGCTCTGCCACAAGGCCTACAGAACCATTTCAAGGCTTGCAGGGACAGTGTGTCACCAGGCAACTGAATTAAACACAGGAAAGACAGATGTGAAGGCCGGAATTCTTCAAAGGCAAGGGGGTTTGACACTTCATAAATCACCGTGTCACTACGCTCTAACAAAAACTGGTCTCGTGTACTGTACCCGAGGCTGGAGCTGGCTGGACTGGGAGAGTATGTTTGCACACCACATCTGGCCTATCACTAGAAGCTTTATAAATGCAATGAATCAGCAGGAGGGTGACGGTGGTGGAGCCTTCCTCCCATACAATAAAGCCTTTTGATGGGGAATTCAAGGAACCAGTTACTAAAAAATATCAAAACGCTAAAAATGACTCAGGTATGAAATGAAAATGCTTTCACATACATACATGGTGGGTTTTATGATCGCCATCTGAGTACTTCTGCTACACTCTTTTAGTCTCAAGATAGGACTGTAGAAAATACAGAGTATGTCTTGGCATTTGAACGTCAATTATTCCAACTTTTACATAGTAAGTAGTGGGAATGCTCTATGTCAACCCTGGTAGTATTTTCTCCTAATGTACAAGAACTAGATAATTTAAAAAAAAAAAATTGAGAAGTTTTAAAGAATAGGGCCTTTCTGTCCACTTGATACCCTCTCCAGTCCTGTTGGAAGCAGAAGGAAGTGACTTGAACAAGTGTGCATCCAAGTGTTTGCTGTCCTTTTTAGGGAGCTGTCTGTCATGATAGCTCAGGGTGGCAAGCAGTCACTCATTCCCAGGCTACAGCATCCTGCACGACAGCTAAGCACAGGGAACTGAACAAAACACCACATTTACATATCTCCAAGGATTTTTAGTCTTTCAAATTTATTTCATGAAGACCGTATCTGACTAATGTAGTATTATTTGAAACATAAGTGAAAAGTATTTAGTGTCATTTTATGATTAGATTTGTATAGAACTCCATGCCTTCTCTGGCCAGAGCATGTATGCCTTCCTCCTCAGTAGAAATGACCATGACCATCCAAGCCAGCACATCCCAGTCCTGTCCACGGTGGTAACACACAGCAGATGACCATGACCGTGTCAGTTCAACCCAGTACGCCTGCCCAGGGTGGTAACACGTAGCAATGGATTTTGTGATCTTAAGTCTCACAAGAACACTAAAAAGAACAAAAACTAACATTTCATATCAGACTACATTTTACAAAAGCAAGGCCAATATATGCATATTTTGGGGAAAAGAGTGACATACTCTTTTAACTTCTAAATTAGAAGGCCTGGGAACATTGCTTTCAAATACTCTGGGTGCTTTCTCATTTGGCTGTTCAGATAGGGCTAGCTTGCAGTCATCCTTAGTGAGAACCCGAGCTCTCTTCTATTAACTGTGCTTGTGGCTGCCCAGTGATTGAGGTTGTTTGGGTTTTTGTTTGTTTTGCATGGATTTCAACTTGACACAAGCTAGAGTCATCGAGTGGAGGGAGCCTCCACTGAGAAAATGCTTCCATAAGATGGGGGTATAGACAAGCCCAGTGGGGCATGTTCTTAATTAATGGTTGATATAGGAGGGCCCAGCTCACTGTAGGCAGCACCAGCTCAGGGCAGATGGTCCTTGGTTCTATGAGAAAGCAGGCTGAGCAAACTAGTAAGCAGCTCTCCTGCAGCATGGCCTTTGCATCAGTTCCTACCCTGCCTGACTCCCCTGGATGATGGACTATCCATTGCGAAAGGTATCTGTATATCAATTAGTCTATGAACTAAAAATCCTTTCCTATCCAAGCTGCATTTGGTCACAACAATAGAAATCTAACTAAGACAAAAACTGGGTGTTGTTCTGAAAACCTGACCATGTGTTTGGAGGATTGTGCTGGCATCTGAACTTTGGGCTGGAAAAGCCCTCAAGTGCTTGGAGCTCAGTTGGCCATTTGCAGGAAGCTTGGATGCTGTAAGCAATGTGGACCACAGGGTTCTGGCTTTGGATCTTGGGGGGGGCGAAATCTAAGAGTCCCTCAGAGATGCCTTCGGGGTTGCTCCTGGGATGTTTTGACTTGAGAATCTGAGTTCTCATCAGGTGACTATGAAGAAAAATCGGCTGTGCTTAACGAGAGACCAGGACCATGTCAGTGAAACCTTAGCCTTGTTATCTGGAGCTGAGACATTAGCACTGATTAAGTAGAGACCAGCATCATTGTGATTGTAGTGAAATCATTAGAAATGTTTCCTCAGAGCCAGCATACAGAAGCTGTGTTCCAGAGGCGCCCAACGTGGTACCTCATGGTGGTGGCTGAACTTGGGTTTCCCAGTGGCGCTGATTTTGATGGCAGTTAGGGATCTTGGAAAGCATCTGAGGCATGGTACTGGGTGGCAGGGCTGAAGATCCTAACAAGACCTCAGGAGGACCTATGGGTAAAAGTGTGGCCCAGTTGCACAGAACCCAATGTTTTGGAGATGCGAGTATCAAGGGATGATGGCCAAGGGCAGTGACAGCCTGGGAATGGAGCTTGCCTGAATCTAGGAGACAAGCTGTGTGTGCTATGGCCAGCCCTGTAGAGCCTACTGTGAGCCTTCAGAATCTGACACTGAACTTCAGACTGCTGGACTTTGGTTTTGCTTTGACATGGCTGTGACTGAGCCTTGGTTCTTCTCTCTTGGAGGAAGAAAGTATTTATTTTGATTTTACAGGAGCCCACGGTTGAGAGATTCTGGGGTTTCAGAGAGATTTTAGAGAGTGGGTATTTTAGAAAGACTTGAAATGTAAAACAGACTTTGGATGTTTTAAAGACTGAACTTTGTTTTTGTTTTTAAAGGCTGAACTTTGAAACTGTGAATTTATAAAGACTTGGACCTGTTAAAAGTTAGATTGTTCTATGCTGATATAAATACGAGATCTTGGGGCTAAGCAAGAAAGGAAAGGTTATGGTTTAGCCTTGAGGCATTTGTCAAGTTGACAAGAAGTCACTTGTGCTGGCTGGTCATGTCAATTTGACACAACTAGGATCATTTAGAGAGAGGGAACCTCAATTGAGCAACTGCCTCCACTAGACTGATGTGTGGCAAGCCTGTAGTGCTGTAAAGGAAGCAGGCTGAGCAAACCAGCAAGGAGCACCCTCCATGGCCTCTGCATCAGCTCCTGCCTTAAGTTCCTCCCCTGAGTTCTCCTGGTGATGGATGGACTATACTGTGGAACTGTAAGCCGAAACAAACATTTTTCTTCTCCAGTTGCTTTGGTCACAACATCGCACCGCAACGATCAAAACCCTAAGACAGCGAGCTATCAGACCTATGTTTTTTATAAGTGCTGTGCTCCATCTACAATCTTCAGAATGTCTGTTTATTTTGTTTATTTATGTATTTGAAAGTTTTCTGTGTTCTGCCCACCTCCCCCCACAACCAAAATGAAGTTGAAAGGAAAGAGAATTTGGTCTACTAACATATACAAGTTAGTATCACCACCTATCTAGGGCTCTTGTCAATCCCATTGGCCAAGCTTTAAGACCCTGAATCTGAAAGTCCAAAATTTGAGATGCTCTAAATATGAACATAACACAAATTGTATATCAGATACGTTGGATTATCCGTGCTCAAATATAAAGTCTATGTAAATATCACCTCCCTCCCCTCCAGAAAAACAAACCAAAACAACAACAACAAAAAAAAAAAACCCAAATCTGAAATGCCTTTGTTCTTCAGCTTTCTGGACAGTGACACTCTGACCACATAGAGTCTTTAAAACATTAAGGTAATAATACTATTAAAATTATTAAACCCGTTACTCCTGTTGCAAAAAGAAACCAACAATAGCTGATTTTTGTTATTGTTCATTTCCCAGGTTTTGAAAGATGCTACATAAGGCACACACTTCTGGGAGCCAGCTACTCTAACATTAGGCGAAATCGGGAAACTGCCACAGCCACAAAGAGCTGTGGAAACGGGTCCGTGTACTCCTTTTAAAAAGTATCCTCAGAGCCAATCTGTTTGTCCCCCATTTGTTTAAGCTGAAAACAGTCTTAGGTCTGTGTGAGGCATCTGTTGCCACACTGCTTTGCAACAGGCACACCACTCACAACTGTGCAGAGCCCTTTGTGCAAATACCCAAAAGGCTGCATCAAATTCAAAAGCTCTTGTTCACAAGGGGCCAGCAGGTGGAGAAGTAAAGAATCTGCCACGAGTCTTCTGCCTGCTAGGAAGCAACACGGACGCATAAAGAGAGGATTACGGTTCCAGGCACAACTTCAGTCTGTCCAAGAGGCTGTGTCATTAACAGGAAACCCAAAGATTATAGCGGGTACCAAATTCTACAGGCTCTCGGCAAGGCACTTATCCGTCATCCCTTCACTTTCTTTATTGAAATAAATCCCTTTGTCATAACAAATGAGGGTTCTCTTCTTCTCCTTATGCAGATGAGCAATGCATCGGTGCTTTTCATTTGGCTGGTAGGGAAGAACAAACGACAAGAGGAAGCAGAAGCGGACTGTGGGTCACCACTTGCAATTAATAAGAACAATATGGCTCTCTCTTACCATCCAGTTTCTCTCACCCCTCTAATCACAAATAATTACCCCTCCTATCAATTTAAAGAGCTTAGATCCTGAGTATCTTTAAGGTGATGCAAAATAGCGATTAAAATGATTTTATTTTTTGTTGCTTTTTTTTTTGTTTGCTTATTTTGTTTTGTTTTGTTTATGTCAATGGTTTGGATCCTGCAATCAATCTACTGAGTTCTCCTGTGTTGTAATTCATGAAGTTAATCAACCAAAACAATAGCGTTTAACCCCTCTCCATTCAGGACTGTCTTTAGTGTACAGGAACATCACTGAGCCATGCACATCCTAACTTGTAATTTCCGTGAGCAATGCTTTGACGGGAAGTTACTCACCTAAGTTCCTGGCAGAACAGATTTGTGGACCAAAAATTCACTTTGGGTAATATAAAGCTATTCTTGGCACTGGCTGTGCCAGCAGGAACAATTACTCAACAGGTAGGAAAAGAAGAGCAATTATGAAGAAATACTGTTGCTTACCTAGGTACAGAAAAAGGCCCTAAGTACAAGTTGGGTGAGTCACAGACAGCTTCAAAACAGGCCAGTGGCTAAATACAGCAGAAACTGAATAGCAGCTAGATGTGGTGTTGTACTGTTGTATGAGCACTCAGGAAGCCGAGGCAGGAAAAGCTGAGTCCAAGGCTAGCCTGGGCTACATAGAGAGACCTTATTCCAAACATGAAAAGTAAGTGAACAGCAGCTTTAGGTACCCGATGCTACCAGCATGCTGGTAGACATGTACTATTTCATTTTTTTAAACTACAGGAAAACAAAGAATAAAACAATTAAGTAAATGCAGGTCAAACTATAGTAGATATCAGGGATCTGTCGAAGCATTTGTTGAACTGAAAGCCAAACTGAGTTTTGACACCTTTAGTATAGTGAGAGCTCATACTAAGTCTAAAGACAAGTAAACGTCTTCGGTATCTGTGATGATCCTAAATGAACGGAAGGGTCCCTGTTTTGCTGTCTCCATCACACTTTCCCCAAGGGGATGCCACTTTGCATCTTCACAATCCTTTAAATAGTGGCTTCATAGTCCTAAGAACCACCCACCTAGAAATTTCTATTATAGTCAACAACTGAATTTGCAAAAATCTAGTAGCAAACTAGGAAATCATTTAAAAAAAATTATAATGTAAAAAGAAAAACGACAGTGCCATAACTTGCCAGGGTGACAGATGTTGCAGGATTAGTGACTTAATTAAGAATGCAGAGACACAGGGACTGTGTGGACAGTCAATACACAGCACATACACACACAGTTTCTATGACATATACTCACTTGATGTTGCTTTATTGGCCCTTGCCTTGATTCATGTTAATGTAAATATCCCAACGTTAACATTAAGCAATGGACACTATTTTTAGTTTGGTGTTGTTGTTACTGTTGTTTTGATTTTCTGAGACACAGTTTTTCTGTGTAGCTCTGGCTGTCCTGGAACTCTCTCTGTAGACCAGGCTGGCCTTGAACTCAAAAAGATCCACCTGCTTCTGCCACCTGAGTGCTGGGATTAAAGGCGTGAGCCACCACTAGCCAGCCTTTTTTTTTTTTTTTTAAGACAACATGAGAGTGCTCTGGTGTTCTTAAAACATATACCTACATCTTCTTTCAAAGTTCTTACTAAATTTGCAGTGAATTTTATGCTCTTGTAAGAGATACCTGTGAGGGGACTGCAGAGATGGCTCAGCAGCAGCATTGACTGCTTTTACAGAGGACCTGGGTTCAATTCCCAGCACTCACGTGGCAGCTCACAGTTGTCTGTAACTCCAGTTTCAGGGACAAAAACATATATGCAGGCAAAACTCCAATGCACATTGGGAGAGAGAGAGAGGAAAAGAGAGATCTGTTGTGATAGAGAAGCAGAAGGACCAGAAACCACACCCACAAAGTTAATCCAAAGAAGACAAGATGACATTTTCTTCTCATCAGTCACACAGGATTGAAGGAAAAACCAAAAACCAAAACCCAAAACCCAGAAATGTAGCTGACATCTTCTACTGGCTTGCCACTGAACTTGGATTATTCTACACAACGACAATGAGGATGACACTGCCTCTTGTGATCACCGTAGACTCCATCTGGGAGCTCGCAGACACCAAGAAGAGAAGCCTGGTCCTGGTCTCACCTCTGCCATTTCCAGCAGAGTTTTATTCACGCAGGATCATGTGTCCTTCCTAGGACCAGGGCAGGTTCTGATACAGAAAGTCTGCACACACAGCCTGCACATGCCCAGGTGTGAACACATCAGCCCGGCCCGGGTGGGTTGCTGTGGTGTATTAGGACAGTGAAAGCTACAGTTCTCCATTTCCGGATGTGTTTTTAAATTCCGACTTGAATGATTAAATAGTTTCCCCAGTGAAAAGAGCACAGGGAAAGAACAGCAAAGGAATTCTTTCTGAGAGTACTTTATTTTATTCTAACAACTAAATGAATGGGGTAGCAAGTTAGCCTGAAGGAACCGGAAAGAGGGCAAATTCGTAAATAACAAGGTGCCGAGATAAAATTGGGAGTCTAAAGAAAGATTCTTCTGTCTTCAGTCATAACAACAACTTCTAAGTCAAGAAAATGGTGAAAAAAATCATTAGAAAAGTCTACAAGTTATGACAAGAAAAGGCCTGTACTCAAGGCATTATTTGAATAAACTCACTACTGGTACCACATGTAGTTACTTTTTTTTAAAATTCAGAGCGAGCAAGTATATTAACCACAAAATGCCAGGTTTTCATTTATTTCCTACTGAGATGGGAAAAATTATTTGACTTTTTTTTAGGAACAGCAGGTTAAACACTTAGAACATCTCTTAAGTAATGTAATTACTCTTCTGTAATGTTTCTAGAAGACTAGGATTCAGAATTCAATGGGATTGGAGAATAACATGTGTTTGGTCCCTCAGGTAAAGTGTGTCTATGCCGTGTGCCCACCAGCTAACACTGTATGATCTCAAAGAACTTCTAGCTAACTTCCACACACACATGTTCTCACTTATTTTAAGATCTATTGTTGTTTCTTCCCTGTAGCTAAACTAACAGTTTTGCTAACCACAACTACATAAAGAATAAAGTGAAACATTAAGTTTCTCTCAGTGATGTCATACATAGTAAGGTTCTACAGATAAAAATTAAATATTTTAATCACCACACCTGTACATTTACACAGAAGGGTTATATCTGCGGTTGGCAGATTGACAGTGTTCTAGCCTTTTCAAACTGTGGATCTTGAATTTATTGGACAACAGCTTTTAAATATAACATGGTATTGAATAAGTAAGTATTTGCACTACACTTACAAGGAAAATATTCTTTTGTGAGTCTTTCTTTAATCATATGTATATGTTGTATATGTGCTTGATGATTGGCTATTTACAAAATTAATTTTACAATGGGCCCTTTTTTTTTTAAGGCGTATTTTAAGAAATACCAAGGATGTGAATATCATGTTTTCTTTTATGACGGTTCGTACAGTGGGTGGGACACTCAAGTGTGTGAGGCAGAGGAATTGCTTGAACCCAGGAATTTCAGACTAGCCTGGGTAGCATAGTAAGAACCTGTTTTTTGTTGTTGTTGTTTAACCAAAAATAAAAGAATAAATAAATAAATGGTTTTTAAGAAATTAGATGGCCAGTTGAAGTTATTTCCATTTTCTCAACAATAAAATTAGATCGGCTGTTTGTTCCAATATTGCCAGACAAACAGTTGGTGCATTAAACAACTAGTCTAATGTTACAATGCCCTCTGCTCACTGACAACAGAGACTCTGGGTAAGGAGAGGCCCAGATGTAAGATTTGTAAAGTTCTGTACAAGGCTCTATTTGTGTACTAGGCATGCTCCTCAGGCAACACTTCCAACTACCCTGCACTCAAGGGGACTTTCAGGCAAGGGGAGCATACAGAGCCTAGATCAGTCTAGACTGGGGCACTCTTGGACTCTGGCTTCCAGGACGATGTTTGGGGGTGACAGGTCACCACACACCCTGGAGCTGAGTGGCGTGTTGATCACTGGGAGTCAGGAAAACTCGAGGAGCAAGGAGATCAATTGCTTCCTTTCCTTCTCTGTGAACCACACAGGCCAAGACTGAAGCGCAGCTGCACAGGCACCATCTGGCAATGGCAGTGACCACTTCTGCTCTGGGCACACCACCTTGGCTTGCTTCTCGAGTTTCCCAGCTCAGTCCAGTTTTCTCCTCGCTCCTGCTTCCCTACGACTGGATAGGCAGCTACTGTTTCAGTCCAACAACAGCGTGGTAACAGGTAAGTTACTGACTCCGAAGCTGCTGCTGAGGAAGCTTATCTTGAGACAACGTGCTAACACAGGAGCAGACTCCATGTGTGCCCCTGAAAAAGATGGCAGGAGAAGAGGGGTCTCTGGCACCGCCTTCCTTATTCTAAGTTCAAGAGAATGCTGTCAGTGAAAATTTTCTTTTCTCTTGCTTTTGTTTTTCAAGACAGGGTTCCTCTATGGCGTTGGAGCCTGTCCTGGAACTAGCTCTTTAGAGCAGCCTGGGCTTGAACTCACAGAGATCCACTTGCCTCTGCCTCCTGAGTGCTGGGATTAAAGGCATGTACCACCACTGCCCGGCAAATTTTCTTATTTTTATTATTTTTAATTATGTGTTTGTGGTGGTGGTGGGGGGGGTTACACAAGAGTACACCTACCCATGGAGGCCAGAAGAGGATGTTGGGTCCTTTGGAGCAAGTGTTACACACAGCTGTGAGCTGCCCCAGGTGCATGCTGGGAACTAAACTCAGGTCCTTTGCAAGAGCAGTATGTACTCTTAACCATGTTCTGAGCCATCTCTCAAGCTCCAGCAACTGCAAATCTCTGTCGTAAGCCGGGTTAGATTTCATGATTTACAATTCAGTCACATTTCACCTTTGATAAGCTAATAATAGTGAGGGCCAGGATAGGTGATTTTTAGATTGTGAAGCGGTAACAATCAACATCCAACTTTTTGGTGACTTAAAGGCAAGAAGGAGCCTTGCCATGCTCAACCATACTGACTACGTTGATAAGTAGCTACTGTCATAAAAGTTGCTAATGGCCATATTAGAGGGAACAGAGCATCTGGCCAGCCCGTGTTTCTTCACAATGATCCTATTAAAAGGAACATGAGTCGGTTCCCCTCACGATTGTCGGCTGCAGACAGCCGTATAACCACACCAGATTTCAATTTAATAATAAGCATGGAAGGTAAGAGAACCAAAAGCTTTGTTAAAAGTTCAAATGGCTTCTACAAATAGTACATGAAGAAAGCTGTCTCTACCAGAGTATTTTGATCCTGGACCCTAATCCACTGACTTATGGTGACTTGGGGGGGGCGTTGTTATAAATATTGGAAATAATAGGAGCTTACACAAAAAGCCAAATCAGTGCACAAACTTTAACATGGATATCAAGATAGAATGAACAGACTGAGTAGAAGATTTGGGCTCAAACTTTGGTCATGCTACTTGCTAAAGTCATGGCCTTGGATAAATCAATTAATGTTGCCAAGTCTGGTTTCCTACCAGGTCCCGAGGTGGTGGGGGAGGACAGTTATACTCACCCTGTAGGTTTTCTGCAAAGATTAGAAACACAGCAATAAGTGATCCTGTTTGACACTGGGGACACACAGCAGCACTGGTTAAGGAAGCTGGGACCTGAGTGTCCCCTGTGCTGCAAGGAGGTACCAGAACACTCCCTTTCTTTTTTGCCATATTTGTATGCTTTTCCAGCATACGTGCGATACTCTATAAGGACGATCTCTTAAACTCAGTTTGACAGTGACTCGGGTTGCAAAATGATAGATTTAGAATTCAAAAGAGAAATGTTCCTTATAAAGCTGGGCCTTTGTTGCTGTTGTTGTTTTAAGTTTTCACTCAGGATCCAAAAAGTCACCACATAAAAGGCAAAAAGGGGGTTGACTCTCTGACTTAACTAATGTTTACATGACTTAGTGTTAACCCTACAGTCAACAGAAAGCTCACAATGAACCAGTGAGACACGGCAACATCCCCTCCCTCCTTTAGGTACATGCGCCTAAAAATCTGGAGTCCCCATCAAAGAACTTGTTATTTTGTTTGGTATAGCTAGACCACACTGCTGTGGTGCTTGGAAGACCACTGTCTAAGCCCGACTGACAAGCAGGGTAAAGGGGCTCCGCAGAAAAAGAGAAAAGAAACAGACAGGTGCAGAGATGCTGAAGTGGGAGAGAGATGCAGAGAGCAGCATCCCTACATCCAGCACCCACAAGGCTGTCACGCAGAATGAATGTTTCTCCATGATGCTCTGCAGAGCAGCAGGAGTGAGAACTACCCTCAACCGCAGCTAAGGTCACAACCCAATGCAGCTTGGCTTCCGGCCTACAGAGGACGCGTTAGGGATTCCACAGGGGCAGAAACTAGGGCTGTGTTTTCTAATCCTACCCATCTCTCAGCCTTTGGATGTGCTCTACTTGTCCTAAATAGGCATCCTCCCCTCTCCATTTTAATAAAGACATTATAAAAATAATAACGTAATGTGCAGAATTCATTTACGCTGCTTATGCTACAGAAATCTTGATTTACTAGATATCCCTTCAGGTTACAATTTCTGCTGCCAGCTGCAATATAATAAAGATGCTGACAGTTGTGAATTACTTCACTGAGTTCTACAAGTTAGCAACTGCAATGGTAAATAGGAGAGGAATGAAAGGTGAAGTAGGTGGCTGGGTCACCAGGGGCAAAGACTGCCTCTCTACATAATTTAAGGCTCCCGAGAACGATGGCAAGGAGATGTCTCTTGCAGAGGAAGAAGAGAAAGTATATATGGCTCTAAGTTTCAGGACATAGAGGTTAATGGAAAATGGGAAGGGCTATGTTTTATGGGTCCCGCTGAAGACGGATGGCAGAGGAGACGGGCAGGAGGTATTATCTCTTATCTAGAAGAGGTTGAGGGTAAGAGATGAGGCAATGGCGTGTGAACGCCGCATGGGACAATTATTAGTGGAGAGTTCTGACTACAGGTGAATGGCCTGCTGGGAGATGGTTGACATCTGATAGGTAAAGTCAGTCTGGCCCTGGGGCCATGCCCTCATTAATAGTTAAACAACAGCACTGAAATGAATGGCCCACACCTGACTGCCCACTGAAACGGCCCTCCTCATCACAACTGTCCGGAAACCCACACAAGCACGTCCCAGCAGAGGAGTCTGGCTGTCAGTGGTTACAGCAATCCCTGTGGAAATCAGCCGGGTTAAATGGGAAGCGGTTCCACAGATAGCGAAGACTTCATCCGACCTGCACAATACAGGGGTCAGAGGCAGTTGGAAGTTTCGCACAAGCAGAGCTTGGCCATGTTGAAGTATTTAGTGGGAAGACCATGAACGTCCCCTGTGAGGCACTGATCTCAGAAGGGTGGTGGCCCCAAGTGACCTCCACCCCAGCTGTCATACAGCTGCTGAACAAATACCACTCATCAGCCCTCCTGGTTACCAAATTTGCTGGCTCAAGATCGTCAGACTGACGGGAGACCATTTTTCAAAGAGCAATTAAAACCACATCATCATTCCAAACCTCAAGACTTTCCTCTTTGACTCGTAAAGGATTACCTAATGTGTCCACATCCTCACAAAGACCTAAAAAAATCAAAGGCACCCCTGGCCCAACTGCTTCTCCTCCCCTCCCCCCCTCCCGGCCTCCAGGTTGTCTTTCTGCTTTGTGCACAGACTTTTGAAAACAGAGGACGATAAATTCCACATTTGACAGTATCCTGCCGCTGAAGACCCGGCTTCTGAGTTGCACCTTTATATTTATTGGGGTTGGGGAGGGAGGTGGTAATGTTTCCTGTATCGGATGCCTATACTTTGCAGACCTTTGGGGACTCATCTCTGCTGAATTCTTTAACAGCTGAGATGACAAGGATGTCCATTACCCAAATGGACAGCACTCTGTATTGATCAGGGCTTCACTTAGCCGTCTCATTTGTCACCCTATTGTCTCTCATCTTCACTGCTCTGGAGAGGAAGGGGAGGGGCATCTTTTTTTTCCCCGGGTGTTAGATGGTTAATCTACATTTCACGCACGGCTGGGCAATTGAGGCATGCAAGATTAGAACCCTCTAGTGCGTACCTACACAGTAGGCTGAACTGGGCTTCTCTCTTCCTCTCTCTCCCATACAGGCCATAGGAAGGTAAGAGCTAATCTTGTCCTGGGAAATGCCCAGAAGGATAGCCCTAGCCTCATCAAGAGCTTGCTCTCCCCTCCATTTCTGCTTTCGGAAACTCGTTTTGGAAGATAAAAAGGAATACTATAGGAAGAAAGCTCAAATCCCAACAAAAAGAAAGGAAGGTCTACCTAGTCTTGCCAGTTAATCATTTGGGGGGAAGTCTTGCTTTGCATCTAATTAGATCTATGCAGTTAAACATCCACCAAGAACTCGCCTATAAAGGGTGTGTTTTATGTAGTTCTCATATAAGGACTAAATTGGGCATGTGGAAAGCAATGTTGATTCATTTAATGGACTTTCCCACAACAACATACATCAGCATCCGTGTCACGGAGCTAGACGGCTTCTTCATCCCTTCACCAAAATGCAATAACAGAAATAATTAAACATCTCTCAGACCCGAACTGCATAGTCATTAGGCAACGGTCAATGGCTGGAACCACCATAAGAGCCTGAACCGCACTTTACCCTGGCTTTTCTAGCTGTTTCTATTCAGAAAGCTTTCCATATCAGGATTTCCCCCGAGAACTATTTTATGGTGCTATAAAGACTGTCGGCCAGAGGCAAGAGCTCCCCAGCACCTGAGCTACACACCCAAATATCAAGTAACATTTACTTGCTGGATGACACTGTGCGTCTGGGCTTGAATTCCAATCTCCAAATATTATCCATGCAACTGTCTGCAGACATGAGGCTGTTATGATAAATAACAGCAGATAAAACCAATTAAACCTGGGAGCGGCAAACACTTCAAGATCTTGACTTCCACAGTAAACAGAGTTTGAGGATGTATAAACTGTAAGAGGGCTGATGCTATCTGCCTTATGCACGGAACATTACTGAAGGCCTCTTTCCTTCTGTGTAATGTGGGTGAGTGTTTCCATGTAAACACATGAGCTAAGAGACAGCAACACATGCAAACTGCAAAAGCTATTAATTACCCTTTTATCTGGTGCTGGAGAGCAAACAATGGTGAGGAATGTAAATCTAGTTGGTTTTTAAATACTATTTGATGGACTCAAACATGCCATCATGAATACAATCAACACATTTTTCTGCTTTTCCCAATGGGGGGGGGTTGTCTTTTTCTTTCTTTCTCTCTTTCTTCTTTCTTTTTATTTTCTTTTCTTTTGCATTTCAGACAACAATATTCTACTAGTGTCTCTGTCTATATACATATTATGTCCACTTTGTGATACATTTGCAGAGCCCAAGCCAAAACACCAGGCAAAAGTGCCAAACTTTAACCCCAAATTCCTTCTGGAAGACCACAGATAAGGAAAGTAGCCCAAGATTGGGGTGAAATGAACAGTGTATGTAAGCTCCCTCGAATGCTTTTCAAAACCCAATGACTACAAAGGACACAGGGAAACTCATCAACCAAATGATGCTGCGAAGGAAGAGAGAGTTGACGAAAGGGAAATGGTACAGCTTCAAAGGGGGCCTGATTCTATAAAGCATGGATTTCTTTCATGGAAAATAAATAAATAAAAGCGTAATGGAAGTGTGCCACTAAGGAAAATATTCCATTTTCTTTTTAAAACTGACTTTCTATTCGTTTTTGTGAAGAACAAGAAAAAAAAAAAAAAAAAAAAAAAAAAGACGATATCCCCATCCTGCATGTATTTCTCTCTGAGGACTAGGGGGGAGGAGGGAGTATTAGGAGCTATTTCATTTAGCTATCTCTCACACCTGGGGTATAAATAGAGGATAATAGCCCCCATTGTCCCAAAGAGGTGGGTAATGGCAGTGGCATTCAGCAGTGGTGGGTAGTAGGTAGGTGGATAAAGGAGCACAGACTTGGAAAGGGAAAATAAATGTCACAGACACCAGGTGAACAATGGCTAGGTGTAGATTCAGGAGAAAGGAAACCGGATGCCTAACGACACCCAGCTAACAAACAACACAGTATGTAGCTTAAAAAGAAAGTAATTTATCAGTAATATCAGATGATAAATAATCCTGAAGAACTTCAAAGGATTCTTCCAACAATGGAAGAGACACTGGCGCTCACTAAAGCTAGGATGCTCCAACAGAAAGGGACTGGAGGCAAGAATAAAACAAAACATTCCAAAGACTGGAAAACAAAACCGACAGAATTCATAAAAACGTGCAAAATTTTGACAGGAAAAATATACATCCCTTACATGAAAAACTGGGCACTCTTTGTTAAATATAGGACTGAATACAAAGTCCTCTCAGAGTATCAGGAATGGTTTTACTAGCTGTTAGAAAAAAAAGAAGTGTAGAATTGGAAAAAATGATATGGAAGAGATTTAATACTTCATTGAGTTAGCCACAGTTGTCTCCTGTGTCCACATTACCAGCAATTAACTTTGGCTATGAAGATCGCTGCCATCGTTACTCTCAATTAATGTAGATGAGAGACTCGGTATATGTGAAGTTAAGAGGAAATACTATCACGGGTTTATAAATACACAGGGTTTCCCACCCAAAACACATTCTCTGCTGTCTATCTGGGAAGTGCCCACTTCATCTGACCCCATGGTAGTCTCTGCCATAGCCAAAACTCAACCAGAGAACCTTTTGTTAGAGTGAGTTTGCACCTGATCTACATGGGGGCACTCTAAAACTAATAACACTCAAGCTTTACCACTATATGGCTAGCTGGCCAATGCTTCTATATCACAGGTCCTCAGTAGTCTCGCTGCCAGAGAAGAATCTAAGTGTAATAAGACATTAAACAGCAACATGTGGAAATCTTCTGATAATCTTCTCATCTCGCTGACAGCAATAAAGAAGAAATCCTAATATAATTGTGCTCAAATCTAGGCATCTGGATTCTTTTTTTAGACAACCTTTTTGATTCTGCTAGACAAAGAGCATAGAATAATATTGACATAAAGAATCATAACTTCTTTCAAATCCTTTCCTTCACTTCCTACCACAAGCCACTCAACTGCATCTTTATGCTGTTCTGTGGTCATGTAAACTGTCCTAAAAATTATTCAATACTTTTTATTGTGCGAATTTTATGCCTAGCATGCCTAACACACTGGTCAGGTATTATTTCTAGTGGATCCTTGAGTCTCCATTGTTAAAAAGGATATAACTGAAGCTCAGAGATTTTTACAATCACCCTACCAATATGTCAGTCCAAAAAATAATAATAATAATAATTTGTGGCTAGGGGCTAACAGTTCAATGGTAACGCACTTACTTGTTTGCATCCATAGAGTGCTGGGGTGCTGGGTTCTATCACCAGTTCTGTTCAGAACAACAGAGGTGTGCATGCATGCACACACACATGTAATAACTTTGTTTTTAGCATCAACAATTTGTAAAAGGCACAACTCACCTCTTAGAAATACAGACAGTACAGATCTTCCCTAAAGTAACTTGTTACTCAGTAGCAATAGGGATAAGAGAGGGAGGATCTGTTACCTCCAGGTGGCTGGGGATGGAACACAGGGTTTCACACACTACACAGGGCTTTGTCATTGGGTTATAACCCTGTCTCAGCAACGTATGTTTGCTCTGAGATAGTGCCTCACATAGCCCATGCTCACCTCAAACTTGCTGTGTAGTTTTCCTGTTCCACCTACCAAGAGCCATGATTACAGGCATGTGCCCAGCTAGGAACACACACACACACACACACACACACACACACACACACACACACACACACACACTTAAAAGCTCATCATCAAGTAACAGCAATAATTTATTCCATCGGTATTTTGAGTTGTAGTTTACCCACAATTTAGTTAACCTTACAGATAATTCTGTGAAAAATCTTGAGTGTCCTCATTGATTTGTCAACTTGACACAACCTGGAGTTACCTGGAAATAGGAACTTAATTAAAACAATGCCTCTATCAGATTGCCTATAGTCAAGTGTGTAGGGCACTTTCTTGATTAAAGATGGACATGGAAGAGCCCAGGCCACTGTGAGTGATGCCAGCCGTGGGCCCATGGTATAAGAGAGCAGGCTATGCAAGCCATGAGGTCAGAGTTCGCAAGCATCACTCTCTCATGACTTCTGCCACAGTTCCTGCCCGAGGCTCCCGTTTCCCGTTCCTGCCTTGGCCTCCCTCTGTGGTCCACGACCGGATTGTGTAAACCAAATAAGCCCTTTTCTCCCCAAGTTGGTTTTGGACATGCTGTTCCATCACAGCCACAGAAACTCCACTTAGGACAGTGAGCAATGTACTGGTGATAAAACTGAGGTTACAGTGATAGTGATTTGCTCAAGTCACAGGGACTGTAAGGTAACAGCCACACAAACCAAATTTCCAAATGCTTACCCTTAAATCCAGGAACAAACATCACTCTAATTACTTGCAGTATGCAAAAGGGTTAAACCATGGTCCTGAGACCTCAGAGGAGGTGGAGACTTATGAAAGGAGGCCAGATATACACAAAGAATTAGCATAGAATACACTCCAGTATCTGCAAACACTAAGTGATGGGCAGATGAGGGTTCCTATCTTCGGGATTGCAGGCGTGGGTGAGACAGAGGTAAGACAGTAGAGAAAGGCTTTATGATACTGTACACTTTAGCTATGCCTTGAAAGAAGGGTGAATCTAGATAAGCAAGAAGACAGCTGTAGAAATTCTACAGATAAGGAGTCTTCTTCAAGTCAATTTATAGTTCACATAAAAAGTAATCCACCAAGGATGCATCGTAACTTACATTTAGTGCACAAAATGAAGGCAAGAAAAGTTTACCACCACCACTATGCCAACCTTATTCCATACAGGGAATCGTCTAGATCCCTTTCTCAGCCTGATCCATTCAAATTTGTATTCTTAGAGGAAAGTTAATCAATTCTGAGAGTGTCCTCTAAGCAAGGCAGTACGGTCCCATTCTAGCAAGTAAAAAGAACTATGTATGTCCTCTCAGACTACAATTTCAGCGAGCACGGATCCACAAATGTGATGCTCAAATTAAATGTTATGTAACCGAGGAACATAAGGATGATCTGAGCAGTTTGGTGCATTGAGTTTCCCCCAGGAGAAGTAGGATGTAGATGCACAGGAAATTGGGAGGGACTGTCCTTGCCTGTCCATAGCAGAAGCAGAGCGGATACGGACAAAATGAGTAAACCGTAGGCAGCAAACTGAGCCGACAGTTTGTATAGTGTCTGCATCAGAAAGTGTAAATGTCGCTAGGACTATACAGCAGGAGAAAGGAGTTCAAGAAGCCGTAGTTACTCTATGTTCACAGTTTCATGTTCCACCAGTAAAATACAGACTCTTTTGTAATGGCATCATAGGAACAGCTGGGTCTTAGGTACGGGAGACAGGGAGGCATGCACACCTTTCTATGTACCGAATGGTTCCCTTGAGGGGCTCGGCTTTTCACTTTTGTTGAGGCTGCCTTGCTTTGATATCGTTCTGTATTTGTAGCTTGTACAATTGACAACTGCACACATTAAGAACAAAAACCACTGTCACAACATTCACAGGCTGCAAAGCATATTACAAAGAAAGCACACTATTACTGGCATGAAAGAGCTGATTTTAAATCTCATTTATGTCCCCAAGAAGATTCACACCACAGGCCTCAGAGATAGCTCCCCAGATTAAAAAAAAAAAAAAAAAAAGCCTGCTGTGTAAACAGGACAACCTAAGGTTGAGCTCTGGATTGCATGGAAAGAGGGAACTGGAAACCAGAAGTTCTCCGCTGCTCTCCTGAATGCATACACACGCACACACGCGAGAATTACAAGAAGTTCACACCACACCACCATGTCCTTGAGACCACCTGAGAGACACTGGTTTCTCTCTATGTAGTCTTGACCACAGTCTCAGAATGAAAATCACACCTCATAACCCTAGACTGTTTAAGACCAAATACTAACTGTGTTTACCACTGTAAGAAGGATGAAAGTTGGGTAGTGGTGCCACACGCCTTTAATCCCAGCAATCAGGAGGCAGAGGCAGATGGTTCTCCAGGAGTTCCAGGTCAGCCTGGTCTACAGAGTGAGTTCCAGGACAAGCTGTGGAGCTACAGAGAAACCCTGCCTCAAACACACACACACACACACACACAAAGGAAAAAGAAAGATGGACACAATTTGTGAAGTGACTGGAACAGCTTCTCCTGACTCATCACACACAGAGAAAGAGGGAGCCTGGGAAGAGCCAGCTGCAGCATGGCTGCTGCCAATCTTCTCAAGCTATGACCAATGACTACCAGCATGAAGGCCATGCCTGACATGGAAGTGAAGTTGAAGGGGACCGGGAGGATCATTCGGGTCTGAACTCCAACCATTGGAGGAAAACTTGCAGGTCACAAGGAAGAGGGAGGGAGAGTTGCTAAAGGAAGTGTTGCCATGACAGCATGTCAGAGGGGCTCTTTGAACTGCACATCACCCAGTGGCTCTGTACATAGGAGTCAAGGTGATAAGCCATCAGCCGTTCCTTGGCCATGGATCCGTGGCTCTGGATGATTGTGAGAAAGTGGGGGCATGTTAACATCCTCAAAGAGATGACCTGACAGATGGCCCCAAGGAAGACAAGGGTCCGCCCTGGAGAAGGGGAGGGAGGAGTAGGAGTCAGGAGGCAGACAGAGAGAAAAGAGTGTTCGTAACTCTCCGGCTTACATAAGGACGCCATAAGTGATGTCGTGGCCAAAACAGAAGTGGCAAAAAGTAGCTGTTCAGAAGTGTGGACTAAAACAAGACTAGGGACACACGACAAAACTTGTTTATGTAAGTATGTGAGACCGCAAAAGAGTTTCACATAAAAAGAATCCTATTTATGCTTTCACACATTTAGAAAGGGGGAAATCTCAGGGAAAGGAGGATAATACACTGAAACGATTATTCATTGAGGGTTTACAATAACTCCATGAAAACGGTATTACAAAGAATACCAACAAACTAAAGAAATACGCAATGTAACACACACATGAAAACATCCACTCATCAATGAGGTTTAGAAGGCCAGACACTGGTTTACTGTGAATTATTAAAACTAGTGACAAAGTAACTCAGTATTCTAATGTGTTCAGCAATGAAAATCTGTTAACTTTACCAAAGCAATTATTCAATATTTACATTAAAAATGCTCAAAAGGGTCTCGTGTAGCCCCCCCCCCACTCCCCAGGCTGGTTTCAAAGTCACATCGTAGCCGAGACAACCTTGAAGTTTTCATGTTCCTGCCTCTATACCCAGTACTAGGATAGCAGGCATGATATATATATATATACACACACACACATATATATATAGTTAACTTTATAAGAATTTCAGTGATGCATTAAAGATAACTATAATAAGTGAGAAAATATCATAGATGTTGTAGGGTTGCAGCTTATAGAAAGGCTAAGCAACAAATCAGAGCTCTCATACACACATGGAGAAAATACTGACATTTAAGGCAAGTGATAATAGCAATCATCTGAGACCGTATTTTACTTTGACACATTAGAAGGCTACAAATAGGTGACAAGTGATAAATTTTAAGATCAGAAAATGTCATAGACATGTGTAACTCTAAACATAGCAATTAAATCACAACACCTCTACAGTATTTATGAGTAAATACAAAATAAGCTAGATTATAGTTGCCACAGCTGTTATCAGTTCCTAGTGCAACACTGGAGTGAAACTTTCTCTCTCAGAGGGCAGGGGATTTTTGGTTTCTTGGTTTTTGTTGTTGTTGTTGGGTTTTTTTTTTTCCCTGTCTGTCAGTCAAGACACACTTTCATCTCAGGACCAGTCAATCTAAGGAAGAAGAAGGTAGAATTTCCTAAATAGTCAGATGCTAAGGATACTGTACTTGACAAGGGACTGGAGAAGGATGAGTTATACTTTGTAAACTGCGCTGGTCAGATGGTGGCACACACCTTTAATCCCAGCACTCGGGAGGCAGAGGCTGTTGGGTCTCCAGGTTTGAGGCCAGCCTGGTCTACACAGTGAGTTCCAGGACAGCCAGAGAAACCCTGTCTTGAAAAAACAAGAAAAGAATTTTACCAATTTGATTTACTTGTGGGAATTTTTATGGACAAGCTGTGGAAACAGGCTAGCCAATAACCTAATTAGTTTCTTTGTTATAAAAATATGATCAGATTCCTAAATTATTGTATATGTATTTTGTTTCATAGAGAAAGTATATCTGCTTAAATGCTACAAGTTATTGAGCAAACTGTAAATAAAAAGTTAACATGGAAGGTATTCAAGAAATGTTCATTTCAAAAGGAAAATACTGACATTTTGTTAAGTTCTAAAGATCCACAGCCATTGCTATTTTAGATGGACCCAGAGTTACCATGGGCCCCAGTTTAAGGTGAAGAATACACATTATAGCATGGTTTCCAATGTCTTGTCTAGTTTTTGAACTGCTCAGTATTGTAAGGATGTTTACAAACAAAGTTAAAGTCTCAGAGAACAAGCAAGGAGAGATTCCAGTCCTCCCATGCTGTAATGAGGGAAATTGCCAAGGGGAACATGAAGACCATTCGCAAAAGAGCTCTGTTTGCTCTGGTCCTGTGGGCACAGTGAGGACTCCCTGTGGGAAAGCAAGGTACAGCTGTTGTGAAATCAGTAAAAGACAGAGAGGAAAGGAAAGATTCAAGGTCTGTCCTTCATAAACAGTGACCTTGGACTCCCAGGCACAGCCAGAAGGCACTGTGGCTTGTCACGTCTGCACATGGGAGTGGGTGTGGGAGGTAAGAGAGTCATGCGGTCTCCACTGGCCAGTGTGACTCATGTGTACCCTGGCAGGTGGAAAAAACCATTCACCTAGTTATCAGGCATCCTAACACAGGTCTCCTGGTGTTTCAGAACAGCAAGTACCAAGAAACCCCGACTACTTTCACAATGACCGGCCAGGAAAGTGCATCTAATCTCAGCTGTAATATCAGGGTGACTGTGGGAAGTATTTTTCATCGCACAGAGAGAGTAAACAGGCTTGCCTCACCTCAACCACCACCACCACAGAGGCTTTTCTGTTCCTGGCAAAAATCCCTGGAGGAATGTGGGCAGTCAGAAAGCTGAAATTATACAATGACAGCCCCGTGCCCCGCTTACAACATGTACCACAGCAGCACAGCCCAGTGCCCCCCAGAACGAAGAAGGGGCCTGGTATGGAAACACCCACATGCATCAGACCCCACCTGGGCAGGGGTGTGGGCAGAACTGTGCAACTGTGTAGGATATGCACTCTCCAGGAGCCTGCACTCCAGCGGGAGCTAAACTCTGCCAGCAGTCAAAGAAGAAAGTAGAAAGGAAGAGAAGTTAAGGACTCCAAGCTTTTTTTTTTTAAAGGGGGATTTTCAAAGCAACTCCTTCAAAGGCCTTTTTATATTTATTTTAAGGAGACATTTGAATTTAAGTGACACTGTCAATCATTTCTTTTTTCAAATATGACAATGCTATTCTAACCCTACCTTTTTCTCATAGCTTGATGGAAATGAGGGGGAAGTTATTTGCTGAGAGAATGGAATACCTTGCAAGGGCAAGCAATTCAAATGCTTTAGCTTCTCTGTCCTTTCTTAATTTAGCTATTTTCTGTTTACTTACTATTGCAGTCGTTGTGCTCTGATTAAATAAACTTTATTTAATGTTTAATTTAAAATAATGTTTTCTAACATCATCAAGGAAAAGGAAATCTGAGAGTTGCAGGAAGAGTAACAAAGCGGGGAATATTCCAAACTATAACCACTCCCTCCCCTTTTCAGATTCCATTAAGCCAAAATGTAAATTACAATTCTACCTGTGATATCCTAAATATCAATCTTGGTGACACTATCCTGTCTGTATCTATTTTAATATTTAATGTTTTAAAATGGGACTAAGAATGCCTAACGCATGAGCATCCCACACATCATGCAGATTCTGAAATTTTAAAATGTCAAATCAGAGGATTCAGAGCTATTGCCCTGTTGATGCACTCACTTCTAGGGCAGTCAGCTGGAGTCTCATCCAAGTGGTTGGGATGGAGGGCAGTAAAAGTATATGAGAGAGACTTGTGTGACGGCCCTTGAGGAGGAGTCCATTATATCTGTGGGGGTCCTGATAGTGGGGTAATCTAAATTTCAGGTGCATGTGTGACTCACCCATGGTGGTGGTGGGGGGGAGCTTTAGAATAGATGCCTCTTATTCAAGCAATTAAGACCATTTAGGAAACAGAGAAAATGGGCAATAAGACATGCCCTCCTACTGAGTGCTTGCTGGTACTCAATCAGTTCTTAGACAGACAGCTCCCTCCCGAGATGTGAGCTGCACTACCGGTTACTCACAGAAAGCACTCTTAGCAAATCTGGGGCTCAGCCCCAAAGAGCTTGCAAGTATGTAGAGAGCCATGCTCCAAACACCCAGAGCCATCATCTGGCGTACACGGTTTCCTTGAACACCTGAAAACCAGGTAGAAAGAAGATTTGTGACCTCTGTGGTACCAGATACAGGGTTACCCGTGGGTGATAAGTAAACCAACCAAGACATAATCTAATCCTCTATCACATTGCTCAACAGGAGTACTTAGAAACAGCCACCACGGAAGCTCTGTGAGCGCTGAGCATTATCTTCAGTGCCTCCGGGACTTGAACAATATGAACAGACATAAGCAGAGCAGGCTGGTCTGGAAGAGCCACTTGCCCAAAGTGGTCTTGAATTGGCCCAGCTGCACCACTCATCCGCCATATGCAATTGTTTATATTCACATGCTACCCCACAGGGCAGCAAATGTAACATCTTAATTTTGTTTCCTCCCTGCCCCCACACTCAGACTGAACCAAGAGCCCGGCATATGCTACTTGGACAAGTACGCCTTTTACTGAGATAAACCCTTCTTTGCTTGTCAACAAGGTCTTACTAAGTTCCCCGAAGCTTGCCTCAAACTCACTATACAGCCCTCCTGGCAGGCCTTGAATTGGGAACTCCCCGCTCCAGTCTCTGGGTAGCTAAGGATTACAGACAGGCCTGTGCTACCAGGGGACAAGCATGGTCTTATTTAAATGTTACCCTAAATTTGTAGCATGAAACTGAGTAGTCATTTTATTGGTCACATAAGCTCAGTCTAAACCCAAATGGAAGAACATTCTCAAATATGTGAAAAGGCATATAAGATGACCATTATCTCTATCTGTTCATTTCATAAAACAACTACTCTATTAGCACAGTCGCCACTGGCTCCATCTCCAGAACGTGACATTGTCTTTGGAGCCATGTGACTCCTTTTTAAACAGCCACCTATGAGAAACAGAAATGACAATGTCCAAAAGGCAAACGTGTGCTCTAAAACCCTGCCCAGGCCTCAGTGGGCTGAGGAAATTAAGGTCACGCACTGAACCTTCACTCGCTGTAGGACATGATCATCAGGGCTGGGCAGAAAGCCCTGTGTTGGTTCAGTACTACGTAAGAGCCGTAAGCCAGCTGTGATCAGAGCTAGAGGCCCACCTTTTCAAAAACAGAGGCGGCACTTCTGACGACTCACATGGTAGGTGTACTGAGTATGAAATTGTCTTTCTACCAATTCCATTAAAACTAAATCACCCGGAGGAAAACATTCACGGAGGACTGCAGAAAGAAGGCAGGGGCTGTGGGAGCACCGAGGGTTTCGCGGACAGCCCCCGACCTGCTTTGAGGCACGCTGGTCTGCCGCCACATTGGCATCCACTCATTACCTAAGGGTGGCAATCTGGTTCTTTCTCCCGGTGCCCTCAGAGAACGATGTGGCTCCTAGATGGTTAATTACTTCAGGCCTGGATCAAAAACCCGTGGTGGGAAAGCCATGTGGAAGGTCCTTGGTGGCTGGAGTTTAGCTTCTCAATCTCCCGGCATCAGACAGTAATTTTCGACAGGATACAAGTGCAAAGGAGTTTGTTAGGAAGAGGGGCTTTGATAGCTCTGCAATCAACTCGGCTTCAACAGGCCTTTTGCACAGACTGAAAGCAAGCCAAACTCTGAAAGCCATTAGTTTCCTCCCAGTGAAACACTGTCTGTCTCTTGCTTTCTAATGCCCTAGTGAGAATTATTTCTGTGAGCCAGGGGAAACTTTTGTCTGTAGAAGTTTGACAACAGAGAAAATGGCACTCCTGCGACCCTGGCATTAGTGTTTTGCCTCTAATTGGAATCCAACATCAAATAAACTTGCAATCAGAAGAGAGAGAGAGGGAGTGGACCTTTGGAGGGGGAAATGTGGTTTTAGTAGATCTCGCCGCTCAGAGACACTGGGCTGTTTTCCATTTCCATTTAGCTGTAGCAGAAGTGATCACTTTTTTTTTTTTTTTTTTTTTTTTTTCCTAATACAGGGTGAAAAGTAGAAAGGGCAGCTTTCCCTTCTCCTGCAGTGTAGAAAAAAGCCTGTAGACAACGGGCTCAAAAGATAATACAATTTGTAGGGGCCGCGCTCTTAGTGCTGCTCGGCTGCTCAGCTCGTCCTCACGGATCAATCCAGTCGTCTCCAGCACATCTGCTTGGGCACTGACAAATGATGTATCCCATCTTTGAATCCATAAGCAGACAGAAGCAGGCTGATAAACAGCTATGAGTGGAAATGTACGCACCTTTCATAAGTAAGACAAATCACTCATTCCCACCCAATGCTTCCAGCAGGAACGCTAATTCGGTATTTATTTGCACAGCATATGTACTGTGTCCAAAGCAGTGCATTAAGAAAGATCTCAAGCAGCCAACCGCTCTGATTACAGTTAGTCACCGTCGTATGACACGGGAGGCTCCATGGCAAGCAACGTAAGAAGAAGCTGATGGGGAGGGTGGAAACACCTCATCTAATGGCTTCTCAGGTCGGAGGTTTTTCTGAAGCCAGTCTTTCTCCTCCTGCTCTGAAGTGGGATTTTTTTAAAATAAATAAATAAATAAATAAATGAATTACTGTGACTGTGGCCATGCATCTTAAATCTACCATATGTCTTTCCTGTCCACCAGCAGTTATTTTTATTAATAACTCCAAGAACATATTGCGGGATTCTTTTTGTTTTGAGATCCGGTCACGTGACTCCTTCCACGGCAGGGAACACTGGGTAAATTGTAATGTTCTAACATGCCAATGAATGGTCCCTTGTAGGGCCAAGTTAGTGATGAATTGGTATTTGCTAAGGCCTAAGCAAGCACAGGACACTCCATCTAGTCCAGCTTCTGTGCTCTGTCTGCAATGATGGATAGAAGGGAGGAGCAGAAAGGACTCACAGAGAAAGGCACAAGCTGACAAGCAAGCAGCGGCAAGTGATTGTTTTAATCAAGCCACAGGAGCAGTGGCTTTTCCTGTTACCTAACACAACTTCATCGTCCTACTGTGCTCCTAGCTCACGGACATGCTGGATCACGGGGCTGGGCTGAACACCAGAACATGGTAGAAAAAGCAGGAGACACAATGCCCGCCAGGCCCCAGAAGAGGGTCTTTTAAGCAAGGCCTTCTCTCACAGGTGGCAGAATTGGAAACGAGCTCCACATTCCCAGAGACTCAGCCTCCTACTGGAAGGTTCAGTAGGTGCGCAGCTCTGACCCCTACAACACACACCTCACTCCAGGGCCACAACATGAGTGTTGTGAGGTCACACAGGACCCTCCAAGCCTTCTAACATCAATGCTCTCCTGGATGGCGGCTTTTAAGTGTAAGTTTGAAACGTTACAAAACACACCCACAATTGTTCAAAGACACCCAAGCCTACCTTACCAGACTGGCACAGGCTGGGTAACGGAAAACCTGATTAGCCCTAACCCTCTGCTAGATAGTTTTGGTTGCATCAGCTTCGGAGCATAAGACAGACATTAAGTGGATTATGCACTTCTATTAGGTCACCTGTGACAGGCATTAAAAAGGATATTTTTGCTCCTATGGTGCTATATATTAACTGTGAATGTCTACAGAGGCAGACTTTGTGAGACTGTGTAATTGTGCTCCTTTCCCCCAGAGAATTTCATGACACTAAAACTTTAGACCTATCTATGGTAGTATATCCTAGCTCTCCAGAGGCAGAGGGGATGATAATAAAGTAAGTTCAAGAACAGCCTGCTCTACCTAGTGAATTCCATGCCACAGGTTCATAGACAGACACTAACTCAAATTGTGTGTGTGTGTGTGTGTGTGTGTGTGTAACCTAAAGTTCTTGAACAACAAACACCACACTCTAAAACAGCACTCAATTTCAGAAATGGTAGCTTTCTCTCTACAGAGTAAGGCTGTCAGTTCCTAAGAAGTTCTATATAAAATCCAGTGATGGTTATCTTTGTTAAAGATGATGGGGAAAAGATGTTGAAGAAAACTGCAAATATCAAAAGAAACTTTCATTTCCCAGCATGGGAAATGAGTTCCAGGGAGATAGCCTGTTTCCCGGGACATGGAGCCATCAGGGCTGACAATACATCAAAACTGAACACTCGGAATTAAGGTAATTATTTATTTGAGATGGACTAAGAGAAAAACAAGCTAGTTTTAAAAAACTAGAAAAAAATTAGAACGAATGTAAATTTTATGAAACGAATGTATGCTGTAAATAGCATTCTCTTCCCACACCCCAGCTTTACCGGAAAATGGGATAGCAGCTATATAAATGCTACCATTTTTAATTGAAACATTTTAAGTTCTACATTTTTATGTTTGTGTACATCACACCATGGAGCATGTGCGGAGGTCTGCGGACCACTTACAGGACTTGGTTCTCTCCTTCCACCAAGTGGGGCCCCTAGGATTGAACTCAGGCTTGGTGGCAAATACTTTGACCCATTGAGCCGTCTCATCAACCCCTGGCCTCTGTCTCTCTGTTACACACGCGCACTCACACACACACACACACACAAGCGTGTGCTCTATACAACAGGCTAGCCTCAAACACAGAGATCCTCCTGCCTCTGCTCCCCAAATGTTGGGATTAAAGGCATGCGCCACCACCACCCAGCTTCCTGGTCCTGTTACTAATGAAAATGTTTTCCATTGAAATTTTGTCTCACAGTTGAAATGATAGTTATTTTTAGAAGGGCAACTACTGAAAATAAAAGAATGTTGCACATACATCTTCAGATCCCTTTTACTAAGAGGGTCAACAGTGAAGTTGAAACCTAGAAATACTCGATTGTATTCACATTATAGAATAGTCTGAGGACTCATGAAGGAGACAGAGCCGAACTGCACAGCTCATGTGAGCTGCTGAGCAAACGTGTCTAGTAGAGGCATAGAGACCCACTGGGACCAAGGGACTATTGAATTAGTCCTTTGTTTTAGGCCCAGATGTTCAGAGCATGAACCCAGCCAGCTTCCTTGCCTATAGGAAGCAGTCAGTCAAGTTTGTGCTGACATTTGTGGATGTGGTAGTAAGTTCAGTGTTAGTTCGGCTGTGATCAGTGGAACCCAGTGTAAGCCTAGTCAAGAGAAAGGTTCCCGGAGAAGTTACCCCAGAGGCAAAGAAGGTCCCCAACCCCTTGTCTAAGTACAACTGCACATGTCCTACACAGAGGGACAGAACATTTACAGTGCCATATTCTTTGCTATTGTTGTTGAACATGTATTCTTAGAAGATGCTTCATATATATATTCAAGCTTGAGGAAAGCAAACAATTCACCCAGAGTTTTCCAATAACCTCATTTCATAAATAGCACTCCTGACATATCTCAGAGTACTGTCAGTAAGAACCCAACAATAATCCCAAATATACTTGACTGCCATAACAAGAGTTCTTCACTTTCCTTTCTGATTGGTAGTTGAAATTGGGCAAAAAGGCTATGACTTTTAAAAATAAAGGTGCCCCACCAATCCTAATCTTCTTGGTAATTAACCAAGAAAAATCCTGTATGCCATATCTCTTAACCTACATAAAACAAGCAAGATGTGCACGCGTTTTAAAAGGGAAAAGGCTGTTAAATTTTATGAAGTTGAAAACCCCACTACTCATAGCTAATGGCCCACGCTTTCAGCTAAAAGTGGACTTTTATGACAATCATTCCTTCAGTTCATTTTTTTTTTACAGAGACTTGAAGCTTTCAAAATTTTGTCATATATATGTAGAAATGATTTTTTTTTCTCCCCTTAAAGCTCTGACTTCGGCAGAGTTACGCAATCCTGGCCGCTCACTGAAGCCCATAATGGGGCACAGCATGGCGATGTTCTTATGCCCTCTACAGAAAGCAGGAAAAGGTAGAGGAGAATTGCAAAGGTGAGGGAAAACATGACAACACAAATTATGACTGAGAGACTAGGAATGCCACCTGCTAACTGACACTCCGCTGGCCATTGTTCGCAGCGGTGGATCAACTCATGTGATCCTTGAGCATTCCTGATAGAAGCAGTGTCCTGTCATTCCATTTAACAGGCAAGGAAACGAGGCAGGAGAGAAGGAGGCTGGGAAGGACTGACTGGGCTATGACTGCAGGCTCCCACTGTTTCTCTTCCTCAATGAGCCATCAATTAGCAGTACTTGACATCTGCCTAGCGTGAAGGACCATCACAGATGTAACTGAGGTTGATACGTAAGGTGACTGTAATTCATGCCGTACCAGGCAGAGCCTGCTTCTGGGGGCAGAGTTTGAAGGTCTTTATTTATTTATGTTTTTAAGTCTACACAAGAATGTTCAGATGTATCCACATGCACCCAATATGGCCCACAGTCACTTGTGGTACAATGAAGTGGAAAAGGTTAGCTGAGCCGGGCCAGGGAATCCCTGGGTGTAGCTCCTGTGTCTGCCACTTTGAATGACTTCTGTAACCTGTACAATATGGTGACAATGTGTAAAATGAAAGCTTGTAAACCACAAAAGAAAAATAAATAATAATAACTGCAAGTTGTGATTTGACTGTTGCCCTCTTCTCTAAGGAATGCGATTGAGATATGAATTGCTCTTCCCGGGGTTAAATCCTAACACGAGGCACCATAAGCACACTGTGAAAAAGTAACAGGAAGAGGAAAAGAATGACACTGACCCAATTCAACGGACCACCGGAACTTAAGGTATTTACTTGGATTTCCCCCAGGGACCTTATTAAATCGCAGCCACACTAACAACTGGACAAGGACTAAGTGCCTGCTCTGCAGTAGCCAGAGTCCCTGCATGGGCCGGACAATGGAAATGTCGAGAAGAAGGGCTGTGACACCAGGGTGACAGAAAAGAAGACCTCATCCTGTCCACTACTGTCTCCTGGTCTCTGCTTTCGCAGCTTGGTGAGAATGCTCTATCTAGAAGGTCAAGCCACAGAACCCCAAGGGAGATAAGCCTATCCACAAGACTCTTCTCTAAAAAGAAGCCGAAATCTCCATTTCATGTTTCCATAAGCATCATTCTTTTAACATTGGAAGGCCTTGATCTTAAATAGACAAGCTAGATAAAACGCAGGGTGCCCTCTCTGAAAATACACTACATTATTTTGTGCCCATCACTATTGGCATCTGTGTATCCAACGGGTGTCCTACAGAAGTCACCAAACAGGTAACACAAATGACGGTCCTGTAAGCTGACGTTTGTGGTTTCACTGACACACATGGCACAGTACACTGGTGATCGGATCAGACAGAATCCTTTTGACTAAATGAGCTCCCAATAGATTCTCTCACCCAGGCCCTGGGGCTGCTTTCCATTTCCACTGGAATTTGTCAAAGGGGTCACTTTTTCAAATGAAGAAGTGAAGAAAAGAAAAGGGTAATTTCCTTTATGATTTCCTTTCATAACTGAAGCGTATTGAATATTGAAATTTTGTCTCAGTGAGTAATAATCATCCTCAGGTGGTCATTTGTCACTAGTCAGTGGGAAGGGATCCCACACCAACCATCCTTCCACAGTTCATCCTCTTGTCTGTCTGTATAGTGCTTTTTAAAAAATTGCCTGTTGACCTAGAATGTGAATATGTCTACTGTTATTCTTTATAAAGGGAAATTATCAGAGTTCTGAAATGATTCCTTTCAAAAGTCAAATGCTCTTGTGCATAATACTATACGTAGAATTTTTTTCAAGTTCTTTCATGAACAAATTGCAATTAAAGTCCAGAAAGCTAGCCAATCACTCTATTACTTGCCATCATTCTAATTTGAATGGTAGTGATAATAACAGTTCACTTAATGGGACATTGTTTCCCATAAACTATTTCAAGGCTAGCAAACTAAAAGAAGTGGGAAATTGCTCCAGACTATAAACAGGACTTCTTCGTAGCATGAAAACTTAGTAAGGCTTTAAGGATCTTTATGTAAAGCCCATCCCAACATTCCAATTTAGTCTTGTGCCCAAAATAAAGGAGGTGTTAATTGCTGGCCGTTTTTCTGTGACACTGATATAGGGACGAATAATATTTGCATAGTACATGCACTATTTCAAATAAAACAAGACACACTAACCCAATAATTGTCTACGTGAATTCCAAGAGAAGGGAAACGATGATAATATTTCAGGGAAAGAAGAATGTGAAGGGAGTAATAGGCAGGAGAAAGAAATATTAGTAAGATGCGGGCGGTCTCTATTTAATCCTTTGGTTATGCCTACAAATTACTATCTGCCAAATGCTATGTGGTCGGCCTTAACCACATCAACTCTTACACAGCTTAGGCACTATAATTCATTACACTTTACTGGTAGGAAAATTGAGGCTCAGTTTTTGGTCAAGGTTAAAGCGCTAAGAAATGCCAGAGCTGAGCCTCAGAAATGCCAGAGCTGAGCCTCAAATGTCCACTCTGTATGCCTTTGAAGGAGCACATGTTGCTAGACCCTGCAACAGCATCATCTTTGGTCAGGCCTAGAGGTCACCATGCTGTTGGCCTGACAGCCGTGTGTATCTCCAGCTGTTCCTGAACAACTGAGAAACATTTAGCTCGATCAGGAATTACGTCTTAGCGATGCTCTGAAGCTTGGGCATTTGCGGGGGTTCTTCACCCCTTGCTCCATGCGGGGCACTTTGTTTAACATATCCTACGGAGACAGATGTGGAGAGCAGAGCTTTAAAAATAGCCAAGTCTTGGCAAACGCCTGGCTTATTAGCCCACACACAAGTTCACAGATGACTGGAATTCTCAAATCAGATTACCTGACAGGCAATTTCATTATCTTGCTCTGGTACACCTTCAAAACCTTGAGATAGCCAGATAGACATCACCTATTAATCTGTTTGGTCGTCAGTGTGCAGCTTTGTAATCCTATTTGTGCAGCTGCCAGTGTTCAGTATTTTCTTAATATTTTCAGGTTCCTTTTTATATACTGCTTTATGTTTTACTGAAGGATAATGGTCATTTTATTACATACATTACGCATGTAACTTTATTATATTTATTACTGGACAACACGTAAGACTTAAAAGTCATTAACTTAAATAGATTTCTAACCCCTTTATTTCGCATAGGTCATCTAAAACTGAATATTGTACACTGCCATGTAGAGCAAGTGCTGACCACAACCTGAGTTTAATTACCCCGTAACAGAAGAAAGGAATGCAAAGAATGGATAATGCATTCTAGTTAAATGTACGATACACACATTCTTCTGTAATAGGAGTTTAAACAGCTAATCTGATTTCACTGTAACTACTCATTTAGTCTCAAGCCAGATTTAACGAAAAACAACTCTGTAAGATAAAAAAAAAACTTAGCAAAGCTCCATTTAAACGACATAGTGAAAAGAGCCTTTCGCATCCTCCATGTGGAAGTCTGACCCAAGCTTCTCCTGGAGTACAACGCCAAACCCTCTGCTACCTTCTACCTGGCTGGGTGGTAGGTCCTCCCGTAATCAAGGCTGAGACAAAGCAAAGGGAGCAGGCACTGGAGGAAAGTTGCACTTCCTCTCTCTCTCTGTACTACACTTCCCTTCTCCACATAGCATATTATTTCCTAATCCCTTACACCATCCACTGCCTTCTGGGTCAGAGTCAAACCTTTTGCGATGTGCATACTGAACGTCATTTGCGAGTAATCCCATAGCTCTGTCAAGGGTGGCTCATGGCATCTTTTCTCCTTGGGGGTCTTCTCGACCTCTAGCTCCTGAGCCACATCCCCAGATGCATGCTTTCCTTTCCAGAGATATCATGGACAATAGCTCAGGCTGGCCCCGAACTTGCCATCTGACTAGGAATCACCAGGAATTCTTGATTCTCCTGTCTCAGACTCCCAAGTGCTGGGACAACAAATGTGTACCGCTACGTATAGCACATTCCGTTGGCCCTAAATTATCCGTCATGTGAGAATTAGTCTCAATATGGTTAGATCATGGGAAGAAATTAAATAACATTATTTGAACCAAACTCTCCAAGTTCCTGGTCTAAATCTCTCTGTATGTCCCCTACACACCCTGGATTCATCTTAGCATACCTACATTGTGAGCCCTTTTGTGTAATCATTCCCTGATAGCCCAGGTCCCAACTGAAGAGCTGTGTCTGCTATGAGTCCCATCTTCATCCCAGTCTCCAGCACAGTAAATGGCACACAGTAGGTGCTCAGTTATCATTGGTTCAGTGAGAAAGGGTGAAGGGAGAAAGACACAGGGCAGGCAGGAGGCATGCTGTATCACAATGTGCAACCTCAAGACTCCTCTGTCCCATAGCCTGTGCTCACGCTGACAGAAAATGACAGGCTGTGGGGCCACATGAAAAAAAACAATAGAAGGTATTTTCCTACTATTTTTTTTTCATTAGTGATTATTGGTTAAAAACAACGGATTTCGTGGTGACATTTTCATGAGTGCATACAACACACTGTGAGGATGTCCATAATTCCCCTCTTTTTCTGCCTCCTCCCACCCCATCCTAGATTTTGCATATAAAGGAACACGTGTTACATTCGTGTGAAAAGCTATCCCTGCTTTGTAACGTCTAAATAAGGAAGTTTGTCAACCAACAGCGATAGAAGGGCATTTAGTCTAGGTTAACCGGGCATCCTCGTGTGTTCTGTTCTGGGGAATTTTCCTCCCAGTGTGGATTTCCAAAGGAGCATCTTCCTTTTTAGTAAACTGAGAGAGACCTCACTCAGTGACCACAGCTGATCAATGACCCTCTTCCAGGGTTTCTTTAAAAGAACGCACAGAATTCTGTCACTTCTGTATTTAGAATTGCTTTCACAATTGGGTAATCTGATTATTGAACCTCTCACAGTGACCCAGTCAAACGCGGTGGTCAGCAGCATGGATTTCGGATCCGAATAATACGTTTAAATTATCTTTCTAACAAGTCAAGAAAAGCTAAGCAAAAAGAAAAAAAGAAAAAAGAAAGGAAAAGCTAAGCAAAAACCAACCTTCCATCACAGGGTAGAATTTATCCTATGGTGTGGTTGGAGGACTATGGACTGTGGCTGGTACACCGCCAACATAAATATTTGTTATTATTGTTATTTTTAAATTTAAAACAAAAATTTGGACTGTGAAGACCTTAATTGACTCAGTCAGGCCTCCAGAAAGCCCAGAATGCATCTGGAGCTTCCACTTCCAGTTTTAGAGTAAATGCAGCTGGCATCCACCCACCCACCATTCTCTTTCTCGCATTATACTGAACAATAATTTCCTGGCTTTCAAGAAATAGTAATTTTTAAATGCTTACTACCTGATTATATTCATTAAAGATTTCCAAAATAGTCCCTAGTCTAGCAAAGTAGAAATCACACTATGATTATGCTATTACAGAACTGGGGGCGGGAAGGAGGGGGGAATATATTTCTCTTCCAAAACTTCTTGAGAGTCAATATAATTTCCATTATACTTTCCTTGCTATTTTATTATCCCTTCCTTTATTAGAGGTTTAGATTTGAAGCAGCTCTGAGAAAAAGGATAGGAATAAAAAGAGACTTAAATTGCTCTTTGTCCATATTAAGGCCAAAGCTTTGGCAGATAAAGGCAAAGGGGAAGGTCAAATGCTGTGACCTAATTATGTCTTGACTTACTTCCTTATCCTTTTATTAATGAGAACCGTCCCGTTTGGACTGGCTTAGTAATTATGTAACAATAAAAGCCATATATGTTTAAACATATCATTTTCCTGCCATGTATGTGCACTCAGTTTCCAAAGGGGGAGTATTTATGTAGTGAAGAGAACCCATCTGCATGTGAAAGGGACAAAGCATAGGCTTCTCTGGGGCCGCCTTTGTGTTTTTCCTTCCTGGCATGTGGTCTGCTACTTCCATGTTTAAGGAAGATGCTGGAGCCAGGAATGAAGCGAGTTTCCCAGCCAAGACGGGCAGCCAGACAACAGAATCATGTTTGCAGGGACCCATACAGAAACGGGATCTAGAAGTCAGGGGGATTATAGTGACCTTGGCAAAGGCCGAAAGCCATGGCCTGTTCCCCTGAACCAGTGACAGGGTGCTTCTGCAATGGCCACCTCCCAGCCCAACTTGGTCTGCTTTTCCTCCGAAGCCATTCTTCACTGTACTCTGGCAGTCCGAGACTGGATTTTCTCATCATTCATTGTGACTCTTCCTTTACTACCAGTTAACTCTTTCACAAATGTCTGCCTCACCGAAAACAAAAACACCCCCCGAAATATGTCTTTCGTGAGTTTATCTTATTTATATGTAACCCTGTTGGGATATAGCATAGTAGTGGACCCATGTGAACAATAAGTGTTTACTGACAAGAAGTGGGAACACATGAATTCCTCCATAGTAATGATGTTTATATACATGCCTTCCCAAGAGCTCCTTCATAATTTCCCTCTCCTACAGTATAATTCATGGCAGAATGCTAACTTTACATTTTTATCAAAAATGTGATTACACCTACTTAAGTTCACTTCATTTCATATATAAAACTTTAAGTATGAGGTGCAATCCAAGGAATATTTATACTCTAACTGGAGAAAAATATGATCTTAGAGCTATCTGGAAGTTGCTTGTTATGCCTGTAAAGGGAGATTTTTTTTTTCCATACCCAACCTGGAGTTAGGTGTGTAGTTAGTCAAAAGAAATGGAATGTGCCCCTCTGCAAGACAGGTGTTAGAGCAAATACTGACCCTCTCAGAAGAACAGTTATCCTCTGGGGAGTTTACTTGAAAACAAAACAAAAACAAAACCACACAAACAACTTCTGGCTGAATGCTTTTCTACTCCAAATCTGAGGACATAAATATACTTTGAAAAAAAGAACTGGGTCTATACATATTGCTTTGCATAATGTGTGCTCTGAAATTGACTGAAGGAACAAGCTAGCTGAGAAGATAATATCTTCGTATTGGATCCTATCTCAAACTTGTTACTGTAAAACACTTTGGTATTCTAAGAGTATTAGAGTAGTTACGTTAAAACTAGATTTATTCTGTTTTCTCCAAGGCTCCAACACCGACAATGCATGCCTCTTATGCTGAGAATTTATTTTTAAGATTGCTTTCACGATGAAAAACTGAAGAATGAATTGCTTTCAGCTTCAATTTTATATATTTATGTAAATATCTACAGCATATGAAAATTTTCAATTTTTTATAAAAAAAAAAAGTATCGGCTATATTATCAAACAAAATGGCCCAGCTAAAGCTTTTCAAATACTATAGAATGGTGAGGGGCCAGGGGGATCTGTTACCTGGTAACTCGTTTTGGCTCAGGCATCACGTTAGTTACTTTCCTCGTTGCTGTGGTAGAATACTTACCAGAAGCGAGAGAAGGAAAGAAGACTTCATTTGAGCTCATAGTTGGTGCACAGATCATCAGGGTAAGGGAGCTATGGCAGTCGGAATGGCTCCAGCTGGAGCATGGAGAGCACCCACAGTCAGGAAGCAGAGGGTACTCAGATATTGGTACTCAGATGTTGGAACTCAATCAGATGTCTTCCTCCATCCCCCATTCTCTGCAGCCTGGGATGCTAACCCATGGGACAGTACCCTCCACATTCAGGGTGGGCCTTTCCCTTCTCGGTCACAGCCTCTTTGGAAGTGCCCTCATAGACAAGCTCAGAGACACGCGTCCAGGTGATTCTAACTATTACAGCTTTGTGAGCATAGTCTTACTCATGAACAACAGACACATCTTGGCTGTGTGTTCTGTTCGCCTCTTTGATTAGTGAAAGGTACTCTCTTAGTGTTATCTGCCTGTCCTACTTTTGTTCAACTACTGGAGCCAATTCCCACCTAAGTTGGAGTGACCTCCCCTTTTGTACGTGGTATTGCTAGAGTCGGGTGACACTGAATAGCAGATCCTTCCTATGTAAAGAGGATGACATACTGCAGGACTCTTACTGCTTTTCTCCAAGTCCCTCAGTCTAACACTACATGTGTGTGCATCCCGTCCACCACCATGCTGGCTACATACTTAGACTATGGCTACTGGAAGTCTCCCTGGGATCACCACTCGCTGTGGATGGGATCCTGACCAGGTCTGTGATTCTGCAATGTGAACACTACCTTTACATCAGCGTTCTAAAGAAAGACCACATGACCTTTCTTTCAAATCTATGGGGTCTTGATTATCAATTAACTTCCCCTTCCAGAATACGTGAAGTGCTACAGGGAAGCTGGATACAGGATCTATCAGAGCTGTGAGTCCTGTTTGTCCATCAGGGTCCCTAAATGCTACCAATGTTCAAGCAGATAATCAAATTAAGCACACCTAGACATCCATGGCACAACCCACAGCTCCTGCTGAAATGTCTTCTTCCAGGTATGGCTCGAAGGTGTGAATTTGGGCCTCAGAGGGTTATCAATAAGCCAATAAAATGTAACCAACAGTCTCAAGTTGACATCTGATGCCCCGAGTGGCACCATTTATATTATGAGCCATGTGACAGGCATCTCATGCTCTCTATGATTCTTTCATGGAAGAAAAACGGAAGGAAGGAAGGAAGGAAGGAAGGAAGGAAGGAAATTACCTGAATAATCGGGTTTCTCTTTCTATAGCCACCAGGAAACTAACAGCTCAATTTAGTGCTCAAACAGAAGGTCTGAGGCCATCTACCAATTTCCATCTAAAGATTTTTAACCTCTCTTATCTCTATTTCAAGTGACGTTTCAAGGCATCTCTTGCCTGACCCTTCAATGTCCCTTATCAGGTTCACTCTCCAAGATGAAAACAAACACCATTCTGGCCAGGAAGATGTCACAAGGAAGCCCATGGAACTCAAAGCAGACCATCTACACAGCCCCCACTCCCCCTTGGGCAAATGCATCCTCACTGGGGCCAAGTCACTACTGAGGAAAGGTTTCCCACATCAAGGAACTTCCCTGTGACCAAATTGCATTAAGCAAATCAGCGACTCAGACCCAGGCCATATTCATTCAGAACTTTTCTTCCAGCCCAGTAATGTTTCCTGATCCCTTGACAAAATTAATGATGTAGCAATTTGTTACTGACAGAGCAAAAAAGATTGCCACAATGTGCACACGCTTTACTAAACGATGAATAATTTACCAAATGAAATAAAGCCCCCCTTTTATATTTTCATTTATCGTTCTACCTAGGTCTTCCTCTGCCCCCCACATACACCCTTCCCATAGACACACTGTCAGTTCTGAAGTTACATTTTTCTACATACACTGTGCGTGTGTGCGTGCGTGTGTGTGTGTGTGTGTGTGTGTGTGTGTGTGTGTGTATGACAGAGAGAGAAAAAATGAGAGAGCGAGAGGGAGAGGGAGAAGGAAAGAGAGATTTGGAAATTACTACTTGCTCACACAGATAATACTTCTCTAGCACAACTAATTTTGGGTTTTGCTTTTCCAGATGGGGTTTCTCTGCATAGCCCTGGCTATCCTAGAACTCACTTTGTAGACAAGGCTATCATCGAACTCAGACCCTCCTGCCCCTGCCTCATGAGTACTGAGACTAAAGGCGCGTGTTATCATGCCTGGCTGTCTATGGGACTTTAAAGTGAAATAATATGCAAATTATGGGCCTACTCTATGGGCTTGAAGCACTGAGGAACCAGTCAGGTGAGGAACATCTATGACGTTTGTCAGCGTCGTTGTTTCCAAACTCAGTGACAAAGCCAGCAGACCACAGTGACCTCAGCTAACCACCATAAATCACATTTTCGGAACACCCACTGTGCAGCAAGAGCGACCCTGCCATCACCAGACTCCTAATCTCATCTCTGGCGAGGAAGAAATCTGGAAGGAAAGGTTTGCTTTTCTGTCTTTTTAGATTCGGGCTTTAAAAGAATATATTGGTGGATGACCTTCTAAAGCCGAATTATTCTTAGCATCCAGATAATTTCTTGTGGTGATAATGGGAAGTTATACTCATAATGTAATATTTATATTGGAAGGACCAGCGTTAAATTACGGAGCTGACTGTTTGTGTTGTAAAATGTGAAGGGGGGGGGAACCTATTTTTCAGTGGGTTTACAAACCAACATGAAAGCAAGTAGCACCAAAGCCATAATCAGCAGCAAACCTCCAGATGACGGCACAAGGCAGATGCCCAGGCTTCCTTAAAGCCATACCCAACCCTGAGAAAACATATTTAAACTCAGCAATTCCTTCTCTTCATAGATCCTGTCCTTGCCACACACACACACCCCATCCACTCAACCAAAGTCAAGGTTGATTTTTCCAAGCCCCAGGCTTACTCTGCCCCCCTTTCCTGAGAACCTGGGTGTCACCTCCTGATGCTTTTGTATCCCTTCTCATGGTTAGAAGTTTTCTCTCCCAGGCACTCAACATGCCTTTCCCTTCTTCTCTGGGAATCTCCAAGTTTGACACCTGTAGCCTCTTTCCTGTTAACTTAGTTAGGGTTAATATTACTGTGATGAAAACTCATGGTCAAAAGCAACTTGGAGAGGGAAGGTTATTGGGCTTATACATCGCAACTCCCAGTCCACTGAGCGAAACCAAGACAGGAGCTCAAACTGGGCCTCAACCTGGAGGCAGGGGCTGGTGCAGAGGCCATGGAGAAGCTCTGTGTATTGGCTTGCTCCCAGGTTTACTCAGCCTGCTTTCTTACGGGACTCACAATGGACTGGGCCCTCCCCCATCAATCACTAATTAAGAAAAATGTTCTACAGGCTAAATTACATCCTAATCCTGTGGAGACAATTATTTCTCAGGCAACTACTGCTTGAATGAAGCTGACATAATACCAGGAAGCACACTTGGATTTGTAGCAGTGATGGAGCGGGTCTTTCTCTCTGCACTGTCTCCCACTGCAGGACACCCCAACCATCACCTCTAAAGCACAGTCCCCATTTCACAGTCATCCTCCTGCAGAGGCAACCATCATGACCCCTCGCTACCAGAGGAGCTCCTGTTTACACCCGAAAGGCCTCCACCCAGAGGGCCTTAGAGAATGTGAGCAGGAAGACTAACCTTTTCCTTCATATAAGGAACAGGGTCAGGGCGGGTGGGGTAGAGGTGGGGGACACTCTCCAGGCTCCGCTGCTCCCGTCTAAGCAGCTGGCTCTGCTTACTCAAGTGTCCAGCATAAATCACCTTCTTAGAAGATGCTGCAGGCAAAATGACTGGACTTCAGTGACTCTCTCTACCTTGGCCCACTGACCTCTTTCCCCGATTCCTCATTCTCAAAATGCTAACATTTCATGCCCAACTCACCTAAGAGGTCCTTCCAGACCCCTCCATCATTCGTGACTTCCCCCTCCTTAAATCCCAGCAACATCAGATAACTGTTTGATGCTAATGCTTGTCTAGGTCTTGCTGTCTGTCACTAATACCAGACACTAGCACACTCGCCATTCCAGCATCCAGATATAAATTCAATGGTGTAGAACTAACTCCCCAAGCCACCCAAATCCACCACAGACACCAGTGAAGGTTTGCCAAATATTAAGAAAGTTAGAAACCACAGTTCAGATATTTTAATCTTAATTTACATTAGTCTTTTTGATACGCTGCCTTTCGTTACAGTATGTATTTCCTAATAGCATCATCATGAGTATGCATTCTGCACAACCTCTGCACAGACCCCTCATACCTATGCTTGTCTTCCCTTTTACTCTGTTTTTTTTTTTTTTGTTTAAAGATTTAGAAGTATTAACTTGCTAAGAGTACACACACATACACACACACACACACACACACACACACACACATCCAATTGCTCATTATCTGATCACAGAAGTATGTAAACAGTTGGAAGTGTTACATAAATCCAGACTCTAAGCACTGAGCTTGACGAGCCCAAACATCCCACCCCACAGTCTTCCTCCTCCCAAGAACCCATACACCTCTCAGCGTGGGTGATTGGCCAAGAAGCAAAAGCCTCGCGTCACTGCTGCAGGGAACTGCTGGTTGAGAATAGAAAGTTGGAAGTACTCTGGCAAATGTAAAGGCCGATAATATGATATCACTCCAACCAAAAACCACAAAGAAAGCCTACCCCAGAACTAACGGGTACCAACCAAAACCTGAGAACCCTCACCCTGCTGTTGTAAACGAAAAGAATGAAAAATAAACACATTTGGAAATTTAAACCATGCCAGGAACAAAAAAAAAAAAAAGAACGGAAAGACCACAGAAGAGTATTTTTATGTGTAACTTTCAATTTTATCAAGATAGAGTCAGGAAAATATGCATAGCTATGCTATCTATTCATATGCCAAATTTTCATTTTGTTTTATGTTTACATTAGGGTTTCTCTCATTTCATCTGTCTGTGTTTAATAAATTATATTATATCAAACCCAGATTTAGAGTATCTCAATATAAATACGTGAGTGATTCCTGTTAATATTGTCATAGGACTTAAACTTTAGACTTTTTTTCATGTTTCTCTAGAAAGTAACACCTAAGCATATAAATTTAATTCAACTACATCAGTCCATTGCTGACTTATGCGTCTGTCATTTGCACAGGAAAACTGGCTATATATGCTTTATGCCTATTTAGTAGTGTGTATGTATTTTTTTTCCAGTTCAAAGAGGGCTGGGTATGTTAAGCACCTTTTCCTTTATTATATATTACTTTTTCTTTTTAAGCAAAGAGCTAAATGATTTCTTTTTAAAAAAAAAGCTCTATGAATCAATAAACCGGCGGAGAAAATTAAATAAATAAGTAAACAAATAAATAGCTGAGTCCGTCAAGTTTCACCTCTGGGAAAGAAGGGGAGTGGAGAAAAGCCAAGTGTACATGATGCTGCATGATTTTCAGTTAGCTGCTCTTTCACGCGTGTCTGAGAACACTCTTTTGTCATGTGCACAGAATGGCTTTACTATTGTCCTCCAGGGAAGGCTGGCAGCAGCCTCTACACTTTGACCTCTAACCTTGCCTCAGCAAGGGGGCTCATTGATAGTTCCAGAAGTTCCTCTCTGTGGATGACAGCCACTGAAAGGAAACTCACCCGTTTGGGCTGGTGGTCCCTATTCCCACCCTGTGTTCTTGCCCCCTGTGAGAGGCGGCATGCAGGTCTGGTCAACTCCAACAACTTCAGGGCCTTCACAAGTCACTATTTTTCATGTCTATTAGATAGGCTCTTGCCTCGCTATCAAAGCAGCTTTCACAGCCATGTTTGTGTGTGAGGGCTTTCTATTATGGCCTCATATTTGATTAATTTGCAGCATTCATGTGTCTAATTCTCTGCACACGAAGGGGGATGGGCTAGCTTGGACTCTATGGACGCCCCGGAAAGTTCAAATGGCTGTTGGTGGAGACGGTTCCCGGCTTGCTAAAAAGCGTAGGAAACCAGTAAGAGTCTAGCTTCAAATTAAACAAAATGCTGCTGTCGCTGCCAATGGTTTTGTCAGTGACATTTTAAAGCGTGGAGGGAAGTATCAGAATGCTGTGCCCCTCGTCAACACACGCAAACATCTTCACAAGAAGGAGCGTCTGAAATTACTGCAGCTGTAGGCATCACACACCCACACAGAGAAAGGCTCCTGGCTTCCTTTCAAATCCCATCACTCAACTCTTATCTAGCATAGGGGAAGCAGGAGGCGATAAACAGGGTCTGCAGTCGTCATTTGGGTTTTAAGCTTTGGGTCTATTCCACCAGGCATGTTTGCGGAAGTGTGAAAGTATCGGGGAACAGAAGATCGTTCTCTCTTCTTACTACTTAAACAAATATTTTCAAATTTGCCTCTAAACACTGTTCATTATCATCCCTTCCATTGATCCGGGTTAATCCTCCAAGAATGCCAGCAAGTGTCAAGTGGTCTCCTCACTGTTTCCCATATTATCATTTAGGAAAATGCCTATTTAATGGCCCTTCAACATTTACAAGACATCTCCAAGAGCTTAAAACTGTTAGACAGATTATTTGTAAGAAGTAGGATAAGGAAAACTCATCCTATGTGTCACCCTGGATTCCATGTGTCCTTTAATTTTTTTTTTTTTTTTAAAAGCAGGATTCTGGTCATCCCATGATGTCACCTGTACCCTGTATTTTTAAAAGCCCCCAAAGACCAAGTTCTACATCCTTTTTGTGGAGCCAGAGTTGAAATAAATCTTTATAAAGTAGAGGAGGAAAAATGTGCATGAGTCCTTCCAGAATATACGGGGAGCCTGCAAGGAACAGGTAAAGAATCAACAACTTCGTTTCTAGTTTTTTTTTGTTTTTTTTATTTATTTATTTACTTCAGTGACCTCAGGTTTACACTCCTGGTAGAACCAGGGGGAAGGGAAAGGTTGAGCCAATGTGAGCATTGCCAGGGGCTTTGGGACTTGACCAAAAGAGTCACCTCTGTACTCTGGTATAGTCAGAAATTATGGCACCAAGTAAATGGGAGTATAGAACAAAAGTACACAGAGATTCAGATCTTAGGCTTCGATGCCTAAACCCAAGCTGTCTGCAGCTCCCAAGAAAGACCAGACATCACCCACGGGGTTCCAGTGACATTCTGCCTTCATAAGAACAAAGTGGCTACTAACCTGAAAATATCAATACCCAAGAACAGAAAAGGAACCCGAAGTAGAGATTAGTGTGTCAATTTTTAGAATATGCTAAGAAATGGGGGGGGGGCAGTTAGCATGTGATTTGGAACAGAAGTGCATCCCCAGCATGCTGTATGTGCATGAGTATGTGCTTGAGTGTGTTTACAGTGTGTTTACACTCACTTTTTAAAACTGAAGTGTTACTTTTCTTCATTTTTTTATTGTTTGTGGTACTACAGATTAAACCCAGGGTCTCGAGTTTGCTGTGCAGACATTCTGTCTCTGAGCTAGGCCCCTAACCTATATGATCAAATGGTAACTACCTCTGAGGGTTTTTGATTTCTTCATCACATTGGCTCAGATCGCTAATAAATTCAGAAGTTTTATTCATGTTGATGCACGATTCTTTTGTATCTCGCAATTCTCCACTCGCTCACCATGGTCCACATCTAGCTGTGCTGAGAGGTGCCTCTGCCTCTGCGTCTGCCGGCCTGACATTGTGGGGCAGCCCTGAGAAGTCACAGCATTTCACAGGCACACAGTGATGACAGCCAGTGGGTCTGTGGCTTCCATCTGTCCTCATGGTTTTGCTCTTTTCCCATCTCATTACGTGAGTGCTAATATAGTGCTGTTTTAATTGCTCTCTCCTGGCTTTCTTGTGGGTTACTTCTTCCTTGTTACCATCTTTACTCTGCCCCTGTGACCTCCCTATTAACACACACAGGCACACACACACACACACACACAAACACACCCACACACACACTCACTCACTCACTCATACACCAAACATACATACAGACACTCACACATATTTACATATCCACATACACACACATAGATATCCATAGATAGACACACACATAGAAATACAACCACAATAGACATATAAACACACATACACACACATTCACAGGAATTTACACATACACATAAACACACACAAACACATTCACGCATAGAAACACACAGACACACAGACATACTCACAAATTCTCACCCATAGACACACACTCACAGACACACACACATATACATTCACATACAGACACACATGTGTCTCACATGTAGACACACTCACACATTCACATAATTCACACACAGACACACTCATATTCTTACACACAGACACACACACTCACAAAGCATGCAACTCTGTGTGTGTGTGTGTGTGTGTGTGTGTGTGTATAAATACCATTGTCTCATCACTGACTTAATGCCAAGACAAACACACACACACACAGAGAGACAGTGCACATACAAGTCAGAGTTTGTCTGCTCACAGAGAAAGCCAACTCTGTTGAACTTAACAGAAATGATGTCGTTTCCTTTAAGAAGGAACCATCTTCTTAGAAAAATCTAGCAAATTAGAATGCAGCTGTGCTGAACATAAGACTGCAGCCACTGGAGCCAATGACCCTGTCCTTGATGAGCAGGAGTGGAGCCATTGCGAAGACCTTCACATTTCCTCCCTAAGCAAAAGCATTAGCACGGTAAGGTCGAACACAGATTTGCACCCTGACTGTAAAAGGTCACAGGCAACAGGACTCTGGCCCTGGGGCCTTCTGCACTGAGGGTTAGTCCCTTCCCTTCTTCTCTCCTCCCCTCCCCCAGGGTCTTACAGGTAGCTTTGTAAAGGGCTCCTCTAAAAACAGAGGGGTCACCACAGAAATGCAGCGGTCACCACAGAAATGCAGCTCTACCCTGAATCAAACTGACAAGCAATTGCTACTGTTTTTTCAAGTAAAAAGTGTGATAGTAAATTTATTTATAGAAAATATTCGAGATTTTTCTTTTTAAAGAACATAATATTCCAAGAAACAGTCTTTGAGTAAAGGGCAGTGAACTATTAAATTCTGCCCCAACTAAGTATATGTCAAATTTTATTTAAAATTCAAATACTAGAAGATTCCAAATGAGGAAAAGGTAAACCAGAACTATCTGCATTCTTTCTATAACTCCTGAATTATGACACAGAGTATCTGATGTATATTTAAAAGCTTGTTGTGTCTGTTTAACACAAGTTCAGAGCAGAGGGCTAGCCCCTAATAGGGACAGAAACTGTTTCCATATTTTGAGAAGACCCAAAAATGAAGGACTCCTAATTTCTAGTAATTAGCCTGGTACCTTCAAGTCCATAATTACAGAAGGAACCATGCCCTAAGCTGGCCTTTAGTTTATTCTAAACTCAGGGCTTATAATTAGCCTTGATTAATATCCCACATTTCACATCAATGGCAACTGTGAATCCAGATGACCCTGTGTTTTTCTGCCATGCTGTTCAACTTCTGTGCCTTTATCAAGGGGCCGGGCTGAGCAAATGGGATCAAATGAAGCCTTGGCACCCACCTTGGCCTAAATATTCGGGAAGCAGCAATGCCTCTCCTGTAACCATCTTAATCCCTTGTATCAACTAATTAATACACAGAGAAAGCTTTTACTAGCCTGTGAGTAATTATACCAAGTTCCTGGTCGGTGTCCAAATGGATTCACAATATAATTTATGAACAATGAGGCTTAGGGAAACACGTTGTCTAAGGATGACTTCTAAAATGAAAAAGAGTTGGAGGGGCAGACACTAACTGGCTCTGTTAACACTGAGATGTAAGAAGAGAAAATAAATGTCATTTTAAAAATTAATTTGGAGGCCGTATTTGCATATGGCTAGCTTAACCTGGTCCATATATGTGAGCAAAATAGAACCAACAGGTACCAAAGAGTCGTGACTGTGTTTTTAGACAGGCGAAGCAGCTGAGTAGCTTCTAAGTGATTGGGGAACAAGGACACCTCATGTCCCCAAACGACTGGCAACCGCTAAAACATCAACATAAAGTCACTGCACAAGGACTCCTGAGAGCTATCTGCATTCTAGCTCAGTGGTTTCCCGTGGCTGCCCAGCCAGTACCTGTGTACAGCTCTTTGCTTTTTCTTTTTTATTTGTAACAGTAAGCACAATTCTGTATCTACGGCTGCCTACAAAGAACAGGGGACCAGCCTCAGAGGGCAGGGGTGCGGAGGACGGTTCTGCAGCCTGAGGCACTCAGTGTCAGCAGCACCTGCCCCAGCCAGAGCGGGAGCTGCTCCAGCCAGCGCCAGGACAGCTTGGCATCCAGCAGGGCAGAGGGCACAGGAACCTAGTGGCTCCAGCACTGAAGAAAAGGCTGGACTAATAAAGTAACAAGGCTGGCTGAGGTGCGCAGTGAGGACTCTTCCTATTCTTGCTGGCTGGGACAGCTTTACCCAACAAAGTCTAGACAACAAGTTCACAGAACCCATACCTGAAGAAACAGAGTGTTTCCTCCAGTCGCCCCCACCAGGCGATCAGCTCCACCCATGGGAGAACAGAGAAAGTCCCATTTACAAATTACATAGGTTTGGACTGTCTGAATTACTGTACTGAGCCTCCCTGGGAACCAGACACTGTCCTCCTGGCTAGAAGGCTAAAGAATGGACAATCGCCCACCCGTGGAATTTTTAGGATTGTTTCCCACCTTCCCAGTGTATACCCACTGGCAAGAACCAAAGGGCTGTCACCCTGACGAGAGAAAACAAAGCTATGGGCTGCTTTACGAAAACAGGTTTTTCCTTCCTGTAGACACATTCCTTCATGGTGAGGTCATGAAAAACAGCAAAATGCTCAGTGAACACACTTGGTTCTGTTCCCTGCAGGTGACTGTGCCCTTCAGCTTGACCCGTGATACAGAAAGAGAGAAAGAAACCCACTCACTCTCTAGTTTCTAAGTAAAAGGTGACCAGGTGGCAGCTAAGGCAAGGAAGGCAGAGACAGAATGTGATGTGGACAGAAATATTAAACAGGTGTGGCCCGGGACCTGGGAACACAAAATAATAATGTTTCTGGGGTTGTATCTTGAGCCAAATTAATTTAAAAGGACGGGATGGCAGGGTACGTGACATTTACCGCGCTGGCATGAGAAAAAAAAACAAAACAAAACCCTGTTCTTATCTGGCAAGGGCACCCCCTGCTGGCCGCCACTCTGAACTCCGCCTCTTGGTCTCTTTCCAGAGCAGGCAGGACTGCTTGCACAGCACAGAGAAAGGGGCAGAGAGAGGTGGGTGGGACCTTTGCAAGGCACACAAAAAGAGCAAAAGGTACGGGCGCCGCCCCAACCACAATCTTCGCCCGTCCGGTCACGGTTCTCTGCAGCCAGATAAATTACAAGCTGGCTGAAAAAGAGTGAACACTCTGATCTCCGCTTTGCAGGTGAGAAGTTGAAAGCCTGGGAGGGAAGAGGCCACGTTGCCCCACGTTACCGGGCCCAGCCAAGGAAAGGACTCCTCAATTGCTCGCGCATTTACGGCGCTTGACTGCTGGAGTAGATCTTGACTAGCCTCCTAATGGCTCTAGTTTATTGTGACATTTTTAGTAGTAATTACTTAAAGTCCCCAGCACATGACATTGTGGCCTAGAACGTTCAAACATCAGGGCGGGACGTGTTGGCAACAAAACTCGGTCCTGGAATCAGCTTTGCATTCCCATGGCTTCCCCGCCTCCCCGCCCCAATCTGTGTGAGCCACTAGACATGCAGACATTTTCGTGTGCCTTTACCCCTGGTCTTCGCCTTCCTTTCACCTATTTTGTCTACTGCTGACCTCTTACTGAGCCGTGCCAACACCTCAGAGTATCATCACACCGTCCCCTGACAATGAGTCCCCTCAAAATCCCAGCAAAATGTCATCCTCGGAAAATGTTTCATAACCCGGGGATCGTGTGTGAACTGGCTGTTGTCAACTTAAGGAAAACTGCCACTACACGCACCAAGACTACCAAAAAAAAGAAAAAGAAACCTGTTTGTAAAGGCACAGTGGGCCTCTGCACCGCTGACAGAAATGTCAGACTTGAGTGTCTTTAGCTCAAGTCATATGCCCTTAGTCTCAGGGAGTTCACCGGCTCAGGCTGAACTTGGCTTCGCCCTGGGACCTCAATCTCATGTCTGTTCCCAGCTCTCAACTTCAAACACAGGGGACAGAGAAGCAAGGCATCTAGACGTGAGCAGAGAAATATAATGGGCAACACAAACACACTTCATCCCCATTGGGTCATTAGGTCTGGTTTTCATTTTCTAGTTTACATAGGAAACCAAGGGGTAAGGAGAAAACACCCGTGGCAGATAGGACCCAAGGAAAAATGCTCTCGATTCAGAATTTTCAAGTAATTTCCATACATTGGAACGTAGTGCTTGTTCTTTATTTAATTCTGTTTGCTGCGATTTCTAGGTTCCATGTCTCTGTGTCCCTTCTGCAACTGAAAGGCCGTCGGGATAAGGCCAGTTTACAGTTGTATGTGTTTGTTTGTTTTGTTCGGAGACCACTTGCTGGATGTCGGATGTGCTCTTTTCAACAAGTCCTATGTGGACAGTATTTAATCCAAGAGTAAGCCTTTTTCCCGTTTCCTTTAGCTTGCACTGTAGGCAAAAGTCCCTGGGAATGACATGATTAGGTCACCATGCGGTGGCTTAAGGAGGGCAACCCTTACCTACCAAAAGCTGTGAGAATGAGAATGTGGGTCTATTCTTATTCATAAGAGGGGAATGCTGAGCAATTTTCCAGTGAACAAAATCAGTCTGTACCAGTTGGGGGAATAATTCTGCTCCGGGTAGAACTATCAAGCCATCCGCAGCCTACCTGGCCTTGCATCTGAAGGAGCTCAAAGGTTTCCATAAAATTGTTTTAAATGCAAAGGCTTTTCATTGGCTAGCGCTGAGACAGTAGAGGACTCATGTAGTTGATCCACATGTCCACACATCTATGTTTACGCTCACATGCACATGTATTCCCTAGGAAAGGCAGAATCAGGACCACTCTGTCTCAAACGTGGGGTGAGTACAATGGTTAGCAACCACCGTTCTTACTGATTTGAGTACGTAGTCAAGCTGTCCTTAATAAAATCAGACATAAAATGTTGTCTAGAAGAACCTTCAAAGAAATGTACTGGTGGCTTCAAAGGTCGCTAAACAGTAAGCAGTGTGGGAGTAGGAGGGAACATCTTTCACCAACCGAACCTCTTTTTAGCTACTCTGTGTCTTTCTCTCATAGTGCAACCACACTCAGAGACCTCAACCCCTGCAGAAAGAATGGGAGAGAGGGAATCAATAAATGAGCTCTGTCTGATACCCCCTGATTAGACTCAATATGCCGTTAATATGAAAAGAATTTGACAGTTTACATAAGGGATGTGACCTGGTGCCAGCAACCTCTGGCTTCCTCATTCTCCAGATGGTAGCAGATTAGTAGGCAGCCTTTATTCTCCTAAGAAGATTTTCCCCCCATGGAAAAACTATAAAGACCAATTCTGTTCCAAACTCCGAGTCTCCTTCACAAATGTCTACCCGATTCTAGGCCTCAACTAATGCCTATTAAAAGAAGCCCTTGGGCTTGAAGTTATGCAATGTGGGGGGAGAAACCGAGGCAAACTTAACTCTAATGCCTGCCTTTAAAAGATCTATTGACAGAAGCAGTAGGGAGAGTTTGAACTAATGTTAACTTAAAGAAAAGGGCTGGTGAGATTCAATTGTGGATGTGAATGCTTGCTTGAGTTTGATCTTGATGGGGGCTTAAGATAAGGCAGATAAAAAACCTAAGCCTACTTACACATTAAAAAATGCAGTCGCACCAAATTCACTAACACACCACGGCTTGCAATTTGTTTTATGCCCGTCATTGCTGAAGCTGTGGAAGGGTACACTGTATCATGGGGTACAAAGCCACAGCAGAGGGCAATTGCTGACACTGAGTAGAAGAACCTTTCCTGACATCACACAATGTCCCGTTATCCTAATCCTTTCGTGTATAATGCAAAGCAATAGAATGGAATTTTTCTTTAGTTTTCTTCTGACGGTGTAACCATAACAAGTGGTTAATCAAAGAGATCTGAGAGATGAAAACTAGTTCTTCACATGGAAAAAAAAATCTTTCCCATGCCAGACAGGAAGAGATCTTTGAATAATTAGAGAAAATCACATATGTTATAAACAGACTGACCCCGGTAAAACTATTAAGGGCTCAAAGCTACACTTAAAACATAGGCAGGTAAGTGGACTGTTCTGGAGCCAGCAGGACACAGGCCATCCATCTGAGTGAGGGAGTTACATTTTCTGAATACCTTCTTTTCCAGGAACCATCTGAATACATACAAACTACTTCATACTATGTTCATCTTGTAGATGCATGTACAAGACATGTTAAATATGCTTGCTACTCTTTAGTGTTTCTACCAGACACTTCACAAATGAAATAGAAATTGGGAAGTTTTGCCTGGCATTGCTTTTATTTTTCTTTGCTGACAAGTTGGTCTACAAAATAATCTACCGCAGAAACACCATGCACAATCAAAACAAATAGCATAAGACCCCTCTTCTCAATAAATTTGAATCCTCCCCATAGACACTGCCTCAAAGAAATGAAAACTTGTAGAAAGGATTCAAGATACTGGGAAGGAAGAGATTACAGAGTACTTCTGTCTATTTAACCTGCTTCCATCCACTCCTAAAACCATTTAGGTAGGAGAACACCAGCATTTGCCAACAGCAAATATACTTTGAGGTCCCCCAGAAGCAAAAGTTTTGTGGAAACTACAAAGGCCATAAAAAGGGGAAGGGGAGAATTTATTTAATTTCTTTTCTGCACACTGCCTCATTTCCTAGAGGAGGAAACGCGAGACAAACAGTAACTTAATGGTCATATAAAACACTCACCCAAGGATGCCATTAATGGTAACAGCCCAGAACTCATCCAGGCAAAGCATGGAGCTCTCTAAGCACAATAGCATAGTTCAAAACCAAGTTACTCCAAATGGGTATTTTCTTGTCCTGTGGTCCTCACAGAAATGTCCCTTCCATTATCATTATCATAGTCGTTTTAAGGCGGGGAAGGGGGGTTATAGCCAGTTCTGGAACTGTTCTCCAATCCAATAGCAGGGATGGACCATCACAGCAATCAGATAAGGAGGTTCGGAAACAGCTTAAGGAAATGAGCTAATAACATGACTGCCCACACGCAGATTATCCCTGATTGCTACAAAGAATGCTGTTAGGGGGCACCGTGTTTTCAACTGGTCATCTTTCCAGCCTGTTACAGAAAGGTTAATCTGCAACTCTGTTCATAAAATCAATTTTTGGAACATGCTAAATACAAAACAATTGCATTTAAAACTCCATCACCAGGAGCCACATTGACGTTGACGTTGCTTTCAATTCTATGACCGAACCAAGTACTTTCCAGACCATGAATTGACCAGTGAAAACACAGGCTGTAGACCATGACTGGACCAGTTTACACTGTCCATCTAGCACATTTGGAACAGGCTCACGAGAGGAAAGTATAGTTGCTGTTTATAAAGACTAATTAATAAACTTTCACTCCCAAATTCTTTCCTTGGCAGGGCGGGGTGAGAGAACACATCCAGACAACACCCCAAATACTGAGCCTCCTTCCTTCCAAGTCCCAGGAAGCCAGCTGCCTTTGTTGGGGAGTGCTGATGTGGGATGAAACCCTGTCCAACCCACATTCTGACAAACTGCTACAGGTCCCTCCCCCACCACGCCCCACATTCCAGGGTTATCTCCGGTCCAATGCACAGACACCTGTTCCAACCTGCCTACCTACCTTAGCCTTGGTCAGAGGTCAGAGACTGTAGTCTAAAGAGGGAACACCTGCATTTCGCTCTCCTTTTGAACAGATCTAGTGGCCAGGCACACCAGCTTTTCGCCCTTGGCTGGTAGGGAGATCAGATTGTGAAATGTAAATCAGAGTACCTTTCGCCTGCAAAATGACTAACATAAATACCGAGGGGAATTTCCTCCAGGCCTGAGGGAGCTTTCAGAGGCACCCCACCACCTGGGTGCTCTGAAATAAGTCTTTTGTGAACACAAACCTCGGCTTGGGAATGCAGGCTGGGAAAGTGGGAAATTTACCATTCCCAAATGAAGTCAGTTTCTCAGCTGGGCTGTGGTGCTGACAAACATTTCACAGTTTCTCAAAAATCTAAATATCAGCTTTTTCTCCTGCAGGCCCCAAGCAGAGCATAATGTGCCTCTTCCCACACAGAAAACTCATGGAAACGGAGAAAGTTAAGGATGCCCCATTCTGGCTGGATTACATCCAAGACCCACTTATCTGACATCGAATTAGACCAAATGTCAAGAGGAAAGAATGGACAGGCTTCCCCCTTCATGTTTCAGGAAGAGCTAGCCTTAGTATTTTGATGACATTTGAAGTATAAAAGGAGTCTTATTGTAAACTTTGGACCCCTAGAAAGCCTGCTTCTGGAGAACTCTGAAAGGAGAGATTAGTTGGGAGAGCGTTAGCGTTGGATCCCACCCTTCAATCACGTTAGACACAGGGCTTTAGCCACTGTCTTGCCCAAGAGTCATGCATGTGGTCAGAAGTTTAATCATACCACCAGCTGCGAGGGCAAGTGTATTGTCTCTCATCCACAGGAGGGAGAAACCTCTACCAGAGTGCTGGGGTTCAGGCATTACAATGGAGGACTTCCACAAATTCTCGGGTTATGCCTGACAATTGCTATTTTTACTTTTCCTTAACTGATCAAAGAGCACACAGCCTGGATTCTGATGAGGTTCTAGAAGATTTCTCTCGAATTCTCAACTTTTGGCAGGAGTCCCGTTCTTTTCCCCCAAACAGCTGAGTTGTTAATGGATGGAGTCTAAACACAATCATATTGGCACTTTTTACATAACTCCCTGGTGTTTGGCCAGCAGTCCCTCCATCATTCAGCTGACAGGAATTTAGTAAATGCTTAGGTGTTGAGAAGAGAGCCGTTCCCAGAGAAGCAATGCGATCTCAGCCAGGTAGAACATCAACTAATTAGGCTAGTTATGAGTCAATTAAACGAGTTATGCATGTAGACCAGGCCAAAATCCACGAAGTCTGAGGTAACCGTGAGTTGTGAGTTTCATTCTCAAAGTTGAGAAACACTTATTATAATCAGTATGAGGTTGCGGCTTTAAGAGACCCATGAGCTGACAAAAACTTGTCTGCTTGAATCAGAAGGAGGCCAACGAGGAAGAACCTGTCTTCCAGATGAACACAGGAGGTCTGAAGTGGTACTACATGTCACAGAGTGCCATGAAAAGTGGTAAAACGAGGTAAGACAGAAGAAGGAGGAAGAGTCAGCCGCCGTCCTTACAGACACATCATCTAGCCAACATCAAGGGTGATAGGTCATTCCCAGCACACACTCACACCCATAGGCATTTGATGAGCATCCTCATGCCCACGGAGAGGACCTTAACACCAACCTGTTGAAGAAGAGCCTTTGACAATTTGAGCTGACTGATAACGTGGGGCATTGAAGCCAGGCCCTATACAATGTTTTCAATTTCTTCCAAAACGCAAAGAGAGGGGGAAAAAGTCAGTTAAATTCAGGCTGGATTATGCCTGTCTTTCTTCCAACACTGTCATGAACAGTATGGTGTGTGTGTGTGTGTGTGTAAGTGTGAGTGTGTGTATATGTATGTGCAGTGTGTGTATGTGTGTGTGAGTGTGTGTGTATATGTATGTGCGGTGTGTGTGAGTGTGTATATGTGTGTGTGTGGTGGGTGGGTGTGTAGTGTGTGTGTAAGTGTGAGTGTGTGTATATGTATGTGCAGTGTGTGTATGTGTGTGTGAGTGTGTGTGTGTATATGTATGTGCGGTGTGTGTGAGTGTGTATATGTGTGTGTGAGTGTGTGTGTGTATGTATGTGCGGTGTGTGTGAGTGTGTATATGTGTGTGTGTGGTGGGTGGGTGTGTGGTGTGTGTGTGTGTGTAAGTGTGAGTGTGTGTATATGTATGTGCAGTGTGTGTGTATATGTGTGTGTGGTGTGTGTGTGTGTGTGTGTGTGAGTGTGTGTATATGTATGTGCAGTGTGTGTATGTGTGTGTGAGTGTGTGTGTGTATGTATGTGCGGTGTGTGTGAGTGTGTATATGTGTGTGTGTGGTGGGTGGGTGTGTGGTGTGTGTGTGTAAGTGTGAGTGTGTGTATATGTATGTGCAGTGTGTGTGTGTGTGAGTGTGTGTGTATATGTATGTGCGGTGTGTGTGAGTGTGTATATGTGTGTGTGTGGGTGGGTGTGTGGTGTGTGTGTGTGTAAGTGTGAGTGTGTGTATATGTATGTGCAGTGTGTGTATGTGTGTGTGAGTGTGTGTGTGTGTATGTATGTGCGGTGTGTGTGAGTGTGTATATGTGTGTGTGTGGTGGGTGGGTGTGTGGTGTGTGTGTGGGTGTGTGTGTGTGTGTTTTAAGCAAAGGAGCCACAGGCTGTCATATGAGGATGATCCTAATCAGACCTACCCCTCTCTATGTCCCTACTGAGAACTATGCAGATACAAGCCTACTATAGTCCTCCCAAACTCTGGATTTTAAGTAGTAATTCTACCCTCACTATATATATGCTGTGGTTAAAGAACTTGCATAACCATAAGGCAGAAGACTACATATTTCAGACATAACCACGTCTAGATTGGAATTTTGGCTTCCGCATTAGCCAACGAGTTAATATTGAGCAAAGCACAACATCCGAGGACTGAGAGGATTAAGTAAAATGTGCACAAAAAGCTAGCTCGTAATAGGAGAAAATAGCAGCTATTACTGTAGTTATTGTTCCAGGTTAGACAGCTGGGGTTGACCCAGTATTCCAACTCGAGTTTGCTGCCTTTGGCCACAGCATGTCTTCTCTTTAGACCTGCATGATGTACAAGGGGCTGCAAGACTCTTGCAGTTATTCAAGGCCATCGTTCAGAAGAAAAGAATGTAGGGGGAAAGTTATCCTTGATAAACTGTAATGTGCATGACAGAAAAAAATGAAAAGCGACGGTGAGTGGCACCTTCATTTGTCTGCGAATCCCTGGAAATAAGCAATGTGACTCAGTAATTTCAGTTAACACAAGCATGGTGAATTCACCGTTTCATGGCAACAATCCACCCACCCCAGAGAGGCTGTACCTACCCTTGGTCCATTTCCAGCAGAACTTTCTAGGCTAGGCCCTACCTTACCAGTGTTGTCTGCACAACTGCACCTTCTGACCTTTCATTTGGGAATTTCACATACAAACAAACTCCCCTCCCCCCAGATTTTTACACTATTTCAACTATGGAAAGAAGCCACAGACTGCTAACTGGCCACAACTCAGAATATTTATAATAAAAGTCTTATCTATAAGTCTTTTAACAGTTCACTGTAGCCTGTAGCGCTTCCTGGACTTCGAGACTGCTGGTGTATGCTCATACACATATACGAAGATGCCAGCAATAATTTGGTCTTAACGGCACTTGACTAGTGTCCACAGTGGCATACGTATTTCAATGTAAAGAGTTCCTTTTGCATAGCAATCTTGATCACCAACCAGAAACTTAACACTAAACATTAAACCTCTGACAACACTCAGCATTGTGAAGAACGCTTCCCATCTGGAAACAGGCCTGCTCATATACTGAACTCCAAACCTGAATTTAAAAATTTAAGCATGAGAACAGAGTTTCTATTCCATCAAAGCATGTTGTGGCTCCTGCCGTATTCATTGCCCCGGTGAAGAATTCTCAGGAGGGTGAACAACTGCAAAGCCGTAAAGGGGGCAACACCCATACCCCATCATTAAAAGAGAAGAAATAAAAGCAAAAAGAAGGCGAGGAGGAGAGAAAAGACAGAGGGAAGGAGGGACAGGGAGAAAGAAGGGAGAAGGAAAAACAGCTCCAATACGTGTAGGCAAACACACCCTGCGGACCACTCTAGCAGCCAAATCCACACAAGAGTTTGGCTGTGTTGTTCAACATGTTGTTCTCCAACCTGTTGGGATCTCTGAACTTAGTTAAGTTGGTGTGATCTTTAAAAAAAAAAAAAAGGCTTCAGGAATTCCTAATCTCTACCCTTAGGTGGTAGGAAGGTTGAGGAAAATGTTTACTATTAAATCCATAATGTGGATAAAACTGGAAAAAAGGACAGGGAAAAGTAAAATTTTATGATGTATGAGTATGCATAGCATAGGCAGTTGTAGCAAGACATCATTTCATTTCGATTGAGCAATCCAGGCTGTAAACAACACAGCCAGCCAACTTGTATAATTTAGATCTAGTTCCCTCCTCCCCAGGCTCGCTGAGTTGCCAAACGGCACTAACACCCTCCAGCAGCACCACATTTGTCAGCCCAGAACCAACTCGCACAGGTTAAACTGTTTAATAGGTGCAGCCCTGAGAAGCGTAAGAGAAACCACTTGAGCACCTCTTACCACACCTGCTAAAGTTTCATTCCCCCTGCGATTCGATCCTAAGAGATCTTTCATTATCGTGTTCCTTTACCCCCGAGACATGCGAAACATAACAGAGTAGCAGAGACACACTGCGCCCTTGGGGATGTGAACAGCCCCAAACAGCGAAAAATTCCACCGGTCTAGGGCACCTTGACTATCTGAGCAAGCTACGACCTGGAGTTATATACCAGTGCCAATGACAAGGGTCTGAAATCAGTTCTGAAGCCGTCTACACTGGTGACCAAGGGCTTCTGGAGGCGCCAAGGCTGGACCTCCAACAGGAATTGTATTTCCCCAGATGGGTTCACTGCAGCCCACAGTAACAGTTGCCACATTCACGTTTCACGTGGTGTTAACACCCTGTGATTTAGACTCGAGTTGTACTGGCACAGCTGCCTGACGGGGTGTGTCCATGAGAACAGAGAGGAGGCTAGGCAAAGACAACCTTGTGCATCTTAACAGACAAACTCCACATCCGTGGGCTCCTTGAGATGCCGTGTTCTTGTGTGACTGTAGTAGCCGAGACATCTGTGCTTGACATCTGGAGTAGGACTGTGACTGTAAGTTACAGGGTTACCCCAAGTCATAGACTTGGAAGGGAATCGGAGAGAGAACACACCATAATCGCATCCCTGCAAGGAAAAGCGGAGAACAAAGACTGAGGCCGTGTTTCCTGGACAGCAAGTCTCCACCATCATGGCTTCTTGAGTTCGCATGTACAAACAGATCACATACAAATGAAGACAAGTGAATTAAAATGTATCAGTAGTGGCTCCGGTAAAATGATGCCTGATTTGTAAATTCCCGTTCACTTTTAATCAGTGTAGTCATATTAACTATTTTTTTATATGTCAGGGAATCTGCCAAGTGCACAGCCTGATTTATAGTACCAACTCCACTGATAATGAGAGAACCTACAGATGTTGCTATGGGTATGTGTGGAATGTGTCTTTAAAAATATTCTCATATGTGTATTTCTAGCTCGGAGCGGGAAATTTACTTATGTTTTGGGCACACCATAAAGATAATTTTATACAAGATTTTTAATAATTTTGTGCATGAACCAAAGTTGTATAGACGGTCCCTTAGAAAGTATGATGGTCAATCTTGTGTGCTATCGCCACCACTTCTGAATCTGAACATATATGCTACTGGTAAGCGTTGTTTCCTTCTGTTATTAATTAATATAATGAAAATATAGTTGAGGGTAACTGAGAAGCAGGAATGCACTGTGTGTGGTATCAAGTTGATGCCCAAAATGTTTGCATTTTGGAACATGAAATATTTTTATTTCAGTTTATATTGCTCTTCATGGACTTTTTTTTTCAATATCTGCTTAGGAGCTTAAGTTCATTTGTAGAATGTGACTATGCTTCATGCATTTGAACAAGTATAAAGCAGAGTACAACAAAGGGTAAATGACTCAGCAAACAATTAAAGCACAAAAGACTGGTCTTCTGAAGACATTAAAGACCTGTACATACCATGTCTTCCTGCGTTTGACACAGGTCCCAGAGGGTAAGAAGCTGGAGAGGCAAAGTGACAATCCACCATTGCTCACATACGTTTGAGCTAATTCTCAAATGCTTCAGACCCCAAAAGGTAAAATATCTTAGGAATACATGAAAATGCTTTTAAAATTAAAGATAAAAATGGAGGAGAACGGCTTCTTTCCCCTCATTTCTACTGACTGGCCAGGCTGACAGCACATTCTCTTCCAAACACAAGATAGACAGAAGATTAGCTTTCCGGGGAAACTGCTGTAAATAACTATAATCTAGTTAGTAGGGATCCCTTATGGCTCAAGAGGTCAGAGCAACAGGAGTTCTAAATTTCCCTGATCAAAAAACTTTTAATTCCCTCCTACAGGGAAACACCAGGCTGTCCTCTAAAGATCAAACTAGGTCATGTGCTTAACATTACATATATAAGTGAGAATAAAGAATTTTAATCTGATACAATTAAGGCACACAAAGATCCAAGAGACCCACAGTATTTTTCTGAGGATCTGGTGAGAGGGAAGGTATTTTAATCAACTAATTGCATATGGTCTTAAGGGTGACCCTCTCTGAGAAATATAACCTTGAAAAGTCTACATTGACTTGGCTAAATTCAAAGCAACTCAAAATATAGCAGAATAAATTAGTCGGGCGAAGATTCTGATTCAAGTGGAAGTAGTTTTAAAAGGAAAATACGAACATGAGAGATCATAATGGAGCAATGATAATCTGAAAATGTTAGCTGTTCGCTATAAGCCAGGCACTGTCTAGGGAATGGGAGATGCACGATGGTTTGGGTGAAGATGCTGTTTGCTTGAGAAGAACAGAGCCGGCATGTAGAAAAACTGGCCTTGCTTGGGTCCTACCCACCCCCCACCCCACCTCTCGCACGGGCAAGGAAAGGTAAAGAGGAGCTAAAAAGGAACACTAGCGATGCTAAGATCAGTTTGTGTTCCAGGAGGCAGCTATGGAAACTGGCTATTCCCAATAAGTTACTTTCCAGAAGAAGACAGCGCCCAGCCAACCCGAGCAGAATCATGTCTGCTATCTGACCATGTGGCAATATCCTCATTGCCTCTGCCAGTAACCCTGAAGACGCAGCAAAGTAGATATAGGTAGGTTATACACTGCCCGTTGACCTGTACACTTAATTTACACTTCAGAGCAAAGATGAAGGCCCTAGCGGTTTCACGGAAGATCCACTGTGGACCTAGGTAGCATCAATGTCCAGGAGGGTTTGTACAGCCCTGGGGAAAAGCCCACATGCTAACATTCCCAAAGGTTCAGTTAGCTCCAGGGAAACACTAACAAGGCCCAGGATGCTCTGGGAGTATAAAAACAGTTCCAAAGGTCCAATCAGGATCCCTTTAGGAAATCTACATAGGGAGAGCTCTACGCTTAAGAGACAAAGCAATCAGGCAGTAAGCCAAAAATACAGAGGGAATTATCCTCTGAAGCAACTTGAAACTTTCACTGGGACTAGAGCCCATCAAACACCATATTTCCTTAGACTGGTTGCTTCTAAATGCGAGGGAACCAAGCTCTCCAATGATAAATTACACTCCGCACTTGGTGTTCTTATACTCAAAGTGGGAATCCAATATTTCGCCCTTTCAGGAAAACGCAGCTGAGGTATCATCCATGTGGCCAGCAGCTGCATTCTCCATGGTTTGATTTTCCTAAATGTATCCTTTAGGCATAAATAACAATTCGGTGCAATACCCGAAATTTCTGCTTAAAATGTTACCTAGATTCCTCACCACCTTCTAAATGCGACCAGCCTTTCCTCACCTGCACACAACTCAACCATTAAAAATGCTAATGGACACCATTAATTTCTCTGGTTTATTTTCCTTCCCAAGTGGCAACATTTACTAACAATTATTTTTGATGAGATACTTGCTATCATGTTTCCCTGTTGCTAGCTCTGGGGCCCTTCCTAGTAGTTAGTAGAGACTCAGTAAGTGTCTATGAAAAATGAATGGATTGATAATCAAAATAAGCTGCGGTACGACGAATATAGCCTCACATAAGGGATGTAAGGATGTATTTAACCTACCCATTCCATGGTTCTGAAGCAAAGGTAGAAACTGCATAGATGGACAGAAAAGTCACAGTGGTCATAATACTAGCAAGACTTTTAATACCTAGGAGAGATGCGTATTTTATAGGGATTATTCCTTGGTAATGAGAAAAGGACATTTACTGACATGCTGACACATGTGAGTATCATGAGGACACCTGGGCAATCCGTTTGGACTACAAATGGAGTGAACATCTACACTAGGAACAAACTCCACCCTTTAGGAAGTGTGCGTAAAAGTTGTATGCAATATCCACTGGAATTGGTAGTGTGTACAGCTTCCTGCTTCTTGCTTATAATCAGAGGTCGCAAATGGAAATTCTAAATTATCTTCTATAAAATATGAGTGCCAAAGAAACTTCTCACAGGAGAGCCCCAGGAGACGACTCACTCCTGTTGTATCTCATCGAGAGGAAAGGGGCTATTCCCTCGGACCCTCGAATCCTTCCCATTCCTATTTGCTGCAGCAGCCAGTTCGAGGCAAGCCAGGAAATGGCTTGACGATCTAGATAGATAAATTCTTTCAAACAGAGAATGATAGCTGAGTTTGGGGTAGTGGGGGGAGAAAGAAAGAAAGAAAGAAAGAAAGAAAGAAAGAAAGAAAGAAAGAAAGAAAGAAGATCTTCACACAGGAATAGCTGCTCCACTTCTGACCTGAAAATAAGAATGAGTGAAGGGTTTTCATAATAAACCCGGAGCGCCTCCAACAGCAAGGCCTATACTGTTCCCATTATCTATGGCGGGTGAAAGCAGCTACATAAAATAGGGGTAAGAGGAGAGGAGATTATTAAATTCATGAATCCTTTAAAATCAAGTCGATGACTAAATATGGAAAAGATAATTTTCTTTCCGAGAGAGAAACTGACATGTTGCCATAGCAAAAATTAGCCCTGAATGTCTCAGAACTGTGGTTAGGAGTTAAGTTACATAAGAACATCTGGGTGGTGGTAAATCGGTGGAAGATATTATATGGTATAAAAGAAACTACACGCGGGGGACAGTCCAGTTCACTGGCGTGCTTCGTGCTTTGGATGGCACAGTGCGCAAAGCTACTGGACTGCCACACAGAGCAAACCAGTCAGGGAGAAAAATCAGACTGACATCAAAATCCCCATCACCCTAACACTGGAGTTGCAGCATTCTCTCAAATGTGACTTCTCATGCCACTGGTCTGAAAAAAGAAAAAAGAAATACTATGTTTACAATGTTTTCCTTTGTTTCTGAAGTCTTTGGTTGACTCAAGGGATGGCATAAAGGTAGGTATTTATGTTTTGTTCAATCATGCTCAATTAAGAATGCGGCTTGCCTAAATAAAACTCACCACATAAAGATCTGCAATTATGAGAATAATTGCCCAGAGTAATTTTTTTTTTCACAGTAATGGTTTTTAAAGGCACCTCATACCTAGAAGTCAGAATAAGCTGGGTTTTCCCACAGAGAACGAGACAAAAGATGATTAAAAACACATTCCCGGCTCAAATTAGCACCATTGAGTAAAACAACAAAATGGCCCCATATAAACCTGCTGAAAGAATGAGTTGAGGTTGAGGGAGGCCACACAACGCCACGGACAGGGAGGGAAGCTGCAGGACTTCCCCCTCTTTGCAGGCACAGGGACAGGCACAGGGACAGTGAGCTCTGCTGCTCTCCTGTCCCCAGGCACTCTCGCCATGCCATGCTCTTATTTGCTAAGTGTCTTCACTGAAACTTCTCTACCCAAATAATCATTTCTGTCAATGTATACATCCAAAACCAAAGAGTGTTTAAACATGTTTTGTTTTTCAATTGTATGACAATAGTCAATGGGAAAATAGCTCCAATAATATTGCATTTATAAAAAAGGCACCAAGATAGTTTTCGCTTCAGATTGCTTCATGTTCTATGTATGAGTGTTTTGCCTGCATGTACATCTGGTTACCACATGTGCGCCTGATGTCTGAGGCAGACGGAACAGGGTATTGCATTCCAAAGAAATGGAATTACAGATGTTTATAAGCCGCCATGTGGGTGCTGGGAACTGAACCCAGGTCCTGTGTTACAAATAGCCTGTACTCAAAACTGTTGAGCCACCTTCCAGCTCCCAAATGCACCAAATCTTAAAGAAGAATGTAGATAAAAAAGTACAGATAATCTTATCCTCGGTAGCTACTGCCTTTTGTGCATATGGGTTGCCTGACTGGAGAGCACAGTGAAGTGCCCATTTCTAGACAAATTAATTGAAACGCTGAAAGGCATCCCTCAGATATGACTAGGGGCAGTCTTACATACACAGAGAAGGATCGACTTGCTTATTTCTCATGGGAACTTCCCACCCTGTGAATGAAGATTAAAAGAATATACCACATTAGAGGTCACGTTTATTTTCACCTGTATCTCAGAGAAATGAATAAAGCAAGAAGGTAACACGGTTGAGTGTCTCAAGAAAACGATAATATTATCTGCACCTCACTTAGGCAACACTCACAAAACAGCAAGCCCGGTAACACACCCTTGCCTTCCCTCCTCTCCTTATAGTGGAAAATTGGGAAAGTAGTAAACGTGGAACCCTTTTGGCCTCCGAAGAAACCAAGAAGTTATTTCAGGACTCTCAGAAGACTTCTTAACCTACTTACATGCTGGGGGGAAAAAAGAGGAGGAGATGGGGCAGAAATTAGATTTAGGGTTTTTAAGGTTTTGAAAATCAAACTTGAAATTGTATGCATCACAATAACCGCATCCTAAGACGATGCCAGAGGCCGCCTTCCTGTCTTCAGCATCTGGACTTGTAAACTAGGAAGACTGTTCCATCTCCTGCAGTTGCCACTCTGTAGTACCCTGAAAATAATCTTAGCAGCAGGAGACCCTAAGGAAAGACAGGAAGACAACATGCCAATGACCAAAAGGACCCAAGGTGCCAGCAACCAGTACACAGACACAAGAGTAAGCAATGGCGACCAGGCCTTCGTCATTTACTGTGTGCAAGGATGGGGCTGAAGGTTCGCAATGACTCCCTTATGCTGTCACTTGAAAATATGGGGGGTTAGCAAGAAATTAGCCAGACACACTCACTTTCTAGGAAGAGTGTTCAAATTCTACACGTGGCTTACAACAGTCTGATCCTTTTTAATATCTAGATTTCTATTGTTGAACAACAGGCAGCTACCAGGTCTTTTGGCATATTGTCCCATACTAGCATCTATGATACGGGGCTCACTCTAGTCACCCCATTGTACTCTGGGGTCCTGGGAGAAAGCTTCTCATGAGTCTTCTTTTCCTCAAGGGATGTTCGCCAACTCTTTATCCTGTTCTCTGCACTGACACCAATCTGCCTTGAAATTGGCTGACTCTGCTCGAGCCCTGTTTACAGGGAAGTGAGTTTCATCAGGCCGTCCTGCTCACAGACCAGCTTATGCTCCGGAGCAGAAAGATTATTAAAAACTATATATTACGTGCATCTACTTTCAAATGACTCTACTTGGGAAAGATAACTGTATCATATCTGTTTTTCTCTGCCTTGGTTGCATAAAGGGGCCAGGTAGCATTACCATCTTGAATGAAAATTGCTTCCTAAATATATTATCCTCCATAAGAAGCACTTAGCAACTGTTAGTGCCCAGGGGACAAGGCTAAGGGGGGGAAAAATGTGTGTAATAGAATGTAGAGAGAGATGGGAAGAAAGAGGAAAAGGTCTCATTTAAATTATCAAGCTGAGCATTAACCACAAGGAGAGAAAAACAAATGTTCTATGTTTTGCACAAACATCAATTATGTCTAGTAATTTAGTTGATTCCTCTCACTGAACAGGTGTTCTGGCTGCAGTGTAAAGTGAGAGCGTGCACACTACTCTGCCTCCTCTAAAAGGTACCCAGGGCCCTGGGCCTGCTATGAAAAAGACGGCAGCAAATCCCGGCACTGCCGTTATCGATAGTTAAGTAGAAGCCACTACAACTATGCAGCAGTGTGTGTGCGCACGCGAGTGAACCCAGCCTGGAGACTTGCAAATATGGAGCAAAGAAACTCAGGCATGGGCATGATACAACTGGGCATGGACTTTGTTATGTAAATCCGAGTGAATTATGCTAGACAAGGAAAAGCAGGATAGCTGAATTAAGATAACCACAAACTCTAATTTAACAACAGATTTAACTTGCTCACAGACCTACCTCCAAAGTGCTTAGAAAACCGGAGCCAATCAAGCTTAACTTTTACACCTCCTTCCAGTTAGATCATAAAAACGAATGACTAAGAGACCCAAAGTAAGAATAAAGAGGAAGCAGCGCCAACCGCCTTGCTCAGATGCAAACAAAGTAAAAAACCCTCAGAACCCTGAAAGACGGTGTGCACATAGGCACATGCCCGTCAATAGCATACACCCTCCTACACAGTGAGTCTGTGAAATGTGTGGAGTGAAGCAAAAATGCACAGCAGACACGTCTGCACAGAGGTCCATCATTAGCTCGGGAAGCATCCTCCAACCATCTTCCCTACAGCTCAACCCTGGGACCTGAAGGATATGACGTCATCTGCCCATCTCTGCTCTATCATCACCATTTGAAAACAAAAAATTCCAGAAGTCCCTCTAACATTCTTTTTTACCTTCCACCTTAACTTCCTATGGGGTCCCCAGTGAGGAAGGGGGCGTTCCCGAAGAGCAATCATCTCTACAGTATCCATGTGGTGGGGATGTATTCCTTGCTAAGCAAACATAAGTGATCTAAGTGTTGCTTCTCTTGTTTATAGTTCTTCTTGAAATCCTGCCAGACCAAGAATCCCTCAGTGTGCCTGCCTACTCTTCACAATGGCCAGCTATACTTCCTTGTCTTATATAAATACACTTCCCACAAAATACTTCTCTAAAGCCAGAGAATACAGACACTCTTCTCCATGCACCTAACTGAAGACTGATTTGGATAGGCAGGTCATCTCTCCACCTTGGTTTCTGCCTTGTACAACAAGAGAGGCAACAGGCTTAGGCCTCTTAGCAAAGCAGTGAAGAGGATCAATGCAGGTAGAAAAAGGCAGAGTTCCAGAGTTTCATAAAATGCAAAAGAATACAGGGTAACTCATCCCTGGCCGTTGCCTTCTTCCCCTAATCTAAACAGTGCCCTCCAAACAGGAACCTTAGGAAGAACGACATTCTTGAAATGCTTCCAAATGAATTGCACCAGGGAGAGATGACATTATAGTTCCCTGTCAAATGTCAGTAAGCCAGGGCCTCTAGTCATGAACATGATTTTATCTTAAAGGCAAATGACTAAACACAAAAGGCAAGAATCTTAAGAGTTTCACAGGCAGGAGACTAGATCAGACTTACTGAAACCACAACTGCATTTACTACAAATTATTCTGAGGAATAATGTGGCCATAACTTGCTTAGTCATTTGGATAGTTTACGCGCCTATATTTATGAGGACTTTCCACACCAATAATCATAGAGGCTTGTAACCAGTTTGGATCTTAATGAAAAAAAAAAATCTGAACAGTTGTGTGGGTGGGTCAAGAGGGGAGTGTGTGTATATGAAATGGAGCTATCATTGTACATATTTTACTAGCATCTGTTCTTTCAAACATTTTCAATCGCTTAACATGAACTTTGAGATAAACTTTGAAGTAAGGCTCTAAAGTAAGGGACCCTGATTAAATGGTTTCCATGCATCGGGCAGGCTGCAAAGAGGGGAAGAGAGACTCAAGGGTCAACGTCCTGTCCCGCAAAGTCTTCAGCCTACAAATGTTTTGCTAGGCTGGTGCAGATTTTATTTTGTTTTTTTAAACTGAGCTGGCATCTAAAAGCCAGTGTGTAGATGACCTCAATATTTAGATTGCTTGCTTCTCATAAAAACACGGTCACACCTGACAACACTGTTATTAATGTCCATGTCCGGGCATCCAGCTGACCCACAGAAACCCTTGAAGTAGGATCTCCACTCTCTGCTTGACCATACTCCCCCTTGTCCCTTCACTCTTTCTAGAGCACCCTAACTGCTCACTTACGTTTGTAATTTGCTTGGAAGACGCTGACCTTTGTGAGACCCTGATATATTTACATACAGACCAAGGAGATTGACACACGGTACACACTTAAAAAAAAAAAAATAAAAGCCATCTTAGATGAGCCCAAAATGTATTCCCATCTATTTCCCAAAGGGATTACTTTCTAGTATTGCCAACTCCATAGAAGTAAAATGTGTATTTCCGAATAGATTCCTCTTATTGTATGTGTGAGGTCGTTCACACACCACAGTGAGTGTGTGGAGGTCAAAGGACAGACACTGTGAGGAGTGGGGTCTATTCTCCCACATGTACGTGGGTTCCAGGAATCAAACTCACCTGCAGGTTTGCAAGCCAAGCCATCATTCCACTGAGCCATCTTGCTGGCCCTTCAAATGGACTTCTAACATTAAAAATACAGCTGGTGCATGAAGCTTCCTTTGCACACCAATGTTCAGCTTCCAGAGAACAACAGTATGCATGGAATACAAAAGATAAAAATAAAAATAAAAAAAATAAAGTGACCACAGACACAAAGGAACATACAGACAGCTCTGAGCCTAATGCCAAATGATTACGTATGGTATGGACATGCTTTAAATACCCTATGAATACTCTCCTTTTTTGTCTTAGATGCCTTAAAAATTACTAAAAACTGCTCTGTGCGTAAGGGAAATGCGATAGTCCAACAATGCCATTTCTCTCAGTAAGCTTTCATTTTACTTCACACAAGTTAGAAGGGCACCAGGGACTTGCCGGAAGCCACACTCTGGACAAGCCACAGAACTCACACGGGGACAGCAGGGAGCTGGGGTGGGACCTCAGCGGCTGGACGGATCAGCGGCTGTGAGAAAGCTTGCGGTGAAACTGGACATAATGGGGAGGTGAAATGAATCTGTGATGAGACCAAGTCACCGCTCTTCCTAATGCCTCCACCCGAATGACAAGCCAGTGCGCCCATTGCCATTCCCCGCCCGCACAGTCCAGCCCGAGAGCTGCAATGGGGAGGGACAGGAGACACACACAAACAAAAACCCGCACCATCTTCTGAGTAGTTTTCCTGAGTAGTCCTGCAGAAGGAGCAGTGAAACAAAATCTGTCAAACTTAATGTTTCACAAGAGCAGACATGAAACACAAAGAGGGTTGAGCAACTGACCTTGAGAAGGGGCTGGGGCCTGCGATCCCCACCCACATCCCTACTTACACAGTGTCTGTGTGAGCCTCTATTGTCCCTGCATGTACATTAGCACCTGTTCTAAACCAGCTCTGAGAGCAGCTGAGAGAGCCCATGGCCGGAGAAAACACTCCTCAGACACAGATACGGGGCCATTATGTGCACTCCTCACTGTCAATCATCCATCTAGTCCGTCAAAACCAGGCCAGATGGTTTCTAGGAGGCAGTGTCTTCTCGGCAAAGGGACCGGACTTGAGCAGCAGGCCACTCATGACTGTGCACCAGGAGGACAGATAATGCATTCTTTCTGGAAAGAAAGGAGACTTCCCACAGAACTCTGATTACTCCACTGTGCTGACTAAAGCCTAGACTACACTGAGCTAAGCTTGTAAGTCCCCCTGACCAGGAAGATCTGGAAGCAACTCCAGCTCTGTAAGAGACTCGGGTTGCACGGTAGACCTGCCTGGGGAGTAATTTTAAAAGACCTACGCTCCAGCCTCCCCTGACTCAAAATCAGTGTGACTCTGGGGAAAGCGACGGCGTCGTCGTACCCACCCAAGGTTGTTTTAAAGTCTAAGCCTCTGACGCATGGGTCTAGGGAAACGTAAGGGAGAAAGAAAGTAGGAACTGGAAAACTAAGGGCAACTGATGTCGGGACTCACATCACATCACTGCACTGTCTCCCTGGATTCCCCAGGATGGGGCAGGCGCAGTCCCTCCCCCCAGCCTGCCGCCATCCCTTTCCACCTGCAAACTCCTCTTGGTAGAATTACATTCGGCCTTGAGATACTTCTCCTCGCATGGTGATTTGGTTAAGAGGTAAGACAAAACGGAGACATTGGCTTGTCTCCCCATTCTCTTTATCGGTAGCTTTTCAGAAAAACAAAAAACAAAAACAAAAAACACTAAACTTAAAGGAGCAAATGCATCTTGTTTGAAATAATCCCCTAGGCCTGGGTATAATTCCCTCACACTGCAATCCACTTCATCAGTACTGAAAAGCCAGTGCCCTTGGCCGAAGTGAAAAGCGCATCCTGGAAAGAAAGACGGACATGCAAGATGACATATCTGGGTCCTCAAACTTCATCACTTTCAGAGCAGGGTCCCACGTGGATGAGGTAGTAAAGCTTGGAAGGAGGGAGCTGCACTGTCTTGTCGCTGGACAGATGGGCCCAGGGACACGAGAAGGAAGCAGGTAGGAAAGAAGGAAAAGGACATCTACGGGAAGGGACAGGAAGAGGTGAGGCAAGAAAGGAATAAACTCTGTCATTAAGGGTGTGGCTCGAAGAGGTTTGGAGAGCTGTGCCAGCTACTGTAATGACTGCCATGCACAAGCCAAACCCTTACACACAAGCTCGGGGATTCAAACAAAATTTCTTTCAAAAGTTAATTTTTTTTTTTTTAAGCAAAACCCAACTTAATAAAATGTTCCAGTAATCCCCTATCATCAAACTTTACTCAATTTGTGGTATGGACTTCATCTCTTCATATTTTTAGCTACGAAGTCAGGGCCTGTTCTCTTCCAAACATTTTCTCACCCTCTCACAGAGCATTCCGCAGGCGTGTCCCGAAGGCCCGGTCAAGTGGGGTCATCTCTTGTCCTGTTGGGGACACTGACATGTTCCATTTGAAATCAGAAGGAGGACAGATCAGTACCCTCAGACGTAGGGAGCACGTCTCCATCATTCACTTCTGTGACCAGGGTCCCGAAGCAAACCCTGGGACAAAACAGTGGCTAAGTGGGCGTGGCCGCTTCTTTAAGTACTGTGTCTCTTATCAGATAGTTTGATCTGGGGTAATTTGTGGCATGTGGCTGTGTTACAGGAAGGAACAAGATGGAATCAAAGGAAAGGAGGAAGAAAAAGGGGTGAGGTCAGTGGTCCACCACCCCCAGCCCCATAGTAGCCGAAAGACTACGCTACAAAAACCAAGATTAAACCTTTAAAAAAAAAACTTTTTTTTTTTTTAACTTCGATTACACAGTTGAGTTGGTTTGTGAATATGGTAATAAGTATAACCTTTAGAATGGGAAGCAGGATGAGCAGATGGGACCTAATTAATAGTGAAATATTATTAATCTGTCTTCACAAGAGGAGAAAAAGTCAGTCAGTCTTTACAAAGGGATTTCTCTGTACAATTTAATAACGGCAGGGCTCAGGATACAACCGGGGGCTCGTTATGAAACAGATATGTTTGATACAAGCCTATCCCAAGCCCCAAGAATTAAAATCACTTTATCCGATCACATAGAGCTTAAATATGCTATTAATATGAACTCGGCTGTTATATATCATCATGCACCAGCTAAAATGCATTATTTAATAAATATTCTTTACAGAAAAAGAAGTCATAATTCATTTGGGGGAAGCTGGGGATGGAAAGATAAAATTAATTTACTAGGAACTCAACTCTCTAATTTCTCAGAACCCATACATCTTGTGTTGAGAAGGGCTCCCATCTGGGTAGCCTTCCCACAAAGCACAAGGCGCAGCCACACCCCACAGATGCCACAACCAGGGACCAGAAGCAAGAAACTCAGAATGCAGTCCCAGGGCTCAGCCCCAGCGTCTGGCCTCTGCCATCTGTGTGACATCAGCAAGTTAAACTATCCAACCCTCAGTGTCCCAACTTCTAAAAGAGGTGTAAGATGCATCCACCAAGTGTCTGGCACGTCATGGAAAACCGTAACCCACGGCTAGGAGTGAAGGCTGAAAATGAGAGCGCACATATTCACATGTGGAAGCGAGCGGAAGACATCCCAGGGCAGCAACGCGGACTCCCCACACACTTCCTTTCCTTAAAGGAGAACAATGCTTCCTCCTTCCTCACCAAAACAGGACTGAAAAAGGAAAGTCAAGGGTAAAGTAGCAAAGCTAAAACTTTACTTAAAACCACTTTGTTAGAAGAATAACGTTTATTGTGTCAAAACACTATAAACTCATCATTTCGACCACTTGTGAACGTGCAGGACTATCACACCGGCAATATTTGCACCGTTGAGGCAGATCTTGTGAGTTCTTTATCTTGAGAGAGTGAAACCCTATCACACTAATCATAACGGCTAAGTAATATTCCACATGGATGCTGCACTGTCAATGCCTGGGCACTGAATCAGGGTCCCTCTCGTGAGTACTGCAGTTAATGTGGCAATTGGCACTGGAAGCGCTCATTTTCCTCGGAGAAGGTGGTAACAGGTGTCTCCCATTTTCGCTAGTCATTTATCAAAAGTAATTATAATAATTTATCAATATTAATTATAATACTTTGGAAAAGAGCCCAAATCTGTCTTTGGTCTCAAAGTATTTAAAAGTGATTTAACTCATGAAGTTGAAATGTTGGGCTCCCAGCACTGATGTGTGGGACTGATCGCTTTTTACAAGATTCCCCTGCCAATCCTTGTCCAACGCAGACTAGGAGAAACTACTAGAGGTTACAGTGTTTTCACTGCTGAGACATGAGACATCATACTCTTAGAGGAAAAAGAAATTTAATGTAACAGTCGTAAGGGGAAACCTCGCTGGTACCTCCACATAAATCAGAAACTCAATAAAACGTTGAATTGTGTATAAATCAAGACTCAACATCAACTCTGGCACCTAATAACCGTGTGGCCATGAGCGAGACACTCAACCTTCCTGAGTTTATTTCTTTACCTGTACACTGGGGTTAATAACACTCACTTCCTTCAGGACTAGAACAATGATTAAATTAGACAATGCAGCTAAACTGCCTGCTTGAGCACAGAGAAAATATTTTAGGAAATAGTATGTTATTTTTTAAGTTGGTTTAGGACTCTTGTTTAAAAGATCCAAAGGGGGAGAGGGATCCCAGCCAGGACAATGGAAAATAATACATTTGATTTCTTCTAGAGGGTTAACTAAAATTAACTATCAAAGGAAAATGTATCCTACTATCCTACATACACAATGCATCATCATAAGGTTTATATGAGTAGGCAAAGACAGCACACACAGCCTTCTCTTGGGCAAATTTGGTTTCTATCAGATAACTTCACAAATTCCAATGTAAACTCTGACTCAGCCAACATTACTTGGAAATGGATTCATCTTCCTCAAAATTATTTCCTTCTACTGGCACTGACCCATCACCACAAACATCAGCTAGGGTTTTTTGCTGTGTTTTTTTTTTTTTTTTTGGAGGGGGGCTGGTGGTGGTTTTTCATATCACTAAATTAGTATCTGGATGCAAAGCTGAGGAAACATCTTGACACGCAGCCATATTGTATCACACAGAATATAGCCTGGAAAAAAAAAATAATACTTTTCACAAATAAAAAACTTGGCTAGAGAAAAGGAAAGGGAGATTAAGACAAAATCTCTCCAAGCAAAAGTGTAGAAAAGGGATTGCAGCAAGAACCCGGAGAAGTCCGTGAACTGGAGCCTTGAGCTCTGTCTGCCACTGCCTCCTGGAGATGCATTTTGAATATAACAAGATGAATTTCAACAGACCATGAACCAGAGATTTTGAACATGATAGAGGGGAAGCGATATACATTCAATTTTTACAAGCACTGAGTGAGGAGAAAACTGAAAATTCCTCAGCAGCTTATAATGTGCTGATAGAAGTGTATCCTCTGCGGCATTCCTAATGGACTTCCGGAAAAGTAGAGTAGTGAGCAGACAGAAATGCCGGTAGCCACGGGCACAGACCACCCCACCGTTCTAGTTTCTAGTTTCCTAGTTTTGCATGAGCTGACCATTAGACATCATTTGGATAATTTAACCATTTACAATAACCCTTAAACATTCCCCAAATGCAAAAAGAAGTCATAAAGCAATATATTATATTGGAAAATATATATACATATAGAACTTCTTACTGGGCATTTACCATAGTTAAACACCATGACAGGCACTTCACGTCCTCAGAGCATCTCTCAGTAACAACCAGGGGAAGATGTGATAGTATCACCTTCATTTCACAAGTGAGGAATCAGAAGAGTCAAGCATTTTCCCTACGGAAAGCATTCTCCTGGGTTTGGCACCATTTTGAACAACTTATCCATAATACTCTATGTATACAATGTAAACACAAGTAGTAAAGGTAAGAATAAGTTGACTCTACCTAAGAATGGAATAAATTAAGTCTATGAAAAGACTAGTTCTGCAGAATCATTGGAGATCCAAAGTCGCCAGATGTAACGGCACATGCCTGTGACTCCAGCACTCGGGAAGTAGAGGCCAAAAGATTGGGGGCTCAATGCCATTTTCAGACACACAGAGGAAGCTCAACGCCAGTCTGCATTACATGAGACCCTGTCTCAGGAAAGGGGGAGGATGGAGGGAGGGAGATCGTTCAAGGTACAAAGTGGGCAACACACTACGTAAAATGAGATGATACAGTAGGAACTCAAATGAAAAAGAAAGACTTGAGAATAAAATAGAACTATTTACTTGAAATGTTTACAGTTTTTATAGGGAATGAAATTAGGAACAATATTGTCTAGGGGAATTAATGGGAAAAACAAAGGAGGAAGATAATAAGGTTGGATACAATCAAAGTACATGACACACTTGTACAAAAAATCCCTTATTAAATTAATTACGCTATACAATAAATATATGCCAATAAAACCTACACTAAAAAATATTAAAAGCTTTCCTCTGGGATGCTATGTGTTGCAACTTCCTCACAAGGCAACTCTCCTGCACTCACAAATAAACACAGACCAACATATAGCTGGTTCTTCCAGGTCAGAGTTTTGGGCCATAGAGCTATGGGTCCAAAACAATATCCCATGGCATGAATTTGATGGTCAACTACTTTTATTTAAGTTTTCTACATTTAAATATCAAAATAATACTTCCAGGCTTTTTAAAGTCACCAATAAGTACATTTTTAAAATATTGCACTCGTAAAATTCCACATCGTTTGGCTGTTTACATCTTGACAGTGGGGTGTTTCCTCTAAATTGTATGCAGTCTCCTTCAGCTCAGACACTACCTAGTTACGTTGCCCAAGGAGGAGTGCAGAATTGAGACTCACAGGAAACACAGACAGCACAGACTTGGGGCATCTTTGTTTCTCTAGTTGGAAGGCCACTGTGAATGTAAAAAGGATATGACAATATATGCACACGCAGATTTCCCGTGGCCCAAGAAGGCTACACGGAAAAGGGCAGAGGAACGGAATGTAAAGGCCAGAAGACAGATGCTGAAATGATGTGCACGAGACCATTCACTACAGCATCACCATTTGGAGAAATGCTACAAGAGCCCACTGCTGGGGATTACTCAAACAAACTGTAAGATACCCACACAGCAGACAGCATGATGTTACCATGAATAAAGGCAGAGCCCTCCTACTGCTGATAGGGAGAGAGAGATCTCCAATTTTACTTATTTGCTTATTTATTTGGTTTTTCGGGACAGGGTTTTTCTGTGTAGCACTGAATCCTGTCCTGGAAAGTTGATTTGTAGACCAGGCTGGCCTGAAGCTCACAGAGATCTGCCTGCCTCTGCCTCCCAAGTGCTGGGATTAAAGGCGTGCGTCACCACCGCCTGGAGTGAGCTCCAATTTTAAGAAGGAAGAAACAATAGGAAACCATATGCTCTGAGTGTGATAACCTCTTGGTAAGGAAGGCAGGGTCACAGTACTGTTATGCGTATGTGTTGTCACAAATGTAGAACCCTCAAGAAGCAAGCAGAGGCGGTTCCCCTTGGGGTGTGGTGCAGTCAGGGAAATTGAGGCAGGGTGGAAACCGGGCTTCTTGGTATGTTTCTTTTTATATCGTGTTGATTTGAGACCTTCTAATTATTAGTCAGGTAAAGTGAAACAGACTGGAGGCAGCAAGAATCTTCTTCAAAACCTTTGGTAGTATGTGGCAATGACTACCACTATGGTCGAGAAAGAATTACTAAATATGTTATGCAAAGGAAATAGTAATAAAGCAAGGGACAAAACTCAGATGTTTCATGAGGAAGAATCCACAATTGCTAAAAATATGTTTCTATTAAAATTTTAATCACAGTGACGACACAGCTATAGAGATCTCAGGGACTTAACCTTACCATAGTGGCATTACTATAGAGGTGTCAGCGATCGATCGCGTTATGTTTAGAAACGCATGTCTGAGCCCACGCCTGGTACACACTCGGAAGGAAGTTTCCTCTAGGAAGGCACACAGACAAACCTGAATGTGGCAGCTACAGTCCATGGTAGCGGGCCCTTCGAAGGACTTTCCCCATTTGTATGAGGCCTCCCAAGTCCATTGAAAAGGTATAAATGAGTCTCAAGAACGATCATTACAGCCTGGGAGATCGTGCAAGCAGAAGTTTCTCTAATGCCACCCTGATGTCAAACATGAATGATCAGTGCCCAGTCAGGGTTAATCAGAGACTGCTTCCCAGGGGAAGTGGATGTAAGCCAAGGTTTGAAGGTCACAAAGGAGAAGCCAGTGCCAAGTTGACAAGAGATGAAGTACAGTAGGGTCTCACAGGGCTGTGTGAACAGACAGAACAGTGCATGGAAGCTGGGGTGTGGGCAACTGTAATGGCATACATTTAGGGGAAATGAATATAAATTACACTTGGAGGGTGATCAATGGGCTTCAAAACGACAGCTACAACCCCAGAGGAGGAACTGCTGGCCGCTGATGACTATTCACTGAAGATTACAACCATATATTGCTGTGGCCCAAATGCCAACAGTAAGTTGAACGTAATTGGCGAGGTTATTAAAAATGTTTCCCCTTTTAATTCTCAAATGCAAAGTATGCTTGCACCTGGTACTCCATCTGAAACGCTGTCCCCTGCCCTTTGAAGAGCCAAAGGGAGTCCAGAGAAGAAAAGTATATGCTGATCAAGACAGGGAAAGGCTCCAAGAATTACAAAAGCTAGTTCTAAGTGGTGAGTCTTTAGACCTGCAGGGAAGTGTGGTTCTCAGTAAGAGATGGAGACTATTACAAAAACCACACACAACCAAGTGAAAAGTTGTAGAATGGGCACATCTACAACCCAGTCAGAATGGATACCTCCACACTCCCACACCCAAGGCTCAGAGAACTCTGTAGAAGAAGGGGCGGAAAGATTGCATGAGCCAGAGTCAGACAGTTTGCTTATGAGACTGTGTCCCTGAGCAATGTCAGAGAAGGTGCACTCATGAAGTCTCAACAACATGGCCGCGTACACAAGGCCTAAGACAGGATGACACCAGAGAGATGCTGAAGTGGGTGAGGGAAGTCCAAGAGTCCTCAACCATACACCAAGAACTACAGGCACCTGAGGAGCTGAGAACAGGAGACATGCGCGGTCTTCCCAAGGAGGAGCATACCATTGGTTACCCAATGTCAGATGGTTAGCCCCGAAAAACGTCAACATACAGAAAAACATCACACAGACCGGGCAGGTTATAGATTTAAATACACACACACACACACACACACACACACACACACACGCACGCACGCACGCACGCACGCACGCACGCACGCACACGCACACCTACAAATGTAACAATAAAAAGCTCCGAACTTGAGGTATGGCGAAGGGTACATGAAGCAAGTTGAAGGGAGGAATGAGGGAAATGATGTGATTGTATTATTATCTCAAAACAAGTTTAAAAAACAAAACAGAAGCAAACAAACAAACAAAAAGAGGACAGAAATGAGGCCGCTTTTGTCTGGGTTAATGAGGAGGGAGCTCAAGCTAACCATGCCTTCAAACAAGCAGACACAAAGTACTTAAGTTAAGGGGCTTTATTTTCAGTATGGAACAAACTTAGAAAACTCTTTACCCTAGAGACGACATGCAGACGAGTTCCAAAGCGGCTTCTAAAAAGGTTTAGTTTGTTTTGTAGTAAGTACATTCATAATACATTATTAATTTTTTTAAAGGTCCCTCTGTACTATATTCCCAGGGAGGAGAAGAGGAGACACTTGGCTTTGCACATTTTTTTTTTTTTTTTGATCCAACCAATTGGAGAGCATATTCATCCTCATAAATTCCTCCTTCACCTATTTGGCTCTTGCAATCACTGTAGGAGATGCCTGGAGAAAGGTCAGAAGGGCAAGGTAACTCTTCTCAGCCTCCGCTGACAACTGCTTTGAAATGCACAGTTACTTCACGACTGTAGAAATAAGTGCATGCCAGAGCGAGCAAGGCTGGGAAGGAGGACAGTAAGTCAACATGAAAAAAAAAAAAAAAAACAATTTAGTCAGTTAAGGCATAAGAAAGGATCTCCATTTAAAAAAAACAAAACAAAACAAATAAAAACCAAACTCCAAGCCCCGTACATTAATATTATAAAGCCAGTGCTTGAGAAGCTGAGGCGGGAGGATCAGGTGCTCCAGGCCAGCCTGGGTCACACGGCAAGACTTAGTTTCAAAATCAAATAAAATACCAAAGATCAAAACAAACCAAAGGCATTTAAAACACAGGAGAAGAGAAGTGCCTTAATGGAGGGGCTCGTGGTCGTCACCGACACTGTCCTAGGTACGGTACATTAACCTGTGTTTCCTCTTGTGCTTCTGATTGACATCTATATAGGAATGAGATCATATGGTGGGTCTAACCGGGAGTCCTGTGAACCCGCTCTACAAGGACGAGGGGCTGACGCAGCAAACTGTGTGAGAGCATGCTCATTAAACTCTCGATGTCTTCTCAAACCCTCTGCTTTTGCATGAAGTAGTAAAGTCACAGCTTTCCAGGAATCAATTATTTCCCCTGCCTAGCCTTAATGCATGTATTTAAATTTTCCTGAAGTTACTGAACACCAGTAATGAGCATCACGTCGAATTTATAACCCCCTCGTCAATCCTGAGACAGCTATGTGGGTTCACGAGGGAGGCAAAGACAGAACAGGAATTTATGATCACTCAGGAAATGTGCGCATTTACTCTCAGGACACAGACCAAAAACACACCCAATAAGTACCCTCCACCACCTTAAGGTAACCTGAGAGTTAGATGTGGAAAACGGGCTGTCCCTTCCCTTTTTATCTGAACAGCTGCTATTTACAAATCATTCCTAATCCTGAGTGTTACTAAGTGGTAGGAGGCAAGGCTTGGAGCGTTATTGGCTCTAAGTAGATCTGTGGATGTGTGTGGATATATACTGCCAACCAACCAATCATGTCAAAGGAGAAATAAATCTCACTGGACCTTGGACCAAACGTGGAAGTAAGTGTCATTTGTTTGCCTTGAGAAGTGGGATTGGTAGCCTCTTCTTCTCTTTCTTCCTCCTTGTCAACACTTAGGAACCACAAATAAAAGGTTATTAGGTAAAATGGGAAGAACAGTTAGTTAGTACACACACTTTTCTTGGATGTACGTATGTGGTGTCAAGGGTCCTCACCAAACACCGCTGGTCCGGATAAAAGAGGCTCGACTTTGTGATTAAGTTAGGTTAATGATCTAGATCCAACCAGAAATCTCAGGCTGGTTCTAGGTTACACAGAAGAAAGGAGAGGATAAGCTAGAGCAAGCTCCCAGAGGTCAAATTTGAAAGCGAAAAGAAAAAAAAAAAAAACTAATTAGAAGATCACAATGCCTAGAGGCTCTGAGATTTGGGATTAAAAATAAAAAAAAACCCTCAATATTGGCAGGAGGCAGGGGAACCGGCCATCTGGGGAAAGTCATAAAAAAGAAGTCAGCTAAACCTGCAGACTAGAAGGCTCCAGAGCACATCCCAGCCTTGCCAAAGAGCTGTGTGGCTGGTTTTCTTAACGAGGGCCCTGGTTCATTGAGAAAACTCCCATACTCTAGCAGACCTGGTCTTGTAAGAACTGTGGCATTCAGAACCATTATAACTGTTGCATTGTTTAAAGGATTAAGTGGATTGAACCAGAATTTCCCCTTCCTAGCCGCTCCAGAAGAGTTAGTTCCTGGAAGGAAGGTTACCATTTATCTTTGCTTAGAAGGGATGAGATACACAGAATTAATTATAGATCTTCAAGACTCTGACATGAAACTTTTTATTTCTCAGTTTCCCACAGGTTTTAGGGCCTTTCTAAGCAAAGTGGTTACACTGCTCCGTTACAGGAAGATTTACACAGAACAGAGATTAACAGGCCATGCTTTAGGACAGCAGACCCCTCCCTCGTTCTAAAAGACACGTGAGCCAAAGGAAAGGTCCCTCATTCACCCCTTCAAGCAGCAGTTTTAGGAAGTGAAAACTGGTGGGCAAGAAATTTCTTTTACAAGAGCAAGCCGAGGTGACAGCAGAAATTTACTTCCCGAGGTGAGTTTTTACAGAGCTGCCGAGTGGTTCCTGCCCGTAGAACAGAGTGAGCTAATCTACTTTGCAAGACAGTGACCTTTCAGAGCAGGCTGCGATTGGCTGATTCCTCACTTCGAAAAGACTATCAGTTCTAAAGCAGAAGCGTCAGGGCAAGGTGATTTTGTGGGGACTAATTCAGCTATTCCTTTCTCAAGGTGAAGGGCAGACATTTCTCAAATCTTCGAGGATATGGACCAATGGTTCGTCTATGCAATGAAATACAGACAACGCATAGCTCTTAAATGATAAATTGAGAGCTACACATCTGTAAGAGCCATTCCTTCTCACTAATGCTAATCCTGATTTTTTTTTTTCTTAAACTGAACCGATTTCATGTTTTAAAAGTCACAAGATTAAGACGCTGTCTGTGGATTTCAGGTCTTACTTCCTCGGCAACAATAAGAAGCAAGCAGATGCAGAAACAGTACTCCAGTTTCTGCAGAGAAAATAAAGTCATTTGTGTCTGCCCTCCTTGGCCTTGATGTATCAAAACAAGCAAACAAATGAATAAGTAATGCAGGAGGGATATAAGTGACACACCTGAACTTAAAAAAAAAAGGAAAGAAAATTGAAAATAACAGTACAAGTAGTTACTAATGCCGTCTGCTGAAGCCATGGCGGGAAGAATACTAGCAGTCAGTCATGACTGCCATTCTCGGGATTGTTAAAATATAGGTAGAACATAATTGAAAAGAGCCGGTGAGTTTTGCAGTTGCAACCCCCTCGATTGTGGGATATCAACCCTCAAGTAAAACCATTCACTTATCAAAGCTTGGTAGTCCATCAGTGGCTTACAGCCTCGTGCAGCAGTTAATTGGAGGACACCGCCACAGGTCTAATGGCATGTAAGAAGATGTTGCTATTGGTCTCTCAGTCAGAGTACAAGCAGCGAACTCTCTGACTCTTTCCCGCTTACAACCTTTTGCAAATCTGCACCCTAATGGCAGGAGTCAAGCTAGTTAATTCTTCCTATTTGCTTCCCATCACTTAGGGCAAGCAGGGAAGGGGCTGTGGCTGCCCTGGGGCAGGACTGGAGCATGTGGGACACATTAGGGGCCCCTGTAAGTAAGGGTTCAAAGCTGGGAGTGGGGTGCAGCGCTAACCAGAGGCAGCTGCTAGGGTGTGGTTTCAGTATTTATCTTCTCCCCTTCCCCAGAAAGCACCTTAGGAGTGTTAGGAAGGAAAGCACACATAAGACACAGTGGACCCAGTCTCCTGAACAGACGTAAGGCAGAGGCCATAACTCAGCATGCTGAAGACAAAGTTACCGGCCAGGAGAATGAGGTAAATGGCTATAAACCTTTATTTGATAATTTTCTTAAAGCCTTTTTCATCTCAAGGCACTAATAGGATAGAAAATTGCACCGCTACCAGATAGCAATCGTGATAACTGAGAGAAGCCGAGAGCAGCAGTAAACTCAGGCTAACTGGGGGTTTAAAGCCAACCTACCAGCTGCAAGTAGTACATCCTGTTGCCTCTGTGACCTCTGGCCTCCACCTCCCCCCCCCCATTCCACCTTCAAGCTCTCACCCCAGGGCTTCGGTGTGGCCCTCCGCCAGCACCTTTGTCCTTTCTTGGGGACTAAAGTAGTTCTGCTGTTCTATACATATTTCAGTAGGCTGGGCTTTGGGAATTAAAGTCACATACTATTTTAAATAACACAGAGAATGTATTGTTCTGACAAGAGTCTCCCTTTCCCTCCCTGCCCTGACCTCTCTTCCCTTCAATATTGTCCTCAATAACGGGCTTTCTTCCCTCCTTGTAAAGCCAGTATGGGGCGCTGAGAGGAAGCAGGGGGGAAGGGAAGTGTTTCTATTGCTCTTGGCACTGAATAAAACAGTTTTCTGAAGACGGAATAGCTGTCCCATTTTAATAAAACCCCTGCTTCCTATGCAGCATCACTCGGGTCACTTCAAGGTGAGAAGGTGATCAGAAACAGACGACAGCAGAGGACAGCGCCTGTGGGTCAGACTCTACAGGGACGGTGAACTCCCAGTCAGAGCAGCAGCAGATCTCTCCAGCCCTGCCACGACCCATACACCATGAACTAAGCGATTCCATATGCTCAGACTCACGGCGGCTGCGGATCGCCACTATAACACACTTTAAACTCTAAGGGAACCCTTCTCAAACTCAGGCACGCTCACCCCTAACACGAGGGACATCAGAACTGATTCTCTCTCACTTGTGACCCACCTGCTTGCACCCGAGTTTCTGAAGCGGGGTAAAAGACGGGGTAACATTAACTTTCACTCTTAGGATAGATCTTTCCTTCCCAGGAGATGAGTCAATGAACACCCTGAATTCAGAGACAACTCCTTCCTCCTTCCCTGTCATTCATCCATCTATCCGTCTACCTGTTCTGCTTGTGATGGCTCTGAAGTTCAGGCCCCTGTACATATGTCTGTGCACACACAGAGCTACTAATGCGATAGAATTCCTACCCGAACGACATCCTTGCTAAATACCCTTGGCAAGTTATATAACATCTCCAAATACTCAACTTCCTTTTCTGTTTAAAAAAAAAAAAAAATCAAGATGATGACTGCTGTCTCATAAAGATAGCACACAGTCACCGAGTACACTCTAAGCACAGTGGTTACCCATCTCTGCCCCTCCTGGACCATGAGCATGCATCACTCTCCTTTATATGTAAATGTTAAGAATGGCAGGGGGGAGGTCCCAAATGCTGTAAATGGTGGTGTTTGCCTCTTCATAGTCAGTTTTTCATTTAGCTATTTCTTATCCCTTCTTTCATAAGGACACATTTCTCTCTTAAATAGGTTGCTTCGCTATCCAATCTTTCCCCATAAAGGGTCTAATGTAATGATAAGAGTTAGCACTGTCTTCTCATAAGCGATATTTTAAAATTCCAAATTCCATGAAAGTCAATGTGAAACTTACGTCCTAAAATACAAGAGAAAACCCTTCAAATCACACTACTGTAACTAATAATGTATGTCAACCCATAGGGTTAAAAGCTGAGAGAGAGGGTTGTGCGGGCCTTCCTCCCCTCTCCTGGAGGAAGCTCATCACACATACATACATACATACATAGCATAGTGAGAGGCCGCCCTCTGCCATCTGAAGAGAGCTGTGCTCACCCCCCCCCCCCCCGCCATCTTCAGTGGAGCCTAAGCCCAGCTAACCAATACCTTTCCAACATCACTTAAGACAACACTGTCATTTTACTTTCCAACTACTGAATGCACAAACGTATAAAACGGACGATGTTCCCCCAAGTGCCTCAGTTTTACTAACCCGCATTACAGACAATAAAAACAATGTGTTTACATGTTAAATCATCATGACGCTGATGACATCTGGTAGCTGAACTTGGATTTTTTTCCCCCAGAAGCTCACTGAAGAATGTTTTCCACCTGTGCCTCGGGCTCCCTTCCTTTTCCATCTCTTAAAAAACTTTACTCTGCAGGTGACGTGGGGGGCGGCGGGGGTAGGGGGAGCGATTCCATAAAATAAGATACAGGAGTCCTCAATGTCAAAAGGCTGTTGTGTGTGGCCCGAGTCTATAAAAAGACCTAGACCAACCACACTCCTAATATGGCTCGGCACCTCCTCCTCCCCTACCCACTACCCACTTCCATCCCAAAGCTGCAACCTTCACAACAAAATGCAGAGAAGCTGCCAGCAACTGGTAGTCCAAGCAGTCTACTCTCTCCATCTGCTCAGAATTCTCAGCGAGTTTTTAAAATTCATAACCGAGAAGACGGAAAGCGGCATTCAGCAACGTCAAGACAGATACGGCTCCATGTGAGCTCTAAGGAGGGCTGGCAATACCACATCGCTGCTTCTACAGTTAATTTTGAAGCAGGAGCTGTATTTAAATAATCACATAACTTCCCCTGCAGCGATTGTTTCAAAAAATTCAATGGCGGAGTTAGCTTCTAGGTGCCTTGTTTACCACTGAGAACCCCTGCTTCTTAGTTCCCCAACAGCTCTGCGCTTTCTAAAGCCATTGGCGATTCATGTCATATTGTCTTAGGCAACTATATTAAGAGACTTGACCGAGACACAGCGGCTCGATTCTGGTGAGACAAGAATCATGCTACGCCTCATCCATCCTAGGAAGAGACTAAAAACCCTAGGCTTCTCCCTGGATCATGAAGGCATGCTTTCAACGTTTCATTCCAAGCAGGCAGGCCTACTTCAGCTGCATATGTTCTTTGCAAAAATGTCCTTTTCCCTTGATGTCCCGATGTGGGGAGGCCGTGATCAGAAGGAAGGATCACAACTTCTCAGGGCACTGACATCGTAGAGCAGGGAATGGGTACGCGTGGCTGTGTGACCCACGGCGGAGCTGTGACTCACCACTGCACGAGACACTGGCCCAGTTCCACAACTGGGCTCACCCCCACAGCACAGCAATACAGCTCTCTACGGGGTGCCCACAGCCTTCATCCACCCTGATGCTAACGATGCACCCAAGTAAGTTGGTTCCGGGGCTCAGCTTATTCACAACAATCTATCTCTACAACTTCATCAATTCTCAGTCAGTGGGACAATTCACAAAGGAACAGGCAGGGTTCTGGGGCTTCTAATTTAACTCCTAAATGCAATATGTATAGTAATGGGTGTACCACAGATGGGCTGCTCCCTCTCTCCATGCGCGGAATTCTGAGGGTAATATTTCTCCCTGTGAAACTGTAATGAAGTATTTTGTTGCTCCCTCTGTAGATCATGGGTTGTTTTTGTTAGCTATAAGGGGAACAGTAGCTAACATGTGTTTTTATGTATCTATCTATAGCTACAATATCTTACATAAAAAAACATATTAAACAATCAAATGGCAGTTAAATACAGAAACTAAAACCAGACAATGTAAATAAAGGGCTACCCTCTCTAATAAGATGCACTCGGCTGCTCTCCTGCAGACTAAGTAGAGAATTTATACCTGCATCCAAACCCAAAGAAGCAACACAGACGACGAACGAAGAACACTTACTATCAGTCATTTCCATTCACTTGAGCAAGAACCACGCTTTGTCCTTGCTAAAATTATCTACAGACTGGGTAGTTGAGACTAGCTGTCTGTCACACCAGCCCTGGCCACCTTCCTGTCTTCCCGGGTCGGTCTTGCCCTTCATTCACCCTGCCCCTCTGGTTCTTGAGATCAGAGGCAGGATGTGACAGCAGAGCCACATCAAAATGAGAGAAATAATTCCTACGCAGAAGAGGGATCCAACACAGCAAGTGCCCCAGAATCCGACTCACACAGAGACAGGAAGCAGAATCATCCTGAGCCCATCTGGGAGTGGGGGCCCGGGTCACAGCTCAGGTGCCTCCTCCCCTGCTCGCCACTCCATCAAAAGCTTTTGCCACAGAGGTCACTATCGCAATAATCTCTCTCCAGATTTACCCACGATGTACTTACTTCCCCTGCTCTCCAAGGCCAAAACATCCCAAACACACAGTCCTTTCCTACAACTCTCCAAACCACCCTTGGCCTTGGCCTCCGCCAACTAAAATGAGACGGCTGAATGGTGCCTCTTGAAAGGTCGCGATAACAAATCCAATTTACCGTTCTCAAAGGGACAAAACCAAAAGGTGGAGGCATCTGAATAAGTGGGGAAAAAATTGTATTATCCTTTAATTTCATTCATCAACAAGATCACCTCTCATTTAAGAAGCCCGGCTAGATAGCAGCGTTCAATAGGATGGGAAAACTGCAGGAAGGTGTGAAAGGGAATCCCACCTGCCCTTCAAAGTATAACCCGCAGTTAAATTCTCGGCTGTTATTTCTGTTCTTAAAATAGTCAGACAGCAATACGTTCAAAGGCACACAAAGCAGTATAGTAGAACCGCCTCCTTTCAAAGGGCCGGGGCGTGATTTAAAGAGTTATTCAGGTCACAGAGAAATTACGCTTCTTTATGCCTCTATAAAGAATTCAGAGTTTTCCATTTTTATTAGCATTATTGTAATATCGAAGGTTTTCAGGCATATCATGAGAGGAGCATTTACAGAAGCGCTGAGCAGCCCAGGCTCGCGCTGCACCCGCCTGGCCCGCCTCTCTTTATGAGGCCCACAGCCCGGCAGACATTTTGAAGAACCTAATGAACACATAGCATCTCTCTTGCAAGATCCTGCTAATTCACATACGTAGCCAAACACTTCATGTAAAAATGAAAAGGATCGGTCGTTTCTGTCCACTATTGAGACCCCACATGATGCCTCATCTTTGTGCAAACAGACTCCTTGGGACCACTCCATTCCTCCCCCAGAATCGGCAGGCTGTCATTGAATTGTCATAGAAAATGTCTCATTTTAAAAAGGTTTTTCTTTAATTTTGTGATAAAAAAAAAAAAAAAACTAGATTTACTTTCGAGTCTTTGTTAATGCTTAGAGTGCCAAAGCCCCTAGTCTCTGATACAGTTCCATGAACATTTTTTTTTTTTAAATGATCCAATTGTGTCACCGGCTAATTTCACTCACATCTCCTGGCTCCTCCCTGGCATTGCCATGGCAGCCCTAAGCCTCCCATAGTGGGAGTGTACACATTCAAAAATGGAAGACAAAACAGGTCATATGGCAAGCAGAGAGTTTTCTAGCAATGTAGGTTTCGATCTTTCCTATTTCAGTGTTATTCCCGCTGAGCCTAGCGTGCCAAGAATACCACTGGCGCTGTTCAGAGACACTCATGACGGCTCAATGGAGAATCAGGAGACCTGGGCACTTAACTTGGAGCCTATTCCCAATGATACTCTGTCTCAAATCATTTCCATCCTCACAGAAACATGAAAGTGAGGTATTGACAGATATGAAGCCCAGCATGAGCTGCCTGGAAGAACTCTGCCTAGCAACACAGCTTTATCATTCTACCATGCATATGAGACCAGAATCCGGGGGCAAAAAATAATGACATAAAGACCCTGCTGAAAATACTGCAGTTTAAGAAAAGACACAAAAAAATTATATATATATATATATATATATATATATATATATATATATATATCAAACAACAAAGCATACCACAGAAGCGAATGCTTAAAATAGCTTAATTTCAATAGCTGAATACATACGAAAATTACTACATACTTTATTTACAATCAACAACCAAACATTATGTCTGTGTGTGTGTGTGTGTGTGTGTGTATGTGTGTGTGTGTGTATGTGTGTTATGGAAATAATGTATTACTTATAAAGATCTATGCTTATAAAAGTTCCATGGAAGAAGAAATTAAACAATATGTCCAAATCTTGACTTTGTCCTTGATATAATAAAAAGAAACTGGTTGTTTCAAGGATCATTCAAACCATCTAGGTCAATGGATCCCAACCTGTGGGTAACCCTTTGGGGTCTAATAAGCCTTTCACAGGGGTCTCCGAAGACCATTAGAAAACAGAGATTTACATTATGATTCCTAACAGTAGCAAAATTACAGTAATTAAGTAGCAACGAAAATAATCTTATGGTTGGGGACCCGCACAACAGAGGAACTGTATTAATGGTTTCAGCATTAGGAAGGTTGAGAACCACTGGTGGAGGGTGCTGTCAAGTTTCTTCAGTCTAGTTCATGAACAGAAATGTCTAGAAGGTTCATTCTTCCTGAGACTCCTTTTTTTTTTTTTTTTTTTTTTTAACCTTTAAGAATCGTAGCTTCCAATTGCATATATGTTTTGACAGGGCATAGACTATGAGTTTGTTGTTTTTCGGGGAGGAGCAGATGGATACAAGTTCGTGCTACTGCACACTGGCCTTTCAATCAGTCAGTCTCAACCATAAGGGCTGGTAAGAGAGAGAGAGAGAGAGAGAGAGAGAGAGAGAGAGAGAGAGAGAGAGAGAGAGAGCAGACCAGGGCTCTGACAAGCATCTCCAGTACTGGAAATAAATACAATTAGCCAGTCTAATGCAGCCTAAACCCAAGTCCTTGAGTTGATTAGTAGCAAAGAGCACTGTTGTGGCAATGAATAAGTAAATGTACATAGAGGAGTTACTTCAAATCATTTTCTTCACCGGATTTCATATTAAGAAACCAAATGAGTAACTGTTTCTGTCCCTGGCTATGCAGCAATTCTGACATTAACAGTGACATAATAAAACAGTAGAGTTGGCGATGGCTCATACACACCCTTCAGAAGGGTCTGCTTTCCTCAGAAGTCAGCAATGAATTCTAAGATGCATTCTACATTTCTCCAGTGTCAGCAATCACTAGGAAACGTCTATGCACTTGCTTACTGCTTACAGACATTGTGTATAAGCATATGTATGAGAACTGTTGAGGTTTTAGACCACGTTTATATGTACCATTATTAATTTTGATGGTTCTTAGGTGGTAAACTTTACAGGACACGTATCAGCATGGTTAATGATTAGATAGTCTATGTCTCTTATAGTGAGTCACATTATGGTAGCATAATACAATTCTACAGAATCAGAAAAGCACATGACATTGAAGAATGTCAGACAAAGGAATCTATCTGTGGACCTTGAAACTCTTACAGTCAGAAAAGCCTAGTTGTTATTAAAATGGGCAATCACCAATAGCCTGTACAGGCAGAGAGAAAAAAAAATGGAGAACAAAAATATTCTTTAAAAAATATAAACTAAAATAAGATTTTTAAAAAATAAATAAGTGCATCCAAAATACCCTCCCTGATTGGACCACATGCCTAAGTGGTAACTGTCAAGCCCAGAGTTAGTTCACCAAAGTTTCAGGGGATGATGACGATGCTGGAGAACCTTAGATCAAGGCAGGCAGCAGGCTTTCAGGGAAAGGCTGGCTGCTCTGTTCCACTGGGGCCAGCTCCTGTGTTAATACACAGGAGTCTACTGTTGAGAATAGAGCAGAAGCTCTAGGAGAATACATTTCATGTTTACCAGACTGTAAAATCTGCAATAAGATCCCAGAATCCTCTCAGATGAATGAAACTTAAAGGAAATAGCCTTCCAGACACAAAATTTCAGTATCAAAATAAGAAATAAAAAAATAGTTTCAAAAAATTTCTCAAAGACCCCCTTCCTTTGGCAAAACCCACAAAATCTGCTTAATCATCTACAAACAGTAATAAAGCTACACAAACAACAAAAGATGATGCCCTGAACATCTTGGACAATGACTTCAACAATTTCCTTTTGTGATAAAATAATAATAATAATAGTAAAAATGATGAAGATAAACCTTGGGAAACACTGTGAGTTTATTCATTTTATTAACCAAACAATATAAAATTGAATCATGTCACTAGGTTCATTTGCTAGTTAGTCATTTCCAAGTGTCTTAGACTAATAAAAATAAAATCTCAAGGGTTTTATAAAAGTAACAGGCCTGGAAAATTGCTGAAAGTATTTTTAATGTCACATATAAGTTTCTTTTTTATTGTCATGCCTCTGGGGAATAAAGAAAGGACGCGCACGTTATTAACTGTAATGTGGCCAATGTAATTACTACCACCAGATTACAGTAAACATAATCTTCAAGATGGTACAAGTATTTGGAAAAGGAACAACAGCACTCGAATCTGCTAAAATGTGTGATGACCCAGCATTGCCTTGGCTGTATGAATTTCTGTTCTCCATCAATTTCTTTCTTATAGGTCATGTGTCTAGAATGAAGTAAATTAAAAACAATTTTCAACCAATTGATACCTTTTAAAACACAGTGTACCTTGAAGGAGATCATTTACATAACTATTTCAAGAGATACACTGCTAAGTTAAAAAAAAAAAATCAAAGTAACGGCCCCAATAAGAAATACCTGAATTACTAAGTAATTTCAAACAAATGGAAAGAGAATGAAAGGCATTTTTCTCGCTGGATGATAGACTCATGATTAAATTTTCTGACACTCACACGGGCCTAGTAGCCCTCAGGGTCTTCGTTCTAAGGTCATCGTGAAAATGATTATCAGATAAACCCAATCAGGAAAGACTCAAGTTTCCAGAGCCTGCAATTCCACAAGTTTTCTGGGCACCCTGACTGACAGTCTTGTAAAACATAAGGATAATTAAACTGACATGAAAATCATCACCCTGCATAAATCCTAACAGCACTTCATCTAACCTCTTGGTCTTGGTAGAACTCAGGGTTGTCCTCGAACCTGTCCCCAAACACCATGCAGTGACCTTCATAAAAAGATCAATGCCCAGCTCTCACACCCTGGGCAGTTTGCACTCATGATCCACACCCCCCACGCTAAAGTGGCTGCACTTATTTTGCAGACCATGCATCTTGCTGGAGCTGGTTCACAGCAACATTACTCTCTTCTCCAGGCATGAGACAGAGTTAAATGGGTCTCCAAGAATGACACTTGGAGACATACGATTAAATTTGACTTTCAAACAGTAGCACACCAAATACTTAATACTTCAACAGTGTTGACAACATTAAGCCGTGCTTTAAAACATCTCAAATCGTATATACAGCAGTATCTCCTCATACAAAACAAGCAATTTTTAAAATTAACACTGAAACATATGAATTAAAAAAAAAAAAAAAAGGGCTGGGTGAGTGAAAAAAAAAAAAAAAAAAACTCTTGCTTGCGAATGGATTTCTCCCAAATGGAGTTCTGCCTGTTTGAAAAGCAATAGGCATGCCCACACACGTGCAGAGCACACACACAAGCACGCGCACACGCACAATCTTTGAGTACCTGAAGTTGCTTCTAGATAAGGTTCTTCTCTCTAAGTCAATGGTTATTTCCCCTAACACAGACATAGTCACATAAATTTCCTTGTAAGGCTCAGGGTTGTGTAAACATTCATCTCTTTCAAAAAAATCCTAAAAGAACTTTTGAATATGGATGTGGTATTAAGCAGGAAAGGCAAAAATCCAAAAATATAACAAGCAGAATTTATTAGGAAGTTATAACATAACAATATATTTAAACATTCAAACTCCCTAACAAATTTCTTTTTAAAATGATGCCGTGAAATCACTCATCAGCTCAACTCTTGGTGACATGGGATTTTTCTTCACCTTATCTCAAACTACTTAAGGAGCCATCGTGTTTTGCTGGGAAGTGCCTGCCCGAGAGACAACAGGTACTGAGTAGATTTTCATGCAAAAAAGCATAGAGAAAATTGCCAGGTCCTGCTTCTAAGAAATATTACCACTGGCCTCTTTTTTCTCCCATCCTTTCTGTTCAAAGTCTTTAAAGTGACAAGGTAATCTTAAATTGGAGTTTTTAAGGGGTACCTGCCTGGCTTGTCAGACTAAACTAGCATATTTAACTGCACTCATTGTGGCACCATGGGGGCTCGGTTCTTATCGTTTTGATATCCCCCTCCAGGGTTTCAATCTTCTCTCTTGGAGCTCAATCATGTTCTGTGATGCTCTGTGCCTATCAGAGGATGAGAGAATTTCTATTTAAAAATACACTGGGGGTGGGGGGGTTGGTGTCAGGTACCACTGATTGAGAAGGCATTCCGTGATGATCCCTATTTTCAGTTAAAATGCGCACTTACGGTTTCGGATTTACCACCCCTGCCTCTGCAGTCAGACAGTCATTTAGCTGGAGTCAATCAAGCGTATGATTAGAAATAATAACTCACAAGCAATGAATTCAAAGAGATTAGATCTCTGACGAAATGCACAAGTACAGCATCCCATTATGCATCCTTTCCTCCCGGGTTTCCAGAGAGCAGACCAAAAAAAAAAAAAACAAACAGAAAAAAAAATATCTCCCATGCATGCTATAAACTGCCTTCACTTGAAATCTGACTAATCTGTCTGTGATCAAAACCTTGGTCCACTAGCGACATGATCAGAGACTTAAGCAGCAGAGGGGGGCGGGATCTCTTCCATCTTCTCTTCCCTGACGGCAAAAGTGGTGTTTTACTCTAAGTGGGTCAGGAGCGGGATTGAGTTTTATCTTATTTACATAAAAGCACAAGAGGCAGAAGAACCTGGTGAAGCCTCAAATCAGGTGTGTTTCCAAACAGCAAAGAACAAGTTTCTTCTACTCTCCAAACAGCACATCACCCCCCTGCTCTAGCATCTCAGTTAAGCTTAGGGTGAGAACTAATTAGAAAGAAGCTATGTTTGGATTTCATAAAGTATTACATCGAAACCCAACCTCAATCAACCTCTCCAGTATAACGTTCAACAAAGTCAAAAGGATTTAATATCACCAATAAAACCAAGAGAATGCGGATGAGTTAGGCAGTATTATGTGGTATGGGTGATCTATCCTTAATCAGAGTACAAACAATATGATAGTATATCTAATTCATGGTCAGCAGTATTAAGAAATGGGAAAGATTATTCCAAAGAAAAGACTGGCAAAAATGATAATTTTTATTTGATTTTTTTTTTTTAATTTTAGACTCTAATGTGGATGGGATGAGCTGGTTTGCCTTCCCAGCTATACTTGCTCTAGGCTGCACTATGGCAGCTCGCCCTCACAACACTAACATAATTCACACAAATAAGATAGCAGAGAGCAGCCTGGGAATTGAATTTTTTCTGCAGATAAATCCCAAGGCTGAAGAAACTGCAGGTGGGAAACAGAACCAAGGCCGTATAGATGCTTCACAGATATGTTTTTAAATGCTTCGGGGTGTGTGTGTGTGTGTGTGTGTGTGTGTGAGTGGGGGGCATGTAAATGTGTGTGTGAGTGTGTGTGAGTGTGTGTGGGTGTGTATGAATGTGTAAGTGTGTGTTGTGAGTATGTATGAGTGTGTGTGTGTGTGGGTGTGTCTGTGTGTATGTGAGTTTGTATGGGTGTGGATGTGGATGTGTGTGAGTGTGTGTGAGTGTGTGTGTGGGCGAGTGTGTGTGAATCTGTGTGTATGTGAGTTTGTGTGGATGTGGATGTGTGTGAGTGTGTGTGTGAGTGTGTGTGTGGGCGAGTGTGTGTGTGTGGGTGTGAATCTGTGTGTATGTGAGTTTGTGTGGGTGTGGATGTGGATGTGTGTGAGTGTGTGTGTGTGTGAGTGTGTGTGTGTGGGCGAGTGTGTGTGTGTGGGTGTGAATCTGTGTGTATGTAAGTTTGTGTGGGTGTGGATGTGGATGTGTGTGAGTGTGTGTATGAGTGTGTGAGTATATGTGGGTGGATTGTGTGTGTGAGTGTGTGTGGGGTGTGAGTGTGTGTGTGTGTGTGTGTTTCTTTAAAGAAAGCAACGTTCTTTGCAATTGATAATGGAATGGAAAGAATCTTAGAAATTAAAGAATACTTGACCCACAGTCACCTGCTGAAAGTAAATTATACCAGTAAAGGCGTCAGCTGTATTCACTACAAGTTATATGTTAAGAAAATGCCACCAAGGACATATAAGACATTTATTCAACAACAACAAAAACTGACATTTAAAAAAATCTAAATATTATTTTGGATACTTTTCTCCACAACTGAAAATAGTCTTACTTAACACTGCATTTTCTTTCAACTGCCAGTCGGAGAGTCAAATTCCATCCCTCTCATCCCTCTAGTGTGATGGTGACACCATCTAAGCACAGAGGACACGTCAGGGACCTACAACAGATACCTGGCCCACCCCAATACACATCCATGGACGGACCACCGAGAACCCAATCCAAAGACTCCTCTATACCGTGTCTCTTTCCCCTTGGAACCAGAGAGCGTTCACAGTGGTTCAGGAGATGCAAGAATCATCTTACTATTAAATCCCCAGAAAAAGGGAAATATAGGACACACGGACACACACACACATGCTTTCCCAGGACACAGGAGGAAATGGAGCCAAGTAACATTCACTACTCCTTCAACTGCCACTTTTGGGAACTTCCAGAGGAATAACCACTAAAAACTGGCAGATAGGGAAGAATGCCACATCAGGCTCGCCTCTTCCCAGCAGTCACGGGGCAGCTGACTTACTTCCTGCTGAAGGACCAGGGCTCCCCAATGTTTATAGCTGGCTTGGCTGTTACTACAGCTTTCGGGAGGACGGGCAGGGACAGAAAAGACTGAATGGCAAGTCTACCCCGAGACTACATCTGTTTATTCCAATGTGAAAAGGGAGCATTAAGAACCACTACTCAGCCGGTCTTTCCCTTTGCCTCGGAAGGAGACAGGCCATGCCGCTCAGGAACCGAATCTCTCAGTAGAGACCCAAGCCTTCAAACAGAAATAAAAGGAAAATACAGTTTAATCTGTATTTGTTTATGTTTTTTGTTTTTTTTTTTTGTTTGTTTTTTATTTTTTTCCGCCTCACAGAAAAGAATCCATCTAAAGTAGGTCAACCTATGAAATATTTAGATTAAAAGCTGTAGCTTTTAAGGAGAAAAGGAAAAAAAAAAAAAAAAGATCTCTCCTCCAGCACACTATCTCCAAAATTCACTCAGTCTGTTTAAAGATTTGAGGCATTCCTGTTCCGTGACAAGCCCATTCCCGAGCTGGTGTCTTATGTGCGTAATACACAATATATAAATAAGCAACACAAAGATTCCACAGCCTTGTCCCCACCAGCCATTCTCTTCCACTTCTTGTGAACGACTGAAGCCCCAGAAAGAAACTGAGAGGGTTTCTGGTGCTAATTCAATTATAAACTCTTCGGGCCTCCCAGTGACACCAGGCTGGTAAGGGAACGCGTGCGTGCAAGATGCCTTTTAAACAAAAGTCATTAAATGCACTTGAGACTCTCAGGTGCTGGTTCTTTTCAACGTTCCCAAACGCTAAGTGACAGCACTTGCACAGTGATGGCACTTCTGTCCCAGGAGTAGATAGATATATTCCCCAGGCCAGGGAGCCGACAAATCAGGAGACGAGGTACCAGCTTGCATCCGGTGAAATGTGTCAGAAAGTACAGTTGGCATCACCTTCGGAGATGCCAGGTTTGGCGACGTCGGGATAGGCAGTTTTCCTGACACTTTGAGCACACTGAAGTTCCGGGAGCCATGTTAGAACGAGATGAGGAGGCACAGGTATCCACTTTTGTCTTCAATTTCGGAGGAAAACATACCAAACAAAGAGGAAACATATAAGGAGCCACTCGACCTCTGACCAAAAAAAAAAAAAAAAAAAAATATGTCTGAAATGCCTGGCTGCTCATCAGTGCACAACTAGGAAAAGGGCCCAAGAGGATCAAGAGACGGACCGTGCTTATGAAAAGCACCCTGCCTGTGCTCCAAGGCTTCATTCCATCTCGGGCCTTTCATTCCCAGCAAGCATAAAGCCAGCAGATACTCTAAGCATGTATCAGATGAGAGACTGGATCCACAGCATCCCACAGCATTGTTGAGCAACCTAAAACTCAGGTGAATACGTCGCAGGGCGTGTGTATGCAGGGCCTTGCGTGTCACTGTGAGCCCTTCTAAATGATTTTCTTTGTAACACAAGGCAAATTAAAACCCAAGAGGCAAAGTCCCATGTATATTAGGTGCCTTTCCAGATTGTACATAGGCCAGACTTTCCTCCGCTTCTCTTAAGCCCATCAGCCCCCCCCCCCCCCCAGTACCCGCTCAAACAGTCCTAACCCACAGAAGAGACAGCTTCATCAGTTCTCCAGGAAATACACAGGGAGCCAAGATCTACATCTATACCCCTGGCTAGAAAACTCTTGACTCCTCCAATTCTCCATTTGTAAACAGATCTCCAAAGGAAACAGGCCCAGGGGCAGCAAATGGCGGTGGGTCTCCTAGGCCTGGCCTCTGCAGACTGACAAGCACAAGCCTCCTCAGAAAGACCGGGCAGCATGCCCTGTTCAGACACATGCTCCCCAAGTGCTCTCCCACCCTCCAGCGCTGTCAACCTTCATCATTTTCATTTATAAGCGAAGTAGCACAAATCCCCAACAATAAAGAATAGGGATAAAATCTTTGTTAGCACTTGGCATACCTCGTTTTCCACAAAAGCAAAAGCCACATCCCCATTGGGGCAACTCCTAATGGTGAGGCCATGATGCATCTACTTTCACCCCAATTTAGTAGCAATCAGTCAATACATTGGTGCCACAAATTACCAAATACTCTGTTACTTATCGCGAATTAATTATGGTTTGCATATTTATGAATATTATACACACTAAAAGTTAAAAACCATTTTTTCTACTGCCTAAGTGTATACATCCAGTCTCCCATATGGCATAAGTACTAAATCAATTAAGAAGTTTCATTTTTTAAAAAAAAAAAATAATTTTTATGACTTAACATCGGCTCCTTATTTCAGCACGGTTTCACAATCTTTTTTTCTTTACAAAGGAGAAAAGCCATTCCCCCTTCCCCCCCCCCACTATATTGGGCAAATATAATATAAGGCATCCTTACAAGAGTCCCTTATTCCAAGAGTTAATCAATTCCGGATATGTACTCTTCAGTGAATATTTATTGAGCGTGAACTTGTGCCCCTATCATGGTTGTTAGGGAAACACGGTAGAGAGACACAGCGCCGGGTGTCCCTAATATTAACTTAAGGAGAAAGTTATAATTTCTAATGCTAGCGCAAAATTTTAGCCATGTAGAAGGAGTAACCACGTGATCTGAGAAGCGAGGAATGACCAGGAACTGTTTAACTGACAAGGGGTTAAGAGCATCCCACAGGTGGGTCCCCTTGTATGAAATGAGCTTGAGAACGCATAGAACCTCCTTATCAAAAGCAATTTGACATGCCTCAAAACAAATGAAGGGTTGGGGTAATTAATCTAAAAAGGAATGTGAGCTGGTAAAATGTCTCCTTCAGAATACAGAGCCCTCAAAGAATTTTAAGCAAACAGAAGATGTGGGCAGATTCTTGGGATTGAAAGGTACCGGTGGTGGAGGGTCCGGCAGAAGACAATCTGGAAAGAAATGACAGAGATGGATTGGGGGAGGACTAGGCCAGATGTAAGCAGCAGATGCCAGACGGTTCAGGGCTGGGCATCAGATGCTGCTCTCCGCCTTTGTTGTAGTGACAAGGGTTCTGCCTAGATGCAGTGTAGACCGTAGACCGCCATTGCTCATATGGCTCACTCATTCTAGGAAAGGACCCTCATTCAAGGGCAAAAGAAAGACGAGGGTTGAGATGTTCTTAGAGACTTCCCTCAAGCAAAACTATGATGACTGCTTTAAGACCAATACAAGAAACCATCCAGGATGTGTTGACTGAGCAATGCTGAGTCCTTCTGTGCCCTTCTGACCTTCCTGACCTCGAAGGAGCTGCTTTCTATATTGTTCTCATGTATAAAATAGGGATAATGTTGTTTATTGGTTTGTTTTGAGAATTAAATGAGCATTGAGCATCGTTATAATGGATAAAATAGCACAGACTATAAAGGAAATTGAGGAGGACATCACAGATAAGACTATAATTGGCTCTGGTTGATGTTAACATGGAAGGAACAAGTTGACTTGAGTTTGACTTTAGATGAGTTTAGGTTTTATGACTACAAAGCATGGAAGATAAAGGCAATGTCCTCTCCTATACCTTCTCTTGATTTGACATTTGAATGTAGATATGTTGGCATGTGTGTTAGTATATGTCAGATGTGTGGGGTTACCCACTGAGGCCGGAAGATGCCATTAGATTCCCAAGCTGGAGTTACAGGTATCTGTGGACTATCCAATATGGCTGCTTCCTAAGACCCAAAATTGGACCCTCTGAAAGAGCACTACATTTACACATTGTGCCATCTCTCCAGCAGCTAATTCTCCTCCATTTTTAACTGAATACATGGTAAGAAAAAACAAAAGTAGGGGAGGGGAGAGAAAGGCTGTTTTATAGCCTACTACTCCTTACAGCTAGGTAATTAAGTAGTGACCAGTCTCAGGGAGCGGGAGACAGAAGAGCTCACGGCTAACACCAAAGGGTGACTACTCCGGGTAGCCTCTGGTCATCTGTACTTTTGGGGTCCAAGGGTTTCCTCTCCCAACAACCGGCCCAAGAGAAAGTAGTCGCTTTGTCTTGGCCATCTTGAGGAGCTAACTTGAGAGTTCTCACTTTGTTTTCATGTAATGTTCTCTCTGCTCCAGATCAAGGAAGCCACAAGCAAGCTCAGATCAACAGAAGAAAATGAAAGAAAAAAAAAAAAAAACAAAACAAAAAAAACAAAAAAAAAAAAACTCTTTCTTTCCCAAAGTTTAATCATGATTTATAGCCTTAGAACATTTGTGAATTTAACAGCCCATCAAAGTGTCTGAAAGCACACCAGTTCTAAGGACTCATTAAGTGACATTAAACATAGCTCTCCAAGAAGCTCTGTGCAGCGGCCACGGTGGGCAACCTGGTGAACAGCCACAGCTACATAATTTATTGTTAGTAATTTTGTCTTATTATGCCTAAAAACATTTTAAGAGGGGGGAATTATTACATATGTATGTGTGTGTGTGTTAAAAAGTGCTTCACTACTTTGCCGATACTATGAACTGGATGGGCAGAAAAATCTCTAATGATTTTAATTTTCTCTCAGTCACCCCAAAATGACAAAGGAGACATCGTAAGATTTTTTTTTTATCACCGGGTTACGTTCTTCCCAACTCAACTCCTCCCCAAATTCCGAAGATCGCTCAAGAAAATAAACTGAAAATCTGTGGAATTTTTCTCTCAATACACAGGTGGGGTGCCTTCTAATTCAGCCAACTCCTCACACCCTCAGACAGAATGTCTTTTGTTCCAGAAATGCCAAGGTCAGAAGCAAGCCTTCCTTCAATATGATTGGTCGTTACTGTCCTGGTAAAGCTCTGTTGGGGCATCCATTCCACTTTCATTAGTCAAGTGGGGAGGCCAACATACGGTAGACTAAAAGAGAGGGTGGTCAAGTTCCCTCAAGCGTGCATGACCGAGTCACAAAGACAAAGGTCAAAGTTGGACCTTCTCCGCAGAAGCAGCCTTCACGCCCATTCTCTACACAACCCAGTATCTTGCTCAGAAACAGTCTGTGACCTTCTTGGTTTCCATCCTTCCACTTTAACTGGAGGCTTCACAGGATATAAAAGTGTTAACTGTCAGTACACTACACATGATAATTATGCTGACTGCACAACTTCAACCATGAAACACATCACTTATTTGGCTTAGGACTTGCTTTAAACATGAATTTTCTCTCTCTCTCTCTCTCCCTCTGGACCAGTGCAGGTGTGTCGACATTCCTTTGCCAAATTCTGCACTTCACTTTTACTGGTTTTGCGGCTAAAAATATTCCCTCCATAAACTTCAGCAACTTGGTAGTGAAATGTCTGCAGCAGCAACAGGTTTCCAGAAATAAAAGTGAAGTCATAGAATTGCCATTACCTCAAAAGGGCAGCCATGTTGAAAATGAACTCAACAGCTTCACAATGCTGAGCGACGAACTCACTGCAATGTTCTTACCCATAAAGAACATGAGTAACAGCTGCTGCAAAGCTAGTGTCTGCTGTGTGCAAGGTTGACTTCAAAACTTTTCAGGCATTATTTAATGTAAAATGTGATTTTTACAAAGATTAATTTTACAGGTAAGTATTCAACTCACTCTTTCAGATAGCTCCAACCAGAATCCAAAATTAATTTCAGTGATTTTTTTTTTTCTTTTAAAACTGGGTCATTTTATGTCTACAAATTTGTGTGTTTTTTTAATTGCACTTATTTGTATATTTATTTCCTTGTGTGTATTGTGTATATGGGTGTATGAATCCCATGGCATGCACATGGATGCCCAAGGACAACTGTATGTATGAGAACTGGCTCCCTGCTTCCATCATGTAGGCTACATGGAAGGAACTCAGGTCAGAGAGCTTGGTGACAAGCACCTTTATACACTCAGCCTTGTCACTTGCCCAGTTTGTGTTTCTCGTTTTAAAATCTGGCATCCATAACACTAATTCTTTCACAATTTCGAAGTGAACATCTGCAGCTACTATGATGATTTCTTAGTGAAGAGAAGAAACGTAAATCACACACACACACACACAAACCCTCCTAAGCTGCTGCTGTGTCAGCTAATGTTTTAAAATCCTATTCAGGGCCAGAGTGATGTCTGGAATAGCACTGACTGCTATTCCAGAGGACCCAGGTTCAATTCCCAGCACCCACATGACAGCTCATAAGTGTCTGTAACTCCAGTCCCAAGGAATCCAAGGCCCTCTTCTGGCCTGCAAGAGTACTGCAGACATACAATGCACAAACAAACATCCATACACATAAAATAATATTTTTCACTATGAAAAAAATAGGATAAAATAGAAATCCTACTCAGATCCATTAAACATGGAAGCTTTCTGTGATGGCTTGAAAGAATATGGCCCCCACAAGGAGTGTCACTCTTAGGAGGTGTGGCCCTGTCAGGTTAGGTGTGGCCCTGTTGCGGAAGTGTGTCCCTGTGGAGGCAGGCTTTGCGGTCTCATATACACTCAAGCCATGCCCTGCGAGACAGAACACTTCCTGTTGCCTGCAGATCAAGACACAGAACTCTCTGCTCCTTTCTCCAGCACCAGGTCTGCCTGCACGCTACAAGTTTCCCACCATGGTCATAATGGACTGAACCTTCGAACTGTAAGCCAGCCCCGATGAAATGTTTTCTTTCTAATAGTTGCTGTGCTCCTGGTGTCTGTGCACGGCAATGGAAACTCTAACAGGGATGATCCCTTATCATTATCCCTGGGCAGTCCATTGTTGAGTTCAACTGTCCGAAATTAGTTAGGTAGCTGGCTGATGTACACTTCTTGACAGGTGAAGTTCAATTCTCTCATAGGCAAATCTGTAGTTAGCAACCACCAAAAAGTTGGAAAGATGATTAAATCCGCAATTAATCACTTTCCTCCAACATTTGTGCAAAGGGAAACAAGAAAAACGAAACCTATCACCAGACTGAATGCCTTCCCTATTCTTTCCTATCTCTACTGCCAATTTATATACACTTCATGACATATTACAATATGAAGTGATTTATCCACTTTAAAATTATAATTCTAATTCCTTATTAATTGGTGTTAAGTAAGAATTAGTAGATTATTCTGAAGCTAATATTCTATCATAGCCAGAAGAGGCAGGTTGAGCAGTCATCTAAAATTAGCTTATTCACTGTAAAATAAAGATGGAACGTTAAGGTATAAAATTATTCTAAATCCCCAAACACACCAGAACCAATTGTGAAATTAAATGTGACACTTTCCATAATTCAAACTACAGCATTCCGTTTTTGGCTTTCTCCTCAGCTACCCCTAAATTAAATTAGTCTTATTGATTATAGCTCAGAAATAGTTATCTTATTACCGTGATTTTCAAATGTTAATAAAATGCACAATTCAGTTGTACACAACCAAGTTAGTGTCCTTAAATTACAATATAGTAGGTCAAAAAGCAGGTTCTGTTCGGCAAAGGGTCACTCCCATAGCTTCAGACTTAATACTGACAGTGAAGCTCTGGGCTGCCTTACAACAACTGATAGACTCACACATTCCAAACCTCTCTTCGGGCACATTGAAAACGAGCAGCCAGGAGCTCAGCAACTGGTCGGCTGTGTTACTTAACGAGATATTGATGGTAACGAAGTAGTTTGGAATGAATCAGAAGCCCAGTCCAGTTAAAATCTGTCACCATACGTAAACAATGAAGGATACCTTCAGGAAAAGTCCACTTCAAGTTAATACTCATAGGTCCTTATCATAGGAACAGGAAAAGCACGTGCTGGTGCCCATGCTGTGAGTCTGCTAATGAGACGTGGACACACTATGGAGCCCAGACTGCCAGCTACTTTGTCCCCATGAAACGTCTCTGCTGTTAACTTCAGGGATCCATTTGTCACACTCACCTATATCTCAGCAGCATTTTCAATGTAGTGAGATTTGGATTTGGTTTTGCATTTTCAATTTGGAAGAAAAACACTTAGCTGTCTCCTCACAACCACAGTTGGCAGAGAATGGGGGTGGGGTGTTGAGGGTAACGGAGAAAGGAAAAAAAAAGTATCCAGAGAACCCTTCCAAACCATTCTCCTACCTCCCTGGTTCGAAGTGGGGGCACTAACTCCCAAGCTGTTCTTATTTGTAATTTTCGGCGGTGAGGACATCCTCATGGCTAAGAATAGATTTTATATGCTGCCACGAGCCTTGTTACTTCAGTAATTGTTGTTGGGTTTTTTTTTTTTCTGTCTTAAAGTACAGTCTATCAATATCACCCTTGTTCCTTTTATATATTTAGAAAAATACATATGTATACACAAACACGGGGGGGGGGAGAGTAACAAAGAAAACGAGGCCATAGATTTGAAAGAGAGCAATGCAGAGTATATAGGAGAGTTTGAAAGGAAGAAGGGGAAGGGAAAAATGATGTAATTGTATTAAAATCTGCCCAAAATTTACTATATTTTTAAATGTCTGGTCTTCTTGATAGAGCATTAGTTGAGTGAGCTGTTTTCTTTGTTTTATTTTTTTCTGTTAACTTTGGTTAATATAAAACTATTACCACCGAGTAATACTAGCGTACCCGAGAGGTTCAATGAGTTTCCCACACTCCTCTTTACAACAGTAGTCATGCAACTTTCATTTTCTTCGCATAAATATAATGACATATGCCGTATTGTCACTGAGGGAGTGTTTAGCATGCAGATGCCTCTATCAGAGTTTACAATTTCATTCAACAAAATGCTAGTCAATTCTTCGCTCAACAGCGCCTGGTCATTTACAATACTCCAGAAATAAATGAGGATGCTACTGTGGATGAGTGTACATCAGCAGTTAAAGAATACTCAGCCACTGTTTCTTCGTCATGAGGCATCAATTCTCAACTGTAAATACACTGATATACATTTAATTGCAATGTTTCCTTTTTGAGTCAGGTGTTTTATGTCACGACAGATCTCCATTGTAAATGTTAGACGGTGTTTACACAAGTTACAAAGATTTGTTTAGACTCCAGGAAAGTAAGTCCTAATCTTTAGCACTGTTCACTGTCAATTATGAAATACATTAGCTTTCACCATCCAAGAGGTACAACATTTAGTTTTAAAATATTTAATTGCTCAAATGAGAATGAATTTTTTAAAAAGCGTTGGCGTGATGCGGACATTACTTCCATAAGCCATCATTCAAACAAGGATGCAGGCTTGCATATGTCATGCATAGAACTGATCGCTCTGTTAGTGGCATGCACACTTACTGATGCCACCTGTGAAATGACACTGGGGAGCAGAAGATGCCCTTAGCATTCCTATTTCACAGGCGGACACAATGATCGAAGAGTGAAAGAACTTCTCTGTGAATACGCCAGTGACTGGCAGATAATTGATTCTGGAACTGATGTTGTAAATTTTAAAGAAAGCCAGTTATGTCATGATGCCTAAGTCTCATTGGAATCAAATGCAGTGGATTACCAGCACCTAGAGAAATTTTAACTTAAAAAAAAAATGAATAGACCCATTAAGTTATGCGCACTTTAGAAAGTTCACGATAGACATACTCAAAAATGTTATTAGCATATAAAATGAAATTCAAAACACAAGACACCTAGAATAAACGCTTTGTATGAACCCAAGTTATCTATCCCTGCTTCATTTCCCCAGTCCATCCATTATGAAAATCTGTCACTGAGCATATGGAGCATCTAAGCATTTCCTGTTTCTTTCTTAAGACTACAAGCCACTCACAGTCTATGAAGGCAACTAATCTATTCAGTGCTGAAAATGCCACACCATATTACATCCAGAGAACCCCTGATAAATACTAAATATTATACATACCATGAGTAACTGCACCTGAACACAAAACCACAATTTAACCCAATGAAGAAATACTACACTAAAATAAGGCAGGTGTGAGTTCCATTCAAAAAGTTGCTCACTGCAGTCGTTTGAGTCCCGTGAAAAGAGAATGTCACCTTTAGGAGAAAGGAAGGTACCGTTTTTTAAGGTACACCATTTATTAGTATTACAATGTTAAGACAAAACCATGTACAAATGACGAATACAAAGAATGGACAAAATGTCTTGTATGAGTGTCTTAGTGTTTGCATGAGATAAAATACATAGCTCCTAGGCCTCCTGAGGAAGCATGATGGGAAGGGAACATTCTCAAAAGTTTTGGGATTCTTATATGTTAAGTATGGTCTGAAATTTTCTATGTGTGCATGCTTTCATTTTCATAAAACCAAGATGTGTGCCTATCAATATTTACCAAAACCAGTTAGTGTTCTACTTAATGCTATCTTAAATACTAACAAGTGATTAGTAACTCTGAATATTCTTTATCTAAAGTAATAAGAAAAGGAGACAAAGAAAAATATTTTAAATTCATCAAGATGTGTCATTTTATAGACAATTATGACTCATTCAACAACAGAAACATGTTTGACAAATTAATCATTAGAAGATGTTGTCATTGTGTGAACATAAGGGTGTATTTTGATGGAATAAGACAGATGGGACCTCACAGAATAATATCATGCCACAGACCACTGTGGTAGATGATGTCTGCCACTGACTAAAATGTCATGTGCTACATTATCATTATATACACATGGAATTAATATGCATGGTGCTTTAGAGCAGATCATTAATATACAGGATGCAACAATAGTCTACATAGCTTTGCAAATCCATGTTTGGAAACACAGGCAGTGAACCCTATAATAAAAACTATGAACTTTGAGTGATAACATCATCTCAGTGTGGGTTTATCATATGCAACAAATGTATTTATTGCTCTAATGTGGGTGGAGTCATTGCATAGGACAAAAGGTATATGGGTAATCTTAAACCTTCCTTAAAAAACAAGTTCTACTAAACATGCTTTGTTCTGTCTTTTTCACATACATGTATATCAGATGTATGATAATATATATGCTCACACATTTTAGTTCATGTGTGTAGTCTCATGTATATGTTTTATATATGCATAAAATTTCACATTACAAACTGAAAGAATTTATGTTTATAGACATCCACATGGCAATTAGTTTTCCTAGACACCAAACGATAATAATTCCTCTATTAGATTATAGGTGGATGTGAAGTAAACAATTGCTATCAAAACATTCCATACATGAAGAAGTATAATATGGAGAGCTATACTTGCAGAAATTTCATAATAAAATATATGAGTCTCTACAACCAAAATATTTGGCCCCTTTTGAAAAGCATTGTAATTGGCACTGAATACTAATTTCCCTATGGCAAGAAAATAGAGGTGGCAGAGTTACCAAAAAGTTACGAAGGTTTCAGTTGTGATCTACCCTCACAACACAAAGTGTGCATCTGAGTAGCTGAGAAACTTCTTCGGGCCCCACCCGCTTTCGCTCACTGGTCACTGAGTCTCTCTGGGACACAGTGTCTCCTGGGACACAGATGTGAAGCCAGCCACACCCCACGGCCTGGCGGCAGCAGTGACAAAACCATGCCCACAACAGAAGAAGAACCAGGCACCCCACCCTCTCCCCTCCCCTCCCCTCCCTTCCCTTCTCCATCTCCTTAGTCTTCCTTTCAACAGCCTCGCTTCCTCCATCTTTACTCCGGCCTCTGAGTTTCACAGCCCTCCCCATCTCTTCACGCCCTGGCCTTGCTCTCCACCATCTTCCTGTCTCTACATCTTCCCTTACTCGCATTCTCCACTTCTGTGCATACCATACCCTTCTGTGTAAGAACAGATCGAAGGAAACTGTCCCAATACAGGAAGAACTGTAGCATGTGGGCTGGCGAATGGGGGCTCCTTCCGTGTTCCCAGCCCCGGGTGCCCTGCCAGCTCTCCTGGTCTTTGTCCCTTGACACACACTCTCCACCTTCATTACTCCTCATTCTCCTCTTCAGCCTCCCTTCCCCCTTTCCTTTGGGCTTCCATAGTCTTTATCATTTAAGTTCAAGAAGGAGCTCCAACTGCCGAGCCTTAACAAGCTTTCCCTTCAACATTTAAAAACGGAACAAAACAAAACCCTCACTCATTTTTATCCTGAGATGGATGTTTCTCTCCACCATCCTTTGTCCTTCCTTGTTGTTGTTGTTTATTTGGTTGCTTTTTGTTTTCGTTTGAGACAGGGCTTCTCTGTGTAGTCCTGGCTGTCCTGGAACTCACTCTGTAGACCAGGCTGGCCTCGAACTCACAGAGATCCCCTGCTTCTGCCTCCTGAGTGCGGGGTCTAAAGGTGTGTGCCACCACCGCCCAGCTCGTTGGCCTTTCCTTAGCAAGTCTGTAACAGAAAACTGGCAGGGCGTTTCCTAAATAAACACCCTCCAAGGATGGAAATAATAACTTTTTAACCATCACAGATGTCTGTTATGGTTGTGGAAGCTATTCTTTGAAAATATTTTCCTAATCTACTCATGTGCCCGAATATTTTATTTAAATTAGGTTAAAATTATTCTTCCAAAATAACTTGGCCAACATAAGGTTTTAGAAATCACTTCATAATTCAGTAATTCTTCTTTCTATGCATTTAATCTTCTCTAAACTCATCCTCGGTGCAAGTACACTTTTAACGTACATAGCCGAATATTTTTCCCCGTGTCTTGCTCTCCAAGAAATGGCACACGGAGGCATTAAACAAAGTCCTTCTGTGGTTTACATTAAGTTTATTTCTCAAAGTACACTCCGGCTTTTGAATTTTCTCCTTGCTTTCCTTATCCTCAAACCAAGATTCAGGGTCCCTTTTGTAATGAACTGCTCCTCCGAACACTACAAAACTACACAAATTCGGTCCTAGCGAGAGCTAGGACCAGATATGACCTTTGGCTGCAAGAGATCTGATGCGCTGGCTCGGTCCCCCTTTCCCGCCTTTTTTTTTTTTTTTTTTTTTTTTTTTTTGCATGGACATAGCAAGTGGCAGAGGGAAATATCCTGACAACAGACACATAAGCTGCGGTTCTGGAGCAAGGGGTCTTCCTCGGGCCGCTAGCTGAGGTCCGGGCCCCCACGGCTCTGCCAGTAGGGCCCTGCCACCTCGCTGCACCGCTAAGGCGCATTACTTCTGCTTTTCTAACTTTTCCACTCCAGAGCACCATCAATTATGCACTAGAATAACAGAGGGCTGGCCAAGCACTGGGACATGAAGGCCAATTATGACGATGAATAATTTAAACACCTGCGTGCCATGTTCTTTTAACCAGTGATAGAAGGCCAGGAGAACGTGATGCGCACTGACGCCCCGAATGTCCCAGAATGCAGAGCCTGGGGAGTGTGGACGGCACGCTCAACCTGAAACTCCCCACCCGTGCTTCCCACCCGTGCCCTCCCGTCATGTGTAAAAAGGCACAAGTCACGTGTGAACTCGGTTGTTCCCAAACCGGGTAACTCACAAAGACAAGCAAGCATCCATTTACTCATTCTAAATCCATGCCAAGAGTGTTAGCCCTAGGCACCAGTTTGTAACTTCCAGTAAAATCTGATGTAGGAAGGCTGGATCCACGCAGGGTTATTAAGGTTTTTAAGAAATGACAACTTTAGGAGCCCTTTGCCTGACAGTATACATGTTCACTTAAGAATAAAATGAGTGGAAGCCGGTGAGGGGTTACAGATGGGGTACGGGTCAGTTCCATGTTAGATCGGACTGTGTACTCTATCAAGCAACTGTGATTTGGAAAGTCTCTTTAGCATCCTGACTTTTTAAATGGTGATTTGAAACTTTACAATGGAAGGAAATGGCCCTGCAACAACGGCAAAGACAACAAGGATTCTCTGGGTGGGTACCCAACGGAGTTCCAAATAGCAACACGGATGTCTTAGGACGCAGGAGGACGCTGCTTCCCATCTATGAAGGGGAAGTAAATTTTATTTTATTTCGTTTTTGGTGTTTTCGAGACACGGTTTCTCTGTTGCTTTGGAGCCTGTCCTGGAACTCACAGGGTAGTCAAGGCTGGCCTCAAACTCACAGAGATCTGCCTACCTCTGCCTCCCAAGTGCTGGGGTTAAAGGCGTGCGCCACCACCGCCCAGTGAAAATAAACTTTAAATTGGGTCTTTACCAACATATAACAAAATGGCATTCCATAATGAATATATATATATATATATATATATATAAATAATCTAGAAATTTTCCTCAATTGTATTTGTGTGTGTGTGTGTGTGTGTGTGTGTGTGTGTGTGTGTGTGTGTGTGAATTTGTAAAGCAACATTTCTAATGCTTAAGGATAAAACAGTTCCAGAAGTCTGTGGAAGGGCGAGTAAGGGGGGGTGAAACTACACTTAACAGAAGGTTCAGATTCATCAGCCTGGACCTTCAGCCATGGCATCCAGAATGACGATACTTCATCTGAGTCAAATGATACTCACTCTGCTTCTGGGATGAGGCTTTCATTCTCTAGAAACACTCCAAAATTTATCCTTAGCCTCCATGAGAGCTCCTATTACATTCTAAATGTAAAAGGATGGGGGAAAAAAAAAAAAAAAAACTCTAGGGGAAAAACCATTCTGAACTGTGGTTTCCAGAAGGCTTCAGGTTTAGTCATGTCAAATTAAAGGGGAGCAGAGCTTCTTAAAACAAGTTCTTGCTAAATCGCATCCATGTGACTTAGCAAACTGATACAGCCAAAGTCAATAAATCATGATGGAGGGTTTTTATTTTAATCTATGACTGCTTTCATTTCATTTCATTTTTATTTTTATTTTGCTTCGAGCCAACTCCTTAAAATTTTTAGCCCAGAGTTAGATGCGTATCCATGCCCGGGCAAGATGAGCTACTTCTCTCATAACCATAACGGGTCCCTGCTTCTCAGCAGTAACACACCACCAGAGGAAGAAATCACCCCCAGTTCATCGGGGCACAGAGCCGCCTGCCTCTGTGGCCACACCAACCTTTAACTGTCTTTCAGTCGGCTGTATTTGAACATGGGGAATTTTTGCCACTCTTTAGTGTGTAAGTGCTCCTTTTTTGCTTAACCCCGGGGATTTCATTTTGTGCTGACACACACCCAAGAAGCAATCTCCATGAAAGTGTCCTTTTAAGGCAAGCGTTTTGTGCACTCCTTAATGATGGGTGTTTAAGAGAAATGGTAATTATGATGGATTTTGAGCCTTAGGTAACAGCCTCACAGTGAGAAGGTTCACTACATTTAAGACCAAACTCCTCATTAAGAAATGGAGCTGTATCAATTGAACCCTGTGCAGACACACTTGACAGCAATGACAGCAAACTCCGGGTTAAGAAAAGCATCCATCCATCCCCACGAAGGATGGTCTCAGGAGTGAGCCCACATGCAGCAAGGTCGTGCTCCTGCACCCAGATTTGAGCAAATGAAGCTTCTCGGGGACAATAAAACCTAAGGAACTTTGGCTGGAAATATTAAAAAGCATCAGTGTTTAAAATACTATTACCTTCTTTCTAACACTTTTTATGGTTTTTTTTTTGTTATTGTTTAAATCAACCACTTATGCTATCATATTGGATATTCTGCATGTTATAAATGATGCTGTATCGTAGTTTGACAAAGGCAACCTACAGTTCTTGACTAATACTAGCAGTAAAACTACTATGAAAACATATTTCACATGCATTGGAGTATGAGGGCATGCATGTGTTGTGTATATATTTTCCACATACCTATGACTCCTAAGACTCCCTCAAGATATTATAGATCAGTACTACTGTTAAACCGAAGAAAAAAAGAAATTACTTGCACCAAGATGACATGAGCTTAATATTCTCCCTATCCAAGCAGGGACATACAAGACTTTCTTGCCTAGCTTGCTTGCAAAGATGGCAAATAGACCTCAATATTTCATAAAATGCTAAAGAACAAGGTATGTTCAAATTTGATACAAGAAAATGCTTTCCCTCTTCCCTTACAGATTAGTAACCTAAAACAGTTGAAAAACTTCAGGAAACTATGCCAAGTTTTAACCAAAAGACATGATGTAAAGTTCCTTCTAGATACCCTCAAGCTGTAAGCAAGGTGGAAAAATCATATTTAAATAAAAGGTTAATTTGATTAATCTACTTACTTTAAAATATTTGTTTCCAGAAGGGCTGACATATCCCATTACATTATTTATTGCATCTAAAGTCACTTGGATTATCTTATACAACTGTTCTAAAACAGAGCAGATCACACTTGTGAATATGGATGGTAACAGTCCTGCATCTTAAACAACAGCACCTCCTCCATGGAGATAAACCCCACAAAGTCAGTAAAGCATAAGAAAACCAGCAACCCAGTCTCACAGCTGTGAAGGATGGAGGGGTCTGGTGTCAGGGGAGTGGCAAGGCGATCCAGAACAATAATCTACGAGCCATCAGAAAAGGGCACAAAACGTATTTAGCGCTTTATAAATATTTGAGAGCAGAGCAAGCATTTCTGGTTTAAATCAACCAGATTTTAAACTTTCTGGTTTTATAAGAACATCCTGCTATAAATCTTTCTAAAATCTGCCTGCTTTTCGTTTATTTTATTTTACTCAGGCCAATAATGACCAGGACAAATGTCTAAACGCTGAACTAAGCAAGATTCTTCCCCTAAATTGTGTGTGAGAAGCTAGAATTTCTTCGGCAAAGCCAATGGCAGTAAATGGGTTCATTATTGGTCACTTTCCTTTTGATAACTGTAACCAAAAGCTACAATCTTTATAGAATTTTAAAAGGAATCAAAAGTCTGAGGAAAAAAATAAGATTATGGCCATATACACTCTAATCTTTAATCTACCCCCCAAAATGTTTCGGGTAAAATAAGTCCTTCCCATCTATAAAATTTACTATGACAAGAGGTCCTGTGACTCCGGCCTGCCTCCAGCATCTGTCAAGAAAACCACAATCCTCACTCTTAATTTGTGGGAGAACGCTAACAGGGGATGGAGAACACTTCAGAGGAAAGGGCACATCATCGCAAAGGCACAGTATCAAACATGGGTGCTCTGAGATGCTCTCTCATTGTGTGTGGTCAAAACACAAGGTATTGAATCAAAACTACATATAGAAATGTTGTTTTACATTTTAAAAATACATCAAAAATGTAGTTATTTATGTACTCACACACACACACACACATACACATATATATTATTCACACATTATTGTATACATGTATGAAATCAGTTCAAAATGGGGGGGGGGAAACCTCAGTTTGAAAACCTTAACTAGTAAGTCATAATTTCTAGGTTTCATTCAACACTTTAAACATAAAAGTACCTTTTTATAAAAAGATGTCTTTATTGTATGTGCATTGGTCTTTTGCCTGCATGTATGCCTATGTGAAGGTGTTAGATTCCCTGAATTACAGACACTTGTGCCATGTGAGTGCTGGGAATTGAACCCAGGTCCTCTGGAAGAGCAGTCGGTGCTCTTAATCACTGAGCCATCTCTCCAGCTCTGTAAAACCACTTTTTAATGGTTTCTGCTTTTTCAGTTCACACAAGAGATTGATATGAAACACAGTCCTCTATCTCACCAGCCCACCATGGGGTGAAAAACTGCAGGACTCAGGAGTCAGAGGAAGAAGACAGATCCCAGAGGCGGTGGGCGATGGCAAGGCTTCAGTCAAAAGACACACAATTTCAACTCGGGGGAAGATGAGAGCTGCTAAGAGATTCCAAGTATTGTAACTACAGGAAAGATGCCATGTTCATGGTAAACAGCATGATCTGACCACTGCACAAAGTGCACATCTTAAAGCACAATATAAGCTTATGCAATGTGTGCACTCCGTTAAAAACAAATGCTGAAAAATTAGCAAAAGAAGGGGAAGAGATAGGCACTTGCAGAGGACAGTAAAGATGCTTCCTGACTGTACTTGCTACGCTGCAAATATTTTTTTTAATTAAAATCTAATTACGTTTCCCCCTTCCATTTCCTCCCTCTAATAAGAACTCGTCACTCACTCAGGGGTCTTTCATCTAAAAATAAACATTAACCTGAACATTTGTTGCTTTTCCCCACCCCAAGCCTCACAAATGCAGAGAACGACCCTGTGGCATTGATTAAAATGGCATCCTGACTATCCTCACTTGGAAGATGGTAGAAGTGCAGAGGGCCAATGGAAAAACAACGCTCACTTGGTAAACTTAACAATAACGCTCACTTGGTCCTAAATAATAAACCTGCTTTGACAGCATTGGAGGCAGAGGCAGCCTGGTGCAATGGCCAGTGCCATAGACTCTGAGAGTCACTCTTCAACGGTGTGGTGACAAGCCTGGCTTTCAGGGAAAATGAAGTTGTTGGTAACAGAGCCTACACACCAGGCTATCACACACATAAGGACCTCACAGACACATGGTGTCTGTAAGAGACTCACAGGCAGCAAGAGCTACACCATTTTGTTTCCCCTTCTATCTGCTTGTGCAAACCAGTCACGCGGCTAACTGCTCTCCTCAGTCTTCACTCAGTAGCTTGGGAACCAGGAGAGTTTTCACTATAATGGCAATGGATAGTAATAAGAGTTATTCATTATTAGCACTTTCATAGCTAGTGAATATGCCAGAAGCTCCTCTTTGCACATACAATCAAAGAAATATATACTAAAACAATTTCTAAGTGAGATCTTAAATGGAATATTCACTGTCAGCTGGGCGGAGGTGATGCATGCCTTTGGTCCCAACACTCAGGGGCAGAGGTAGGCAGATCTTTGAGTTCCAGGCCAGCCTGGTCTACAGAGCAAGTTCCAGGGCAGCCACGGATACACAGAGAAACCTGTCTTCGGGAAAAAGAAGAAGAAGAAAAAACACAAAAGGAAAAACTCCACTGCCAACAGAGTATAATGAAACTATACAGTAATTCTGCAATATTATCATAACCTATCAAGATTAAACTGTTTGACTCCACACTGCTAATACTCTATCTTAAGTGAGAACCAAACTATGAAAAAAGCTTTAAGAAAAAAAAAATACTGAAGTTGCTTATATGTCATTTATGTTACCAAATCAAATAGGTGCCTAGCCATGACAAAAAGCTGGCTGGTACCTTACAATAAGAGGTTAGGATATGCCAAACATATAACTAATTTCTCCACCCAAGCTCACCAGTTATTACTTATACAGTCAAAATACTGGGAGGCTCGGGGACATCGTATCTTTAACTCCTCATTTCCCAAATACCTTTGCTAACAGACACTTGGCAGCTGTAGTTCCACTGAGGTTCAGCGCCATGCAACTGGATGGGTAGCTAGGGGTTAGTTCAAGAGGGGATGGCTAATCTTGATGCAAATGTATGATATCATCAGCAAGGAACCTTCAGTACTGCAGCCTGCTTCCAACAGCATGAAAAAGAATACATTAAGTGGAGAGAGAGAAAGGCTAGATTCGATGCATTAATTAATAGCCAAGCATATGAGGGGAGCTGGAAGGGAAATGTCGTGAGTTGTGAAATTCCATATGCAGGTTCCTATAGATAGCGTGACGGTACCTCTACAGCTAAAACAAGTCCACAGGGATGACAGCAGCGGCAGTAAAGATAGGACGGATGTGTGCTGGTGATAGGAAGTGCCATCTCCAGGCTTCCTGATTCGGAAGTATAGCTTGTTTATCGGGCAGTTACTCTAACAAGGCTCCAGGGGAGGACAGTTAGCGAAAGTGGCCTGTAACGGGGAGCAGGGAACAAACAGGACAATCGCTCAGTTTCACCAGAGCAAGACATGGGAGCAGCCAGCGCTGTCAATTTGGAAAAGGCTAATGGAACAATTTCTGTAGGTGAGCAGACTGTCTCCCAACATTCCAACTCTAAGCTACGAATGATTTTTTGCGACCACACGGGAAACCACTACACAGATGACAGACACTGCCGCTACAGGCTAGACTTGTCACAGCCTCCGCACGACCTGGGTGCCCCTTCTCTAGAGATGGCTGGGACTGGTGGGCATGCTTGCCCAGGACGGACACACCCCTCAGTTCTCTTACAAGTCTGGATTCAGCAACTTGGGATGCATGTTGATAGACAACAGCTATGCACTGTGTGTGTGTGTGTGTGTGTGTGTGTGTGTATGTGTGTGTGTGCGCGCGCGCGCGCACCTGCTCGTTAAAGTTCATGCATGCTTTGAAAAGACACTGTCACTGTATTGAGAAAATGAATAAACGTCTTTTCACATGTATCTGACAATCCGCTTTGAAAGCCTGGACTCCCCAGGTTGACCAAGACAAGTTATTTGATGCAATGTATTCAGTTCAGGAAATCCTCCTTTCTTTTTATGACCCGGTAAGGCATTTTATTTTATTTTATTTTACCTAGATTTCATTTTTAAGTGTAGAGAGTACTAGAAAGGCTTCACACAGTACGTGTGAAGCATCTGTTCAATGCATCTGCACTCACGACCACAAAAATTAACCTTAATCTAAAGAGGCACAAATGGGTTTCCATGCCATCAGGAGGCCCAAGCAGTTAAAAATCAATAACTGTCCACCCAGACAGAGAGCAGCTGTTTCCCGATGCTGCAGCTCCACATCGAGTCTCTGCACTCCATCCGATGAGGAGCCTGACATGGCCCTCACTATTGTGTCCTAGTAAAACCCTGTCAGGGAAGAGCACCATCTAGAAACCACCGGCTGCATTAAGCAGAGACGAGGCCTATGGTACTGCCAAAAGCACCTTCAACCGCCATCACTGAGCAATTAAGAAAATCCTACGCAATTTTACATCATGCTAATGAAACAATTAAGAGCACATAACTTCAACTAAACAGGAGGAGTAGGTTTCAAGGATGTGCTGGACACCCCTGGGACTGCACTTACTAACATGGTACTGTATCAATCAGAGATGGCTGGGTATAAATTTTAAAGTTCTGTGCACACGTGTGTGTAGAGTGTTTCATTTAGTTTGATTCAACCCCTTCATATTTAATACGGGCAGCAAATCATCCCTTACCCGTCGTAGTGTTCTTTTCTCACTTGACAAAAGGGGCAGAGCATCCTGACACCCTTGAACTCAAGGGTCCCCTCTGTGACATCCATGTGATAGCTACAGACTACCACAGACAGGAGAAATGGCATCTAACCAGGCAGTTAAAAGAGTCCCTGAAGTATAGGCACGTTGGCTCTCCTGATGGAGAAAGCTTATGGAAAGACAAAGACAAAAACACATTTGCAAAATGAAAAGAAACAAAAGTATGTGAGCAGCGGCCATGGCCGTCCAGAGCAGCTGCTTTGAACACTGGGGTTTCCTAGGAACTCTTTCAGGGACATTTTAAACCAAGAATTTCATGAGAGAGACACACATGTGTTCCCTCTGCTAAAACATCATCTTTTGTATTCCCATCTGAGGGGGAAACACACACACACACACACACACACAAATAAAACCTTATCTAAAAGATTTCAAAGGCACACAGGTGTCTTTAAATGCAAGCGCATAACCCACAACCTGGTGTCGTCTTCACATAGTTTCTCTGATTCCCAAAATTTAACTTTAAAGTTACACTTTGGGACAAAGTACCTAGGAGATCCTTTTAAAATTTCATTGTCAAACTTATTTTCTGAAGTATTCTGAACTTTTAAAGCATCAGGGAATTTTGAAGTATTTACATATTTAAGATCTCAAAAATAAAAATTATCTGTAAGCAATTATGAAACAAACAAACAAACAACAGAGTGGCTATCATTTCTGCTTGGGATAAATAGCACTACCCCCCCACACACACTGGGCACTAACTAGCAAGACACCGAGTGAACTGAATGTTTCAATTTAACGTGTTTTCTTTTTTTAATGCAAGATAATCATTCTATATGTGATTTCACATGGCTGTAACTTTTCTCTCCCTTAGTTGCACTTTTGTCTTTTTAAGTAAATTCCCAACAGAAATAAATAAACAGCAGTGAAATAACAAAGCCAAGCTTCTTTTAACCCACATAACCCACAGCACACAGCAGCAGCCAATACGGCACTCACTAGCTCCAACAAGAGGCCATCCAACACCCTGCAATGTAGGGGTAACCACTGTGTAAGGCCCTCATCACCACAGTGAGGCAGCTAGGCCCAGGGCCATGTGACTTTAGGAGTGGCAATTCTGACTGGTCAACTCAGCCATTTAAGAGATGATGAGCCCCACGTGTTCAAGAAGCAGCAGAGAATGCTCTCTCCAGACTGCAACCTTCTGGCCCATCTTTGTGCCTGTGGTTCTGCCTTCCAGAATGCATGGGGGTGGGGGGTGCTGCCTGAGTGCATTCATTTGGGCCCTCAAAGGGCCCATGACTATCCACCTCCTCCTCCCCCTCCCCCGACTGCAATTGTCTGCAGAACCCCCTTCTGAGTGTCCCAGGCATCAGGGCTTATTAAAACCCCAAAGGGAAGTAATCCCTGAATGCTACTAAAAGATCTCCAGCTGCTACCGTTTATGAGGAAGGCTGGATGTGAGGGTGGAGTGCAGTGGGGGCAGGAAGGACAGACGGACGGGAGGTGAGAAAAATTTAGACAAGGGCGAGTTATCCAAACAGAGCCCCCATCAAGACAGACAGGGCTGTGTTTTATCAGCTTAAGCTTCCCTGCCTCCTTCCAGAAAGTATTCCTCCCTTCAACTCCCATTAATTGTTCTTTCTAGAGGAAGGCAGAGCAAGACTGGAGGAAGCCTCTAAGTGTGTAAAAATTAGAAAGACTAGCCGGAGGAAGCCTCTAAGTGTGTAAAAATTAGAAAGACTAGCCAGGTGGATTACTGGGAAATAACCCAGTGTCTTCCCTGTGTTGCTCCTGGAAAAGAACTAAAGCAGCTGTGGTTTCTCTTCTCTTCCCCTTCCACACCCTTTTCAAAGATCCTTTCATCCCATTAAGCTAAGCTGATTAATAAGAAGGCATCAGTTTGCTCAAGGATCCTTTAGAAGTGGTGTTACAGGCTGAGAGATGGGAGCGGAAGGGTTTTGTCCTGGAGACAATGGGGGGGGGGTCACTTCTTAAACCCACCCTTGTCATCCTCCACTGGAAACAGTCACCTAGCTCTGATGCCTCCAACACTGCATGCTTGGTAACTGCCTTCCGACAGAAGCAGTGCTCGCTTAAAAATTAGGAGAGAAAGAAAAGTATGTGGAGACAACACACAGTGAGAACATCTTACTTCATTTCAAACAAGTGTTTGCTCAAATTATCCCAATTAGTAACAATACACAGACTACAGGAATAGGAGGTTCATTAGAGAAAAGGCAATTTTATTCAAAGAAGTCTCACACATAAACAAAACATTATACTTCCTTTCATGAGTAACTATTTTGCCATCCAGAAACATTGCCGTGGATTACCTAAATAAGAACCTGACTGACAGACATCAGAAGTGTAAGAGTTAATAATTTCCTCCACAAATTTTAAATGATTGTTGTTTTCTTATGAACCTGAAAAAAAAATAATGTCAATATTATAATGCTGTGATAAGCAACAGTTATTAGGAGTCCAGGCATAAGCTGAATTCACCTAGAAAGAAAAGTGTATACAATATCTACCATGTGAAAAACTTTGAACTAAAGATGGATATGTCTGCTGTGGATGTGGAACATTTTCCCAGCAACTGTTAAACCAGCCAGACACTAAACAGCTCATCTGAATTTTATCTAAAGTGTATTTTTCCAGAAGACTGAATTAAATTTGTACTCTATGAGGTTGTGCCTAAAAGTCCCCTAAGTGGCATTCACTGTGGATATGCTAATAACCCTTCCAAATGTGTATCTGTCAAGTCTTTATTTGTATACAACAGTGGTTTTAGTGCCATTTTAACCTATCTGCCCATACTATATTGAATTGGGTCTTATGGGGAATCTGATTCCATCACCAAATGTACCCTAAGATACCAGATCAAACAAATACATCTGTCTGATTATGATTCAAAGGATTTGGGAGGTAAAATTTAAATCCCATTGATATTTCACACACTTCTAGTCTCTACTAAAGACCAACTCCTCCTGCTTCAGTGGAAGGCATTTCATGGAAGCAATCTTGACTTACAAAAGAGAAAAAAAAAATCACCATGAAAGCTCACACTAAGCTTTCACCAAGACATTTAGCCATTACTGTTTGTTCCAGATAAATATGGAGGCTTCCGAATTGTCAGGAGACCAAGTGCCCTGACCTCACATTCCTTGTGTGGCCCATTTTGCCATTATCAATCTATCTTTTCAAATCTGGAAGGGCTCTACCCAGGCAATGCGGCTGAGGAAAACAAAGGAAATGGATCTGTTTACAATTCGGAGAAAACAAATCCTAGTTAGCTACCTTCTTAATCAGCAAATCAGGTCACTAAAATACAGTGCCTTTCCTAGGGAAGGAGTAAATAGAATCCGAATAAATCCTGGGACTTACTCTCTGGTATTAACAAGTAGGTCACAGGACACAGGATGCGGTGATAGAAGAGGAAATAAGTCTGAAGATCTAATGGACATCATGAGGACTAGGGTTAAGAATATTTTACCGCGTACTCCAGCGAGACTGGACACGCTAATCTCCATGTGTGTTGGGATCACGGCCTGTGAATTGTATCTTGAATATATATGATAAACAGATCTGAAATGAACTCTAAAGCACACCATACGTGTGAAAGCATGATCACTTCTGTAATTTGTAAGTTCCACGCTGTGCCCACTATCTGACTATCTGACTACCACAAACACAGAGTGAGGAGTCTTACCTAACCGGGAGCCTGAGGGAAAGAGATGCACCCTTCCACGACAACTTCCCTGTCGTGAGAGGGGGCGTGGATGGGGCGTGGGGAGGTCACTGATTCAGTGAGTTATTAGTGGCTCTTCACTGTGCTGACTGGCTTGAGTTCAGGACTCCCCTTGTCTGGCACAGGCAGGAAGCAGCACACACATCCCATCATTCCGTACATGGATGAGAAGCGTGGGGGGTGAAGTGCTCCCGAAACAGGCACCCACAGGTGGAGGGGCAGTGCCACCCATGGACTGGTACCGTCAGGAACAGTGATTCTTAACACCACCCCAAAGAAATGAGGGGGGAAAAATATTGAAAACTCTTCAGACATTATGTAGGTTTCCACGCAATGGATAAACTCTCATGACCAGATCCTCTAGGAATGGTACAATATAAAATAATATAATATAATATAATATAACATAATATAATGTATAAACTCCATTGGAATCTGGACTTCTGAATGATTAACACATTGTAAGCAACTAATCATCTTGCTTATATAAAAATATAAAAGATAGTTGTGAGGTCCATAAGACAGCCTATAACACAAATTATTTGCCATTCTTTTTCAACTATATCATCTCTATGGTATTTTTCCTGGTACCTACAGATAGTAATGCAATGTAAAATGATGCATGCTTACATGTTTGCAAATAAAATAATTTCTTTTACATTTTTACATCTTGCCTAATATCAACACATTTCTTTTACACAATTCTGAAAACTAAGAAACCAGACACAGATTTTTTTTTTTTTTTTTTTTTGGTGGAGGGAGTACATATATTATATAAATTTTCATCATCATCAACATCCAAAATACATTGCTGGTATAACCATCTGTAACAGATTAAGATTAATTAACTCTTTTAAAATATATATCAAAACCATAGTCCCATACTTAGCACAGTTATTAAAAGCTCTTATTCTTAATATGTCTTTAGTGAAAATAATTACCTGGTAGCTGAAAATAAGCATTAGTGAAATCTATATTAATCCTCACTCTGATAACCAAAACAATCAACATTGCAGAATTCTAGGTATCTGGGGGGGGGGGGGACAGTTCTATATAAGCTAAGCTTATAGTCTTAAATTCAATACTGTTCATTCTTTTTACTTGAGTAGCCAGGAAATAGGAAACACTAAGCTCACAGACAACAAATTGCCGAAACGCAGGCAAGCACACGTTTTTTCTGTCGGTAATGGCTGCTACTCACAAATCAATCTACTCGCTTGTGAACAGGGCCTCTAAGAGGACACACATCTTCCCACTCTGTGACCAAACCCACACTGGCACAGGAAATGGTGTGAATCCAGCGCAGCCTGCCCGTGGAGGGGATTAGGAGTCATGTGACTAGAAACTGCAGAGAAAGTAGACCCTAAAGTGGGCCAGGGATCTCCAAGTAAATGACTTGGTAAGCAGGACAATCCAATGCAACAAAGAGCACAGAAGAGATGGAACAGGTACTAATTAGTCGTTGCTATTTATACCCCTACTGCTACACCTCTCAGCACACCAACGCAAATGCACAGCACAACTTCCATTGAAACGTAACCGTAACCGACTTCATGACCGAAGCCATTCTTTCTCACACAGCAAACTGACATCTTGGAACTTAAAGATTTAGTATGTCTTACCTACTCAGGTTTCCGTGGGTTAGTAAAACAAGTTTTGGAAAGTTCACTACATATTGCTTACTCTAATGTTATTTGTGGTTTTTTTTTTTTTTGTTTTTTTTTTTAATAATCACACATTTGGAAAAAGAAATGGGTATAACAAGGAGAGTGCTAACAGGAAACTGGGCTTAGATATATGGCTGTGGAGTTGTGTCTACACAGCTCTGAGAGGGGCTGCCCCTGAGCTCCCTTGTGCTGAATTCCAGTGTTTTAGGTATTTGGGCAATTGTTTAGAGTTCTTCCTTGCTCTGTCTCTTACCTCCAGTTCAAGAAACCTCATTGTATGAAGCTGTGAATGAACATTTTATTTTATTCTAGGTTCTTATTTTGTCCTCTTGAAGCATATAAGGTTTTGATTTGTTAACTATCCTGGATTTTTATAATCTAAATTTGGAGTTCATTCAGACACCACCTAGTTGAGATCTCTCCACAAGGGAGGATTTCCAGATTTGACTAATCAACACTGGAGAGGGCAGCTTGTATCTTTTGTAGCTGAATACGTGTGATACATTACTGTCACTATTCACTAACTATAACTGTAGTGGTTTTTCATTTGCAAATCCCTAAAAAGCCATGTGTGGAAAGAAAACAGGAAAAAAATACTTTGATGATATATTTAATGTCATATTTGAAATTAAAGAAAAAAGTGTGTTCACTTCAAAAGTTTACATTTGTTGTAGGTATAGATGGATGAATGAATTTTCTTGCACTGACAAAAGGGTGTGTGCGTGTAAATTACGTTTCAACCAGGTCGATTTAAAAGGCTAATACATTTCTGCAAGTCAGAGGAGACCTGGCAGAGGAAGGTCAGGACACTATCCTCTCTTCACAGATGAGGAGCCTCAACTTGACCTGGGTTAAATGACTTACCCAAAGTCAAGCAATTAACAGTGTCAGGGCTCTGACACATTCCAGATCGAATGAATCAAGTGTTGTCACCTGAGACACCAACCAACTCAATCATCTTGGGAAAATGAAAAGTCGAGTTCCAGGGTTTGTAGGGATTTTCGTAAGGTCAAACATCTAGTTGGAAAAAGGGGGTGGGGGGAGGAAGGGGAAGGAGGCAGAAAGGGGAGGGAGGGAGGAGAGAGGGAGGGAGAGAAAAGCAAAAGGAAAAGAAAAGAAAACCAAAATTCCAACCTGACTCCAGGCTTTGGTAGCTCTGGAAAAGACACCAATTCACCTTTCAAAAGGTCCAAATCAGAGTTCCCTTAGACTTGGCTCTTGACTTCAGACAGGGTCTCAGAACATGCAGACAGGGTCTCAGAACATTCAGCTATATTAGCAGCCAGGAAAAAGTTGTGTGTAGACAGTGGGATCTGTATGATAATACTCCAGTGATTAATCATCTAAGTGGCGGAATCATAATAATGACCAGGATCCCTGCGTGTCACTGAAGAAATATGACACATTCATTCTCCACATCCTCCCCATTATACGCAAATGAAAACTGAGGGTCTGTAAAACCAGCAGCAAACTTAGATGAGGCTGTATTGACACACTTCTATCACTGTTATATATTTTGTATCCCCCCCAAAAAAAACCAGAAATTCATTTAAATCTACTTATTAATAGGTAATATGTATTGCCTACACAGTATATAAAAACTATTATAGGCTTTGCATGCAAAAATACATCATTTAATTGTGGAAATAGTTCCACTGGATGATTTCTTTTTGTAGCCCAGAAGCTAAAGCATGGAAAGATTAATCTCTCCTGGGCCTGAGCAAATACCCAGTGAAGAAATATAGAACTATATCCAGAATCACCATAAACCCTTGAGCATCACAAGCCAGCCCAGTGGTTTTGCATGTAAACCACAACCTCTGACCTCAGAAGTCACATAATCTAAAACAGAACACACAACAGCACCAAAAGTGTACATTAACTATTGCACAGCAAGTATCTTTAAATTATTCCCATCAGCAACTAAGGCAGGAGAGGGCATACCAACTGCAACTTCAGGACAGGAGTGATAATGTCTCTAGACATTCATTTCCAGATCTGGCTGTCTGGCAAAGCAGATGTACACAGTGGATAACGGAAGTACCAAACGCTTTCCTCCTCTGGCACGTACTTCTAGAAGGTTGAAGGGAACCTCATCCACTCACAGTCTATCAGGAGACTTGTTACCAATAATCAGGAATAATTTACTGGCTTCAGGGCTATCGGGCAGAAACCCTCAAGGAAAGACAGGAAGGAACAAAAGATGTGGATAGAGGAAGAGTCTAGACCACAGGAATAAAGTCAATAATAAATTATAAATTTATATATTATAAGCCAAACAAATAAACATGGGCTATTCTCTATTAGTTTCCTTATTTAAAAGGTAATCTTTTGAAATTATACTATAATTACATCATTTCCCCCTCCCTTTTCGCCTTCCAACTCCTCCCCCAAACTAATATATCATGCTTGACATGTATATGTACTGTTAAGTAAGAAAATGCATTAAAAGTTTAAGTCCACTAGAGAGGCAGAGGCAGGTGGATCTCCGTGAATGAGAAGCCAGCCTGATCTACAGAGGGAGTTCCAGGACAGCCAGGGATACACAGAGTATCCTGTTTTGGGGGGGAAAAAAAGTTTAGGTCCAGGAAACAGTGGAGCTCTGGACTAATTATGTGCCGACCAGTGCGATGGTTTCCTCGCTCCTTCAGTCCATTAAACACTCAATAAGCGGGACTAAAAGTGTGCGTTTTTAATACTCCTTTCATATTAGCATAGATTCCCTATCATTTGACACTGTCGGTCCTCAGAAATTTCGCCTCAAGGTCATGCTTCAACATTTCACTAAGTTCTATTAAACTAAGTATGTCACTTTACACAGCCCAGCTGAGTGGTTAAGGGCCACTTACGGCTAAGAGGCCTTGGGCTACTTTAAAATATGCAAAACCCAGTTTGCTCATCTGTAACGCAAAAAATCATTATAACGCCACTCCCACGAGAGCTCTCATCAGAACCAAATAACTGATAACAAGTGTGAGGTCCCATGGCACTGTGAAAGGTAGACAGTAAGCAACAGTAGATGGGCTGTTCCGTTGCTCGTGTAGGAGCAGCCAGCACTGTTAGGGCCATACAAGCAACAGTAATTCTCTTCCATACAGTAACTGCTGGTTACCCACAGGGAATGCCAAAGCCTGTCCTGTAACTTAGACGGTCTGAAGATGGAATTCAAACATCTAGGAGCTCCTCCTCACATCCTAGAAGCCTGGGAACAGAGAGTGTGTAGACCACAGATCCTAAAACCTTGAAACACAGCCCGGCGTCTGTTTGGTGATGTTTGACCTGTTTTTTATATTTATATTTATGAACTTTCCACTGGCAGTTTGGGGCAACAATGAGGTTTTTATTATTATTGTTATTACTTTGTTTTGTTTTTAAAAAAAACAAAACCAGAAAAGGGGGGTGTGAAAACAGCAGCTTCATCCATGACAGGAACAAAAAGCATCCTAACAGATCAAAGCATCCCAGCTTTCACCTGGAAATACCCAATTTGCTGGGTTTTATCACCCCCCCCCCCACATAACCACTTATGAGGTCAGTCTAGTTTGAAGGTCTCCATCGTTCAGCACTACCTGGTTACACTTAAACAAATTGCAGTAACCTGCACACCCGTCACACTACAAATGCTGACTCATGGAGGGGCAGGGTCTACGGGATATTTCTGTATCTTCCTTCAATTGTGCTATGAACCTAAAACTGGTGGAAAGAGCCAAATCCAACAACAAAACACCTCTTTTTGTTTTCCCAAAGCCAAAACGCAGCCTCACATTCACAGCCTACAATGCGGCTAACCCACCTGTCCCACAGTAAAAGGCTTTCCTTCCACTACCAGTTCCGTCTACGGGGCCACAGCCTGAAGACTTTGCTCCTGCCGCTAAAGGTCCCTGGAATGCTCCTCTGCTATTTCTGTCTTAGCTATTAAAACCATGCCCTTTTTATTCAGAATCTAGGCTAAATTATGTCCCTTCCAGGAAGCACTTCCCAGCGCCCCGGACAGATGCGGGTTCTCCTAGTGTGCACAGCATTCCATGCTCTGTTGTGACATTATTTGTCCCAACATGCTAGCAGAGCAGAACAGTTTGGTGATTGTCTTGGCAATTAATGAATATTCTAATCACCCTGGCATTTGCCTGCATGTGGCCTTCAGCACTGGGGTGCCCTCATGAAACATCCCGGAAGTCTATGCTTTCACAGTCAGCCTTAAATATCAGCGTCGATGAGAACTCCAAACACGCCATTTTGGCTTTCACTGGGTAATGTATTAAAAATTACGCCGTAGTCAAGATGCGTGAGGATTCCTTTACGTCCTCAGTTAGCAAGAGTATCAAGATGGTTTTCACTCAAATGTGAGCCAGCCAGCTGCTTGTTTGGGTTCTTGAACTGAATTAAAAGATTTTAAAAATTAAAAAAGAAAACCACTCTCACTTTCCCTCACAGGAATCCACTTTCACACAAGAGGGTCTCCACTCTAAATGATGTCATAAGAAAAAGTTCACATTTCTCATGTGATAAGAACAACTCTCCAGAACCTCAGAACTTCCATTTCAGGTGCCATATGACTCTCCTGCGCCCATCTGATCCCTTAGGGATGATGCTGTGGCACTTAGGAGACCAGGGAGGGTATGTAATCCAACATGACGACAGCTGAAGGCTGACCAGGCCTCAGCACAGGCATGGGGAAGGGGGAACTGTTACCCTGGGACTCAGATTTATCAATTTCTCTTTCGAGTTCACCCAAAAGCCGCACGTGATGTTGTCCTTTAAAGGTGGCGCCGCCGCCACCACCACCACCGCCGCCGAGGAGGCTATACTCAGAGAGCAGCTGAACATCCCCCTCACACCCCAGACAAGCAGCTTCGTGTCTGCTGAACTTCACCACCACAGACAAGACAGCCAGTGTTTCTGCCCTCCAGGCTCCTAAATTTCTTACAACCCTGCATAAGCCCCTGCTGGTTTTGCAGCCAGCTTCTCTTGAGTTCAGCTGTGGGTCTGCTCATTTCCCTCCACAGCCTTTCTTCCATGCCTGACACAAGCATACTCCAGGCTGCGCTGGAGTGCTGAGTAAGGGGGAACAATGGGAGGCTTTGAACAAGGCTCGGGCTGGGCCCAGTCAATATTTACTTCAGTGTGAAGCCACTGTCTTAAAGCTCCTTCCAAGCAGAACTCAACAGGGGGTTAGTCCCTAGAGGTTTTGAGATTTTGTTTTAACAAGAGGTAAGAGATGGGTAGAGATGGGTAAATAGATTACTGCCCAAGCCACTGTCTCAGAGAAAATAAGGGAGGATTTTCTATACAACAGGTTAGACTTTCAATGCTAATTAGCAATTTATAGCAAGAGAAACCATTCATCTTCCAACACTGATACTGTAGTCTTCAAACTCCAACTCAGCCTGCACTGCAAATGCACTTGATGTGACCCCTATATGTCTGCCAGCAGAGTTCTGATCCTATAAACCCGGGGCTTGCCAATGTTTGCCTGTGCTGCCCAGAATGGACTGTGAGACAATGGGTGCACTTACTCCACCCTTCATGGCTTCAATGTTTATCCAGATCTTCTAGGTACTGTCATTCAAGTGTGTCCTAGAGTGAAATTGTGTCGCCATGATACAAGTCCTGACTGTGCCGTCTGTCTTGGCAACAGATTGAGAAGGTTGATCAGGATGCTAAAGAGAGTAGCTGGAAAGCCCACAGCCAGAGGTGGCTTATTAAGGAACATTAGACAGGAGGGGAATTGTTGGCTGCCATACCATAGTGTTGTCAATGTCGTTGAGATAATGTGAGGGAACTCTACCTATTAAAACCAAAACTATTTACCTGAAAATATGTTTAACTGCTCAGCTGACTTAATGTATTCTGAATTTTTAAACAGAGTGAATTCTCACAGCATTAACCCCTAAGAGGTTAGGAAATCTTACTAAAATCAGGAGATTATTGCAGATTTCCACCATATACCTTAAAAAATTCAGAGTTGTCTGGTACAGCCATTTGCAATGCTTACCATTCTACACTAATCAACAAGTGAACTGTGTTATCTTTGTAACCTAATCAATCACATAGCACAACCCCATTTTGTAAAGCTTCTATAGGGACAGAGAAGAGGAATCCAAGCAGTTCAATGATAAATGCAACTGTCCAGAGTTATCATTTATGACGACTCTGTATCAAGGGGCAAGTCATCACCATCCAAATGCTAAGCATGTAAAACACAGTGAGACAATTTAGCCTTTGCAAGGGGAAAAAACAAAAAACAAAAAAAAAACAAAAAAAAAAAATTCAAACCACCCTTCACTCCAAAATATACGAACGGAGCATACAACAGAATTACCAATCCTGCTACAGTTCTCAAGTCACGAGCTGCACTGGCTATAGTCCTAACAACCCTATTCCCTCTATTAGTAAAAAAAGGAAACAACCCAAGTGTAGTTCAGCCCAATTGTCTAACATCTAAAGCAATGACTGGATTGTTATGCACTCAGTTTGATTGATAGCACACTCCCATGGAAAGGAACTACTGAGCAAGCCTGGCTCAGCTGACTTTTCTGGCTGATACTTTATAAAACTGATACACAAGAACTTAAGAATTTAATTTTTAGTAAATAGCCTGTCAATAAGTCCAACTTCTTAGCTATTCTTTCACAAAGAAAATACGCTTGGTGGGGGGGGGGGGCCTAGAGAGATGGCTCAGCAGTTAAAAGCAATCAATAGCTGCTTTTCTATGGTCCCAGACTTCAGTTCCCAGCATCTTCCTCAGACAGCTAATAACCACCTGCACCTCCAGCTCCAGGGGCTCTGACACCCTCTTCTGGCTCTGTGGGGAGTCACACATATGTGTGCATATAAACACACAGACATGCACACACATGCATAAATAAAAATAAATGAAGAAATCTTTTTTATAGAAGAGAGAGAGGAAGAGAGCAAGAGAGAAAATCTTACAAGGGAAACAACAGAATCCGAAGTCATACAAAAACAAAAGGTATGGTAAGCTGGTCTTCATGGCAAACTTTAACTTCCAATTTAGGGATTTAAAGCTTTGGTATGTAATGATAAAAGAACAAATATAAGTAAGCCCAGTGGTCCCATGAGTATACAGTTTTAAATATTAAATCACTGTGCTTCTAGGGGAAATCTGTTCTGCCACATTAACAGTGCTCATTCAAACAAATTCAGTGCTCCTAATGATAAACTCATTAGGCCTATAAGCACTGGTCAAGCAGCCTTAAACATCTGGGTGTTACACAAAAGGAATGAATCAAGGTAATTTCCCTTCTGGTGGGGTATAACCAAGAGTAAAAGGGTGTTCTCAAATAGTGACATAAGGACATGAATTCTATTTCAGAACAAACAGTGAGCTCATTTGCTATTCACCTAACTAACCATAAACATTCCAAGTAAAATCTGCTTTGAATAACTCCCAGCCAGCTCTCCAAGGAAGCTATCCTTTGGCGGTGACGCTACTCTACTCGGGTTTCACTGGATTAAATGTGTGCCTCTTGACAAATTCAGCTGGATGCTGCGATCTGTCTGCGCCCCTCCTGTTAATGTGTGCATAATTAATCTGTAGTGAGTTCTAAGGCCATCAGGAGCAAGACTTCTGAAGCATCGAGAGCCTTAGTGCCACAGCCCAGAGCAGTGGGGCTTAGATTCAGAAAACCAAGATCTCAGGGCCAGCCTGGCTGCCTGCAAGAACAGCCCTAGACAGGAATTGATTTGTTTCAACAAGCTCCTCATTGGAAATACAAGCATTCTCCAGGAGGGTGTCGGTATTCATTAATTTCTCCTCTGAGAAAGAGATATCTCATTACACCTATGAAGGCCAAAGTAGAGAACACAATATAGACAACCAACCGAGACAAAAGAGGACATCAAAATAAATGACCAAATTGGAAAAGGAGACCCAGAACTTATCCCTGGGAGAAGGGGCTTGTAGACACGCCCTAGGTACCACTCTTCCCAAGATTCTGCAGTAGGAATCAAAGGATAAATTGTAATGAGAACATCTTCAAAACAAAAGCAAAATAAAACAAACAAACAAAAACCGCAATACAGATGCAAAATTCACAGCTTCCGGATACAACAGCACAGACTGATAAAACCGTCTTTTAAAATGTTAACTCTTCCAAGATACTTTGAAAGTAAGACTTTTATTTCTGAGAACTCCTCGGTTTCCGCTGGCTGTTTTTGTTTTATAGTGCCTGCTTGTGTTGAGACAAGAGTGTCATTATATAGCACCGGCTGGCTAGCTTTGAACTCACTCCTTCTACTTCAGTCTCCCAAGTGCTGGGTCAACAGGCGTGAGCCACCACCCCCACCTTAAGAACATTTCCATCTGCAATCTCTCAGGATATGTTGAATTTTATAAAGTGAGAGTCACCTGCATGAAGTAAGCATGTGTCTGAGAAGAGTGTGCACTCCAGGAAAAATACTAGAGTGTACCCTCCAGGAAATATACTATCAGGGAAGGTGGTACCAGGCAGAGCCTGGGCTCTGCTCAGTTAGGCCGTGTAGGCTGTGCACTAGTACTGATGAGCTCTACCCATCTTTGTAGCAATTTTAAGGTCTCCTACATATCCTTCTCTTTAAATTTCCACAGAAGGGAGACATTATTTTTATTGTGGCTATTTATTTATTTATTAGGTTGAAAAAAAAAATGGAGGTTCATATGTGCCAGTATGAGGGGAACTTTCAATTCAACCAGCAGTAAAATTTAACAAGATCTAAAATTTCACAACAACAACAAAAAAAAAAAAAAAAAATGCTGGAAGATGATTGGCAAATTCAGCTTAATATGATTTTGGCTTTCTTTTTTATTTATTCTACATGTAAGAGTTGTTTTTCCTGCATTATGCATGTTGCCTACATGAGTGCTTAGTAGCCATGGAGGTCAGATGAGGGTATCAGATCTCTGGACCTAGAGTTACAGATGGTTGTGAGCTGCCATGTGGGTGCTGGGAATTGAACCGGGCCCTCCGTAAGAGCAGCCAGTGTTCTAACTGAGCCATCTTTCCAGCCCTTTGATGTGTTTTAAATATCTTGTTCCCTAAACCCTTGTGTTTCTATAATACTCAAAAAGCAAAAAGGTTTTACCCTAAACATTTGTGATTACAAAACTCAAACTTAAAAAAATAGATGAATTTAATGTTTTTCCTTCTTAATGCTACCAAACAATTTTTACACACACACACACCCATAAAATTAAAAATAAATAAATAAATAAAAAACTGAGCCTGGCATTGGTGGCACACGCCCGTAGTCCCAACAGGTGGATCTCTGTGAGTTCAAGGTCAGCCTGGTCTACAGAGTAGTTCCAGAACACGCTCCCAAACAATACAGAGAAACCCTGTCTTGAAGAGAGAAAAAAAAAAAAAAATCAAACCAGGGTATTTCTAAAAACTCAATTACAATCTATTAATCTGATAGGAGGGAACACTTTTAATAACTTTATGAGATACATTTTTAAATATTCAATATTTTTATTTCCTGTTCTTTTTTTTTTTTTTTTTCCAAATGCAGGAACAAAGCTAGGTGGTGGTGCTTATACCCTTAATCCCATCACTCAGGAGGCAGAGGGAGGTGGATCTCTGTGAGTTCGAGACCAGACTGGTCTACAAAGCAAGTTTCAGGACAGCCAGGTCTACACAGAGAAACCCTGTCTCGAAAAATTTTAAAAAGTAAAAAATAGAAAGTTGGGAATGACAAAGCACTATTTAGAAACTACTGGACATCTTCTACTTTACTCTAAGCCTGTCAGCGACCATAAGGCTTCGGTACAGGATCCTTTCTTGAGTGAGGCAATTCCAGTGGAGATATGCACATGACTTCATTTTAATCCATAAGTATAGACTACCCCTAAATTGAAGTCTTCTAAGTATGCAGCACACGTCCATTTTAAGAGCCACTTCAGCTCACTCACAGTCACAGGTGCTTCTCGAAATTCTTAATCTAGGAGAATTATAAACTCTAGGAAGAGTGAACGGTCCCCTCACACTTCCTGTTGAGAACCACCCCCCATTTATGCCGGCGAGCATAAACATACCCTTACAAATGAACAAACAGCCCTGTGCTGAATCACCATCCTTAATAATGTTCATTGTTCTTACCAACTGCTGCCCAGAATTTTAATTAAATTCATTATATCAAGAATTTAACAACAAGGATATTTGCTTCTACTTTATAATTAACTACAAAGAGTGTTGGCAAACACGGTTATAAAATAAGAGCAGGCTAGGCGGTGCACTCTTTTAATCCCAGAACTCAGGAGGCAGAGGCAGGCTGATCTCTACGAGTTCAAGGCCAGCCTAATCTACATAGTGAATTCTAGGCCAGCTAGAACTGAAAAGCAAGACTGTCTCAATAATAATAATAATAATTTAAAAAGCAAATGCACAGCTTAGTAGAATGCTCACAATCTTGTTTTCATAAGTACCTGATATAAAGCAGGTTTGTCTTTCCTCTCGTAACACTATCAAGTCTACAGAATGATGCTCTCAGAGAGGCAGGGTGCACTTAGGTTGGCAATACTGTGCTCACAGCAAGGGAATAAAGACAAGAACCATAAGCAAAAGGAGGAGTACCCAAAGACAAGCCTTCCCTGCTGGTGCTTGTTAATAAAATCATCAAACACTCCTCGATACAGAAGAAAGTGACGAGTTTGGAAATTCGAGACACAGAAACATGTCCATAGTTGCTATAGGAGCAGTTCCTCGCTAAGGACACTGGAATGGTAGAAATTAGAATAGGAAGGCGTTTTTCCCCCAAGTCTTTAAAACTCTGCTGGAAATACAGGCTCCAGAAAGCCCCCACAGGAAACTCAGCCACTGGAAACAGAAAACTGTCAGTAGGCATCTTCTACGTTGAATATAAATAAAATAAACATTTTGGGCTCATTTGACCTGGTGGAGTTAAATGAGGAAGTATTAAAAATCTGTTTCTGAGGTATCATTCTGGAGCTGGTACTTACAGTGCCTTGGGGAAGGTTTGCACATAAATGCCCTTAAAATTCACGGCAGGCTTCTCTTCAAACTTCTTGGACCTCGGACAGCACGTTCACTGCAGTAGAGTTCCTCTACAGAGGGGACTTACAACCAAGTCCCCAGCCTTCACCTTGTTAACAGTGCATTTCTAATGAAGCGTAAACCTCAATGTACAATTCTATTTTATATGTCTGCAATTCAGAGGAAAAGGCTAGAAATGAAGACTGCTGGGCCTGTCAGGCCTTTTAAATGACAAATAATTTCACTCCTGCAAATATGGTGCCATTTTAGAAACCACAGAGATGGTTGTATTGAAAGCCCGGGGCAAACACCACCCCAAGTCCTTAGGCAGAGGCAATCAACCTTCCCCACTGAATATGCTCGGAACTAGTTCCAGACTAGTTCACAGCCAGGGAACTCAGCATCACTGTACATGACAATCTCCCCTGGGAACTTGTCAGAAATGTAAGACACTGGGCTCCTACCCAGGTCTACTCAATTAAAATCTCCATTTCAGCAAGATTCCCCAAGATCTCCAAGTGCACCCCAGAGGTGAGATAAAGGGATCTAGAGAACACTAAATGAATGTTTCCTGGTGGCTGGCATGCTGTCTGCAACACTCTATTGCCAACGCTGAGAACAATAACTGGCCCACGGTAGACACCTGTCAAGTGAAATGACATGAAGATTTCTTATAGTACATTCTACTCCACACTGTCATTAAAGCCACAAAATTCTCAACCAAACCCTTGAATGCCTTATGGGCACAGACATTGCCTGCCTTCTCTCTGAGTCTCCGGTATGCCTCTCAGTATTTTAGACATGGTATCACTCAATAAATATTTTATCAACCATAACTTCTAAGTATCTTACACATGAATATATTATCACTAATAGAATATATTATTACTAATACCTGTAACATTTCTTGAATGTGAACTGTTTCCTTTTGAAATATGTTCCAATCAATATAAAATCCCTGAGTTCCCCCATTTCGCTCTCGTATGAGACACAAGAAATACATTCCCTTCAGATAGATAGAATTCACCTGAAGAGTGAAAAGTGTTAACCTAAAACATTTATGTAAGACACAGTCTGATTCTGCACAGGATTCTTCATATGAGCAGAATGTGAAGTTATTGCAACTCAGAAACACCCTGTTATTTAATAACTTCAAAGGCTTGTTACCAAACTTACAGAAGCTGTTGAAGTTTGAAAAAAAAGATACTTTTTTTTTTTTTTGCTTTATTTTCTTTCTTAAATACATCTAACAATGACCAGGACAGTGAAACTGCACCAAAGAACTCTATGGAGTAAACTGACCACACAGACACATATGGACACAAACATTCAGGTAAGGAAACGACAATTTTCAAGAAATAACTGTGAGAAATAATCAGATAATTAACAACACGTGTGCACTGATTGCAAGACCATGCCCAAATAACATTTAAATTAATGAGCTACTCAGAGGCATAAATTGACTGATTTCCATCTCTATTATGAAGAAAGGGCACTAAACTGGGGGATTCCCCATCAAAGAACTGTTTGTCTTGAACATAATTAGCTGAATTAGACGGTATAATTTCGTTGCCAATGGTTTATTTATATTCAGAAAACATATAGCAAAAAAATAAATAAATAAAAAAATAAACCAGAATGTATGTCTGACCCTACGTGTACACATATGGACTACAAACACAAACACACACGCACGCACACACACGCACCACGTTGTTGTCCTCCCAAGAGGGCAGTCAACAATGGTGACGGCTGAGTGTGTAATCAGTTTTCATTGTCCCCGGACAGCTATAGTCCAATACAAGACCTTTTCCTTTTTATGTTGTAAATGCTATGGGAGGGGGGACCACATTAATAACAGGCATTTAATATGGGCCCAGCAACCATAGAGGAAACAAGGCCAGGAAAAAAGTAGGGTCTGTCAACAGACAAGTTTTAATTTGAGGGAGAAGGGAGGTTCATTCTCCAGTCAACAATAATCTCCAAATACTGATGGCTGGCATAAAACGAGGGGAAAGTTTTAAAATGTACCCAGGCCTCTTGACAATAAACTATGTATAAGTGCTACACCAAAACTAAAACTAAGAATAGTATAGTGCTCACACTAAAATATTAATAAGAATGAAGGCATTGCTTATTAATAAGGGGAACACTCTTCAGGGTAGCTTAATGTTTTGATAATAGCTGTGAAGAGTACAGAGATTCAGTTTTAAATGATGGTTTTTGACTCACTTTTCACAGACTTTTAAAAAAAAAAAAAGGAACATTTGTATCTTCTATCTGGGTGCTACATTTCCTAAGGCTTACTTTAACTTCTTTTAGACAGTATTTAAAGGGAAGCATCCCCAAGTTGCTGCCATGGTGGACAGATCTGCCACTGAGGTCCTTTTCTCGTCTGATTAATTAGTCATTGGGAGACACATTTTGGCAGCTTTCATTTCCCTATTATCTTCTCTAGTTTGACACAAAACCCTGTCAGAAGCACCACTATTTGAACTGCACCCTCTTTAGTGCTGGGTCACTTAGTGCTAATACATGGAGCCCCTGCCAAAAAAACTACAGAAATAGGCATAAAAGTTTATTGAGGCAGCAACAGTAAACAAATATATGAAGAAAACACTGAATGCCACAGTAGCTAAAACATTAATGGTGTGTCTGAACCCAGAGGTTATTGGCGAGATTGCAGACCTGAACTAAAAGAAAAGGCCTTTAACAAAACCACCTCTTTTATCTATCTTTTAGAAAAAAAAAAAAAAGTATTTACCAAATAAAACAGCCAAGTGCTTTGCCCCAACAGAAAGGTACATCTGAGCCTCCCTCGTCCTTCTGCATTATTCCAGCAGACGAGGAAAAAATATTTGGAAGCAAAGATTTATAGCAACTATGCCAACTGAGAACACATCCAGAAATCACCAGAGCTCTGGGCCAGAGAGAGATTTTTCATCATAAAGGGGTGGGGGGGGGGGGTGAGGTACTTCAGCTGAAGTCCAGTGAAGCTCCAGAAAGCTGCAGAATCGGCTCCAGGGTCCCCATCTCAAAGTGTCAGTCACTTCAGAACACTACCCTGCTACGACAGTGGTGGCTCGGGACACTTATGTGCCAGGGCACAGGGCAGTGTCCATGCTGTGCGAGTCAGAGGTCAGTGCTTCCACATTCCGACATCTGTCTGAATCTCCTTGCTCTGAAACAATAGAAGGAGGCCCAGGTCCATTTGCTCCCACTTTGTTTAACCTAATTGTTAAACACAAAAGACAATTTCCCCATATTGAGAGTTACTTTAACCTTTCTTCCCATTCTCACTTGTCTCCATCAAATTAAACACTATAAAAACTTTATTCAGAAGGGTTAAGAGTCTCCTATATATTAACCTCAGGAAATGCAACAAAATGGTAGTAATCCCACCGACATCTCGAGAACATCAAGTATCATGTCTGCCCCATCATCAAAACCTGTCTGTCCAACAATTTGTGCTACAATTAATGACTTCATAAACCATAACTAAATTTTACTCAGACCACAAGACCACATTTTCTATAGGAAACCGCTTTCATCATACATGTTTTCATAGAAAGAGGCAAGGCTAATTGTTAATTACAGATTTTACCTACATAAATAAGTCACTAATAAAACTTACATGTTTTCATAGTAAGAGGCAAGAGCTAATTGTTAATTACAGTTTTTTACCTACAAAAATAAGTCACTAATAAAACTTAAAATGGAAACTCTGACAGCCTGGGAACAACATTAAAAAGGAAAGGTATTTGCTAGTTCATTTGAAATTAAAGGTCACTTCGAACACTCCGTTATTTTCATCCTCCCCACCAGCCTGTCAAAGGAGAGCAGATGATGAGCCTCAGAGGAGAGGCCGAACCCTCTGCCAACTCAGACCCTGACTTTAACCATAAGATGCCTATCTGCCCTTTAAACATGCATCTGATTTACCAGCTTCACCCCAAATCCATAAGCACGCCAGCCCCTCTTCTAATGGACTGAGGTAACCCTGAAACAGACTGGGCTCATCAGGGCCCAGTTTCAATTAGACAGATTGTGTGGGGCTACTTCAGAAACGTATCTTAAGGAGGCCTTGCTTTTACTGAAACACTCGATAATGGTGTTCCCAGACACCACCAAACAGATGCAGCAGCAAGAAGTATAGTGTAAACTTTGGGTAAAGTTTACTAGGCCACATGTTCTTCCAAATGTACCCAGAAACACAGAACATGGTAGGAAACAGGACAGACCCAGCCGATATGATCTCACAAGTTTCAGGAACAAATGTGTTTGCCTCTAAAATAATTCTCTTTTAGTACCCTCAAAAGACTGTTAAAAAAAAAAAAAAAAAAAAAAAAAAAAAGGAGAGAAAGGAAAACATGAGAAGCTCTATTTCAGGGGTGCCTGCGCTCCGACTTCACATCGATAGTACTTCTCGAAGCATACACATGCCTTAATTTGGACAGCATCCTCATCTTTACCCCTGCCTCTACTGCATGAAGATACCTGGCGACACTCATCGATTATATACGTGTCTGCTGGGAGGGGACTGATGTCAAACAAGAGGAAGGACTACAACTACGTGATGGGCTCGGCACAAAGAAATCAGCACAGACGGTGGGGATGTCAAGAGGGACTGTCCATACATTACTTTGAAATTAGCAACGAAGTGTAAGCTTCGGGAGAAAAGCATGTATGGGAACCTGGAACAGCCTAGCATTTAACATTAAAGTATAATGCATCTCGGCTGAGTACGCTAGCACTATTTACAACGTCCTTTTTTGTCAACTAAATTCCGGAGGACAACATCTCTATGACTCTGTACGTAGAGACAGCACATGGAGTCCCACCAACATGCCTACTTGGTGGTTTAGTCTGGTTTCTATATCCACACTCATTTCCAGGCAATTTTCATGAGAAAAATGGAATCGCTCCTAAAACAAGATGGCTGCTTTGAGGGGGGCTGGAGAGGAGGAAAAAAAAAAAAAAATGCTGGAAGCCAAAACCAGCTTTTCTAAATGCAGAAACATGACTTTTATCTCATTCTAACCGCTGTGTGTTCATGAACTTCCACCTGAGAACACGTTGGTTACACTGTACAGATATTTTAGCAGTATTAATAACGAAGCCACTTCTCAAAATGTCCCAATCTTTGTGTGCAAGCTGCACGGCTGTCCAGCGCCTACACGCGTGTGCTCGATGACACAAAGTACATCAAGAATGGGCAAGCTCTCACGTCTGTTTCACACTAAATCATGACCATCGGTCATGAAAATCAGGCCACTGGCTAAATCACAACAGAAATGATATTAACTCATATCTCTTAACGACCCTATATAAAAATACCCTGTAATACACAACCAGTTCAAGCGCTTTGACTTCTTATGGTTAAAGCACTGGAAATTAACTATCCAGAATCTCTCCTTGAAATGCACTTTGCTGACCTTCCCTGAAGTAAGTGCAGATTAATTTTATGATTTCCACATAAAAATTAAAAATATTTCCCTCCAGTTTGAAATAACTTTTAAATAGATTTTAAAAAAAAAAAAAATCATCTAAGCCTATTTTTATTCCTCCCTTGTGTGGAAAACAAGACCTGACAGTAACATTTTCTTCAACCTGTCAACTGTCAGTTGTATGAAGGATGTTCCTGAAAATGACAAAGGGTTATTTTTCCTTATTGAAAATGATAGAATTCGCCTGAATGAAAGCCGAGTGAGCTATCGCTCGTGTGCTGTAGATGCTCTACAGCTAGGTAACTTCAGTGGGAGTTTTCAATAATTTAAAGTAATGTTTTGTTGAAACATATGGTTCACTGTTTGAAAACTAGACCCGGAAAGCTCAAAAACCAAGAGTTTGTATCCATGTAAATTTTCTACCAGCAAATGGCACGCAGGTTTTAGAAGCTGCACAATAACCCTTTAGAGAATGCAATAAGAACTACGGACCATCAGGAAGACCAAAAATCATAGCTTTCTCTTCACCAAGAAGTATGTATAATAAAACTTCAGCATAGAAAGCTTACATTGCTAATGTCATTGTGCTGACTTGTTCGTGACTGACTACATTTTGAAAACATAAAATGCAAACAAATTCAAGAGGGTTAAAAGCAGACTTCCTAGTATTGAGTAATATCCTATTCAGAAACACTGCAGGTTCACATTAATCACAAGAAACTTTTCTACAAAACATCTCAGGATATGGGTTGAAAAGCAGACTAACATATAAATGGAAAAATATAAATCAGCCCTTCAAAGAGACAGTAATTTATTGACGTTTGGCCAAGACCACTATGGTAAAGACAAATTATTAAAAGTGAGTATTAATAACTCATTCCTCATACTCCTCTTTGAAGTTTTTATGCCTGAATATGAAGGTGTTATTTGTCACAACTGATCAAAAGACAATTTTTCCCCCTTTGTCCAGAAGACTGATCTGAGCGAGCTGTCCCGGGCAAGGGGCAAGGACTAACTTCCTTGCTGTGTTTGGGGAACACAGGCATCATTTTCAACATGGGTATTGTAGTTATGCTGATACGTTAATAGTTTAGATACTTCTTCTGAAGAGACAACAATACAGACTGGCTCAACAGAGTGGTTCATTACTGAACAGATCACATGTTTTAAAGTCCTTACAGCTAAGGAGGTTACTCAAAACAATCAGAAAAGGAATGGAGTCTTCTTCAGAAATGAAGCTAAAAAATGTACCAAACTCTACTATATACATAAATTATTTTAACATAGTCTTATGTTTTGTTCCTCTCTCTCTCCAACCTCCCTCTCTCTCTGGTAAATTATTTTGGCATCTTCTTTTCCCAAGCTAGCAAAGGCCAGGACTCCTGAAGGACTAATTGTATTCATTCACTTTCTTGGCCCAGCATGAAGCTGGTAGCTTGTTCCTTTCATAGCAATAGGAGAGAAGGGAGGTGCCATCTTTATCTGTCCCTGTCCAACAGGAAACCAGGCCAGTGAGGGGACTGCAATGGAATGCCTGTTCAGAAGGTATTTTGCAAGATTAAACAGCAGAACATTCAGGAAGTTAATTTGCCCCAAGTAGCTAACTGTTCCACCTAAACCTGCCCCTGTAGTCACAGACAGAAAGCTCCAAAGCCATTGTGCATCAGCCACAAAATAAACCTGGTTCATACCACTCAAGTCACACAGCCAAGGGAAGAAGTGAATTACTAAGCACTGTCTCTGGTCTCTTTGATCACGCACAGTTTATTGGAATTGGTTTCATACTAGAAATGCTGAGTGAGCCTGTAGAGCTGCCTCACACAGCACTGGCCTGTCAGTCACTTGAACAGGAGACTCTTTCTGCTAGTGTACTATGACTATAAAATAATGCACATAATGGCTGGGAAATAATAAAACTCGGTAGCTAATCTTGCTCTGTACAACTCCAGGAGATACCAGGCAAAAGCTAAGAAGAAGACTTCTACAAATGTCTGTATTTGAAGGAGACAGGAGAGGAGGGAGGGTAGTGTAGACTGTAGATCTATAAATGGACACACATAAGGACATGGGCTATCCATCTAATGTAGAGTGCTTACAAGACTGATATAAATATCAATGATGAAATTATCCCAGTACAGCTAACAAAACGATACATTATACGGCACTGAAACTCGGCTTTCATATGATGCCATCTATTTTTTTTTTAATGTGTTTTGAACATATGAAGACATTACATTAAAATTTTGAAACTGCAGAAATAAAGGACTTCTTTACACATTCAGTGATAGAACACTCTGGAAATCAAGATAAATCTTCCTCTCCCCTCACAACTGCTTCTGAGATTTAAACAGTGACGGTTTCACTTATGGAGAGGAGGGCACAGTGCCAACGTTCTGGCATGCATGACCAAACTGATGATGGTTCAGACGCTCTGAAAACGAACCACTGAATCTCGAAAGAAAAATGCCTATGGGAATATTCTCAGAAAAATATTAGCACTTCTCTCTACTTAGCTATGTGCATAGGTCCCTCACATTCAGAAACACTCACGGCTGCTTGCTCACAATTCTAACAACTTTCAGTACTCCAGATGCAAACACAACTAAATGGTATAAGTGGGCCACTACTTGTATGTGAGATGCGTGTGGTTCCTAAAGAAATGAAGGAGTGACAAACAAACAAACAAACAAACAAACAACACTCGGTTGTGCTTAGTCAGATCTTCAGGATTAACAGAAGTGAATAGACTCTTAAACTTATAATATTCAAACCTTAGCAGAAAGACAGGCTGAGCAGAGCATGTTTGTTACCCTCTTTTTTTTTTTTCTTAATTTCCTTATCTACAATACAAATCAGAAGATAATATTTAATGACTCCAGCATCACTTTGGCGAATAGAGAAACACACAGCATTTAATATTAAGTCATGTCTATTCGTATAAGAGTAGCTACCCAGGAGGAATGCAAATAGAGTTTTATTATTGTAAGGTATCTTTAAAAGTTCCTTAAAAACCCTTCCATGAGTTAGGTTTTCATTGTGCAGGTGACTCCCTTAGACTCCAGCTAGGATGCAGTATAAAAGTAAGAGGGTTGTCCATACTTTTAGGTAAAACTCCAGCAAGGCATCAAAAATGAGAAACCTGAAGGATGCAGTTAGGCAAATCTGATAGAATGTTTCTATTCAGAGTGATACTTCACACTTGCTAATTGTGCCGATCATCTGACACATAAAATCAATTGGGTTCACTACCTACTAAATACTGGCAACTGAAAAGTTAGCAACATGTAAAAGCTGAATATCCATTTCCCAGAAGAAACCAGCAAAGACATGGGCTCTAATTGTAGACCTATGCTGACAGGACATGAGTTTATATATAAAGCCAGTAAAGATAACCCATCTGCTAGACCAAATTCTATCTGCCACAGAAGTTACTTCAAGTAACTTCTTGTTACAGAGTACAGAGTGAAGTGCCCAATGCTTATAATCAAGATACATTTAATTTTATCTCAACCTAAGTAAACACAATTTCAAGCAGAATCTACATGCATATGTTAAAATACATTTACTTTGTTTACAGAAACTATCCATTCTTATCCTTTTAAAGTGTTCACTAAACTTCTAAGTTAAAAAAAAAAAGTATTTAACTTGCAAGCAATATTGTCTACTTATGTTTCCAAAGGCTGAAGTCTGTTTATTACTTTATTGATTTAGCAAACTCTTGACACATCTATAGAAGACCAAAAGTCAGGGTTATCTTACTTTACAAAATATAATGTATATGAAAAGAAAATACACAACATTGAATTCCTGACACTAAATAAACTCATGCAAACTCTGAGATGTTTACTATTCCCGTGACAAAGTGTTGGTTTTTAACTTGAAATTACTTATTTCTCATTTGCCCCTTTGGGTTACATCAATCTGACTTTTCCTAATTCGTAAAAAATACATTTCAGTCAATAAATCTGAATTAAAACTGCCTACCACTGTCTACTTTTTAAAGTAAGCTTTAATGTAACGACGTATCATGATAAATGCCTCCATAACTTCTAAGAATATTAAATAGTGCTTCTGAGAAAGGTCCCTGACTCAAATATATATATATATTTAATATATATTTTATATATATTTATATATATTTATTCATCAATTAGCACTCTGGTTTAACATCTACCCTTGCTGTCTACAGAGTCTAAGTTTGAGCAGGTTCAAAGCTACCATGGCATCCTGAGAGAAAGAGTTTTCTTTGGGCAGGGCAAGTCTATTAAAAAACATGACCTATGACAAAAATCAATTTGCTAATCTCAAACTAAACAACGGTATCAAAAGCATAAAACTGAGATAAAATGTCCTGCAACTTATTGAGCCTAGCTTGACAGGTGAAGGGGGGGCCGGATAGATCCGGCCATCTGAGGCTCCCTTCTGCTAAAAGTAGAACGCTCACCTTTCCAATGAATGAATGCCAGAACACAAAGATCCCTCCGAATTCCAGAGTGACAGACAAGAGCAAAATGTCTCAGATTCCAATAACTGACTCTACTGGGTAAAGCACTTAAATTTAAAAATAATAAGTTGATGTTCCATGCATGCTGCCCAATGAAGTCCAAAGAAGACTACGCCAAGCAATGTAATTAGACTTGGTTTTAACACCATCTCAGCTGGAAAGCTTGCTCTATCTGTCTTGTCAGCTTTAATAAAAGGCATATATTCTCTGGCAGAGTGCCGCCTCTTTCTCTTTTCCTAATAGTGGTTAGTGGCATGTCAAACAGTTTCCCATTCTAATTCCCACCGCCATAACACCCCTTTTATTAAAAAGGCAAACTTTCAGGGGCATCTCCGCTTGTGCTAGGCAGGCACTTAGGACTTTAGGCTGCCTGGGTGTGACTAGGCTGAAGTAACAGGGCGGGGCGACTTCTCCTTAGGCTGGGCAACCCTTAGAGCATTGCTGGAGGAACCAGCTTTCTTCCTTCTGACCCCAGTCAAGCCCCGGGAATCCTGGCGAATTTACGCAGGGCAGGCTGGAGGCGCTAGAAGGGGCTGGTGGGAACTGAACTGGAGACCTCCGCCGGCCCCCTAGCCCAGAGGAGCAGATGCGCCACAACCTCAGGCTCTGTCCTCGGCCTCCCGCCTCTTTTCTCGCAACTTCCACTTAGGCTCAGAGAAAAACCTATGGCCCTAGCTAGGTACAAACGACATTGCTTCCCTCCCAGGACAGCACCAGCGCCAGGCCACAGCTGGAAGCAGAGCGGGGTGGGCCCAGCGGGCCCGACTGCGGGTTCAGATCCGGGAAAGAAAGTAAGGTCTGGGAATGCTCCGGACCCGGTGGGGTCTGCCTGCTGCTGGGGACCACCCTCCTCCGGCCTCCAGGATCCAGAAAGGCAGGGTGGCTGCGGCTGGCTGGGGCCCCGCACGTGCGCTAGGACGGCGGCCGGAACCCGCCTGCAGCCTCCCGCGTAGCCCGCGGGCTTGGGGTCGGGCACGCAGTTGCAGGTAACCGCGCGTCCCTCCAGCTGCCGCGCCAGGCCCCGGGGCCAAGGCTCCCACCTTCCGGCTCGCCAACTCCAGCAGCTCGCTCTGCACTCGTGACGTAACCCGGCATTCGATCAAACTTTCTGGCACCTTGAGCCCACTGGGGCAAAGGAGGGTGCCCGAGCTAGGAGAATCCTTTCCCGGCCAAGCGCGCCCGGCCTAGGCCGACTTCGGGGGGAGGACGGGGGTGTCACCGAACAGTTTTCTCACAGTTAAAAAGAACATTAAAACCTAAAGCTTCCGCTTCCCATCCGCACCCCCCCACACACACACACACTCACTTCTGCTTCCCCTAACCCGTGCGGTCTGTGCGCACACAGGGGGAAAAGAAGGAATTCTGTTTAAATTCAAAACAATAAATTAAAAAAAAAAAAAAAGCACTGACGTTTAGCAGGTTCTCGGCCCCAGTCCTGCGCCCCCAGGCTCCAGGAGCGAACTCCCGGCCCTACGCACCTAGAGCCTTCACCAGACCCCAAGCCCTGAGCCGGGATCCGGAGGTGCGAGCCAGTCTCCCCGGCTGGCGAGCCAAGTCCCCGGTCCCCGGCTCCCGCCCATTTGCGTGCCTTCCCCGCACCCCTCGGAGGCAGCGGCTCCGCTCAGCCCTGGGGATTCCGAGCAGCAGCCAGCCGGTGCCGCCGCCGTAGCTTAACAAAGAGCGGCGCGGAGCGAGCGCTTCCCGCCGGCGCCCGGCAGCCAGCAGCGACAGGCGTCGCAGGCTCCGAGGGCGCGCGCTGCCTGCGGCTGGTGCGCGCCGCTCCCGGCCGCCGCTGCTCCCTGCTCCCGGCCCAGGCCCGCGGAGCCCGGGCTCTCGGCGCCCCCGCCCTGGCCAGCTTACCTGGGGTTGCTGCTGTTCCAGTAGACAGCGTAGCGGTCGGCGACGACTTTGGAGCCCGGGTCCTGGCTCAGCACACACATCCAGAGCACCAGAAACAGCAGCGTCAACATCTCCACGTGCAACATCACGCCTGGCCAGCGGCGGAGCCCCCGACGCGCCACTCCGGGGAGAGAGCGGGGATCCAGGGGGAGGGAGGGAGGCAGAGGGGTAGAGAGAAGAGACCGGACGCCAAATAAAAATATGAATAAATAAGACGAAGGGGCGAGAGGAGCGCGGCGAGCGCGGGAGGAGGAGAGCGAGAAGAAAAGAAGGCAGTGGATTGGGGCGGGGGTGGGGGGGACAAACTCGCACCCCCCCTGAAGGGCTCCGGAGGGGAGAAGAATCACAAGACGGAGAGACGCGTGCGTGCGTGTGTGTGTGCGTGTGTGTGTGTGCGGTGGCGGCGGCGAGGGCGGGGGAAGGGGTGCAGAGCTGTGTCTCGGGCGGCGGCTGCAGGCCGGTCACCCCGGGAGAGGGAGGTGCGTGCGGGGCCGGGCGGCGGCAGCGCGGGTCGGGGCAGGCGGCGGCGCACGCTGCACAGTCACCGGGAGTTGAGCGCCGCGGCCGCGGGGAGACATACACCGGCCCGCCGGGCCCTGCTCAGCGTCGGCGCCGCGGTCTACGCAGGCTTCCTCGGCTGCCCCGGGCCCTCGCTGTGCGCCCCGCTTTGCTTCAAGTTACTTTGGCGGCCGGAGAGAAACTGCGGGAGGAGGAGGGCGCTGTGTAGACCCGGGGCGCGCGGGGGGCGGGATGCGGCGGGGGGGGGTGTCTTCACGCTTGTGGCCCCAGGAGGCTGGAAGCTGTCCCGAACCTCCCTCTCTGTCTTGGTCCGGCGACCCCCGCAAGCCTCGCAGGAGTCCTAGGTACTGCGGTACCCGGAGGTGCGCAGAGAAGGGTGGGGATCCGGATCCGCGAGCCTAGCTCGGTCGGCGTCCTGGACGAACCTAAATAGCCGCAGCTTCTCAGGCGAGGAGAGGAGGAGCAGCGCGTTTGCCTCGAAAAACCTCAAAGAAAAGTTTGGCTCTTCACGTCTTCCAGAAGGTCCCCAGAGGAGTCCGACCGCAGAGGCAGAGAGAGAGATGGCACCCCCGGGCGCTGGCTGAGTCGGGGATCTCTCGGGCTTGCTTCTCTTGGCCGGCTGTGGGTGCAGCAGAGAACGAGGAGCAGAGGTTGTGAACCAGCCAGCCAGGCGGGGCTGGGATGCCCAGACCTGCAGGGCGACGCCAACCCAACTGCTGTGCTGGAAAGCGGGAGGGGAAACAATCACTTTCCAGCCGAGCCCTGCAAGTCCGGGATGGGCTGATGTCAGTCTCCGATCGCCTTCCGGGAGCGAGGCTGAGCCCCTCACACCGCGCGCCAAGAGCCCCGGGGTGAGCTCTCAGAAGTGTCCCTGTGACTCCGACCGGTCCGGCCCCAAACCCAGCAACTTGTAGAGATTCATCAATCAGTTTGAAACCGGGGGAGGGGGGGGGAGTGGAAAGAGAGAGGGAGCGAGCTGGCGGCACCTCCCCGGCGGTGGCTACATCAGAAAACCGTCCCCGATGCGAGGCTGCCTCCTCTTTCCCTCCTTAGGCAGCGCAGCAACGAGAGGTGAAAGCCACCAAGCGAATCCTAAAACCTCTGCCCAGGCGGGAAAATAAACTTGAGTGCAGCAGCGCGAGCAGCCTGGAGAGGTTGGAAGACCGGCGAGAAGTAGAAAGGGGTAAAAGTCAGTTTTGCAAAAGAGGAGGGAAGGGAGAAAAAAAAAAGGAGAGAAAAAATGCTTGATGGGAAAAAAAAAATCTCCTCGGGCACGCCCCCTCGTTAATGACCTGCGTGCAAAGCCGACTGCCGCGGCGGCCCAGGCGGGAGCAGCCTCGGCACCACGCGAGGCCGCGCGCGTGAACGTGGACGTGGGCGGGCGGGGAGGGGGGCTCCGCCCGGGCGTGTTGCACGGGGCGCGGGGTGGGCAGGCGGGCGAGCGCGGGTGTGAGCACCGGACCAAGCAGGGGGGTGGCGCCGCCAGCGCCGCTGCCTGCGCGGCCCAGGTCATGTGGGCTGCTTTTTTTTTTTTTTCCTCCTCTTGACCCCCCCCTCCTTTCCAAGCAGTTTACTTGTGAAGGGAGGGGGGATGATAGGAGTAACCAGTCAGGGAGAGGCCTGCTGTTTGCTTACAGATCGGCGTTTTTTCCTCTCTTTTCTCTAACCGGATTGGTTTGCTCCACGAGAAAGAGGCGTTTTCCTGGTCTCCTCCCTCCCCACGCCTCCGCCCCCCACCCCACCCCCGCCCACCTTCCTGAAACCTGACTAATTGAATTACCGAGAGTGCCGAGGCTCCCTCTCTCTGGCCCAGCCCGGCAGGCAGCACGTGTAACCCTTTGGTTGCTGAAGTGCGTCTGGGCTCCGGAGTGATTGGGCATCTTTTTTACTTGGGGGGCGGGGGGGATCTTTCCAGTGGGAGGAAACTGCCTCGCGTTCCAAAAGGAGAGCCAAAAACTGCCTCTGGGACCGCTCAGGTGATGTGAAGTCTATACCGACAGGCTGGAGCAGCCCTAAGTGAATCCGGGTTCGGATAAATCTCAGCGGTTCGTCATGCCGCACACTGCCCGGCGCTGGGTCATCTGGGAATATGAGCATCTCTCTCTTGTGCCTTTCAACGCCCTCTTCCTACCCGAGATTTACAGGCTTGGGGGCAGGAAATGGGGCTTTTCTTTAACGTGATGCTCTGAGAATACGCTTTGAAAAGTCGGGTGGAGAAAAAAAAAACAAAATCTCGGTGTAAAGTGGTTATCATTCAGGGCGAACCTTCACCTGGAAGGGGATGATGCAGCGCGGGAGCCCATCGGTACTTTACACCTTTTCCAAGCAGGCTGATTTGCTACACACACGCACACCCCACATAAATATCTTGAACTAAACTCCTTACGAGAAGAAAGGGAGAGAAATGGGAGGGAAGGCAACGCCTTCATTACTGAAAAAGGCCACGAATTCCTGGAGGTCGGGAGGTTGCCTCGCCCCGGCCTTTTGAGACCAGCCCAGCTGGACCTCCGGGAAGCAGGGCGCCTCGGGACCGGTCCCCAGTGGTCCTGCGCCCTGGCAGCGAGCCCCACACCCGGCGCTGCGGGACCTGCAGCCTGGGCTTTTTATTTTGGTCTCTGGTGTATGCAGCCTGGTAAGAAGGCCGAACCCAATACAAAAAAAAAGACAGTTTTTTTTCTTTCTCTCTAACACTGCGTCTTTTCCCTTTTACATATCAGACAAATAAAATCAAATATCATATTATCTGTCCTGTGCCTTCCAAACCTCGAGCCCTGGGTTTCCAGGAGCTTCGAAAAAATTTGGAAGCGTCCAGACGCCCTCCAGTGGTAGGCCTGCAGTCCGCACCCAGCCGGGGCATTGCCAACAGCCTGGGCCCAGGTTGAGCTTGATGGGAAAATCTGAGGTCCGGATGAGTGATGACTTCAGAGGAGAGAGCAGTTCCCACAGGCTGGGCGTTACTGGACATGATGGAGATTTTCCCCTTATTATCCTGAAGGAACGTTGATGCTGAGTGACCAGATGTAAATTACAACCGTATCATTAGATTGCATGACCAACCACCTGAGAGACAAATCACCCTCCTAATTTATAAAGGAGTTGAAACTCAAGATGCCCACTTTAACCCTCCTCTGCTTATTTCACCAAATAACAGCGTCAAGAAACAAGACTTAAAGAAGCCGTAGGATGAGATTTTATTTTTAAAAATCAATGTGTTTTTTTTTTTTTTAATTTAAAGTGCTACTATGCCTCTGGTCTGTATATAATCTGTTTTTTTGTTTGTCTGTTTGTTGTTTTCCTTGCTAAGGAAGGTAGATTTCTTTCCCCCAGCCTTTTTGGTAGTAACTCTAAGAGGCACTCATATGATAAAGACAGTTTTGCAAGAAATATCCAGGCCCTTGTAAATGATATGTGTGTCTTTGGGAAGAAGAGAATCCACGACTCCTGTCTTGAGGAAGATGCTGAGCCTGAGAAAGAGTTGTCTTAGAGAGTGATCAGATATCTCGGAACTAACTAGCCAGTTGGCTTCCTGGAACATTACACTGGAAAGGGGTCGGACAAAAAAGAAATCATACTACTTATTTCCCCCTTAGAAATGCATATAAATGGGGAAAAAGAAAAAGGTGGCATATCAGAAGAATGAAAATATTTTAGAATCTTAAACTTCTCTACTTTATTTAAAATGTGAATGGCCCTATTGTAATAGGAAAAAAAAGATATTTTGTTGTGGTCTACCTTAAAATGATTCATGGGGTTGGAATAAGATACTGGAATTTGAAATGGTTCAAAACAAAACTCAGATGTCTATGAGAAATAATCCTCAATTAACGTCTCCTCTGGGGCCAAGTGTTGACATTGGACTTATTAAGCAATATAACCCTTAAATACTTGAGTAGATAAAATTTGAAGACAAGCATATATTAACTATATACACATTACTAGATAATGTGACTCTTCCTGCCGTAAAACACATTTTAAATCTACAGAAAGCAGTTTCATATAAAATAGCATGTTTAACCCCATGTTTCCCATGTTACCAATCTGGCCTTTACACAGTAAGTGGTTTTTTTTTTTTTTTTTTTTTTTTCTCTCCCAGCTAAGGCAGGAAGCTCTTGTCTGACCAAAAGACAACAACCATCAAGAGTAAAGGAATGAAGATGCAGGGAACAGTTGAAGGCTTTAAGTCCCACAAGATGAAATCCGTGGGGCACCTGAGAAATAGGATGGTAATGGTCTATGAATTCAGGGGCTTAGCTATTCTGAAAATGTTTGCATTTAAGAGTACCAGCAACCGAATATGCTGGTGGCTTTAAAACAAGCTACATTAAAGCAGTACCATGTTTGCCCCAAATAAAACACGAACCGACTCTAATGTATTGATTTAATATTTTTTGCTAAGCTTTCTTACTTTAGCTATGAATTAGACTCACTGAGGGAAGGAAGCAGGTCTGTACTAGGATAGTGCCTGAGCCCAAGGTTCTGTCGGGATAGCCCGGGTCTGTAATTTTTAAAAGCTCTCTGGAAGCCAGGATGTGGTGGTGCACACCTTCATTCCCAGAGGCAGGTGGATCTCTGTGAGTTCTTTGAGGCCAGCCTCTAAACAGAGAAACCCTGTCTCAAAAAAAAAAACCTCTCTGGAGAATTCTAATGAGCACAGGGGATGGAGAACCACCCATCCACTGATCCCGATCCAGGTAATTTATTTTTGCCTTAATTACTTCAATCTTCCAGGAAAACAAGTCCCGTTCTTATTTATCAGAAGAGTCCCAGCACAGCAGGCAGAGCTTCTTGATCCTGTCTACCAAGCTGCAGTGAGGCATTTGAACAGTTTCCCATGACATATACAATTATTTGCAAGTGCCATCTATGAGATGTGGCTACATGGTAACGCTTACTTTTAAATATGGACAAACCCTTTCCCATTTATTTATTTATTTATTTTTGGCTTACTGGAATTAGCTTCGGAAGAGTTCTATATGTCAAGTGTCCAAACAAATGAATTAAATAAGCTGGTGAATCAAGCCCCACAGTTCATAGATCAAGCAACTCTTAATTTAGCAAAATTAAATTTAACTAGATATTAAGATGTTAAATTGGAACTTGTATCCAACAGAAATAATAAAGGAAATAAACTCTAGAGCAAAGGTTAAAGAAATTATAATTAAAAAAAAATTCCTAATGGATGACTAACGTAGTATAGGAGCCAATCTTTCTGTGTCTCTAGAGCTTTTAGCCTTTATTCTAAAGCCCCAGTAAACCAGCTCCCACCACTAAGCTGTCAATCATTGGCTGCCCTGCCCACAGATTGAAATTGCTCAGGAAGCCCTGCCCCGCTGTTTAATCCATTTCCTAAGAAGTTTCTCAGGACATTTAGAAATGATAACTTTGCTGCCTTTTCTCTCCTCAGACATCCTGAGCAGAGAGGAAACATTCGTCTTCAATTTCTGACCTTACTTAGAGAGTACCACATCCTCTCACCTCTAATCCTATCACCCCAGCTGCTTTTTCTGGCTACTGGGACATCCTGTAGTTGATTTCAGCATCCTTCCTCTGACAAATATAAACAAACAAACAAACAGAAACAGTGTTTCAAGTTGTTGCAATATTCTCAAAGAGGCATTTAAAGAGCCTGTCGATGGTGGATCTCTGGGAGTTCAAGTCCAGTCTGGTCTAAAGAGTGAGTTCCAGAAAAACCCGCCTCAAAAAAAAAAAAAAAAAAAAAAAAATCCACTTCTGAGTGTTATTTTTCCCATTTCAAACATGCTTTAAATAATGCCACTGTTGCAAATTCTCCAAATATATATACGTGTTAGCGTTTATTTTGATAAATACCTAAATCTCATAATAAGATACCCGTGTGTGTTTCTTGTATTAAGAGAGTATGTGACCACATGTAATTCTGAAGGTAAACAAGAGTTGAAGTCTCAACCAATCTCCACACCAGTTTCTTATGCAGACTTCAGAATAAATACCACAGGGTTGTGTCACCAGCTACTAAACACACAAGTGAATGTATTCCAATAGCAACTTTCCTATTCTCTCTTGCTTCCTGAGCATGTATATAGTTTTAGTCTGTATTTCCCTCTTCAGATTTTTAAGTGAAATTCTATGAATGGAAATTATCTCCATTTTAAAAATCCAATCAATTAGTATAAAGTATAATATCCAATACTGTGTTTTGTGAATTATTAAGTAATACATTAGAATCCTTGCTTAAAACAATGTTACCACAAATGTATACCAATAACGTAAGTATGTATCTGTATTTTACAATCAGAGCCATCTATAACATGCCTTCTTTTTCTTAACTTTTTTTATAACATTCCTTCTTAAAAAGAAAATGTAGTCATTACAGAAATAAATTCAGTTTATACATTTTATCCACATTCAAACTAGTGATTAGGGTATGTGTCTCTGCCGGTTCCGTCTGTCATCACCCAGAGGGGACACAGTGTGCATTTTTTAATTCTTTTTCTTGGTCTGAGGATCCACAAGAGCCAATACATCTTTAAAAGCTGCCAGTACTACCATCCCAAACGTACACACTCACAGACATGTAACTCTTGTGTGAGAGCACACTGAAGTGTGAGCACGGGGGTAGAGAGAGCTTGGTCTCAATCAATTTTTCACCAAAGATTTTCATCTACTGCAAGAATTCTATTTAAAGATGAGCCGGGTATACACCCTCCAGTCAATAAGTGTGGTTATATAAGACGGGGGCGGCTGCTTCCAAGCCCTTTTTAGCTTTGGCTTTACTTTTTCCCCTCGGTTCAAAACTGGCAAAGCAAAGTAAAATGCAGAATTGTGGCAAACTAAGATACTCTTTTCTTAAATTATGTGCATTTTTTTTCGAATGAAAAGCTTCTTGGGGGTCTGGATCTTGGTGTTTTTCCATTCTTAACTATTTATTATTTTATTTATCTAAATCTCTTCCAATATATATATGTGTGTGTGTATGTGTGTATATATATATATATATATGTATATATATATATATATTTAAACTTGGCCACACAATAAATATAATATTAATGTTTTAAAAAGCCTTAGTCCCAGTCTTCCAAATACCTTTGTCAACAGTGTAAGTTTTATACAGATAAATTAAAAAATATGGTGAGGGTATAATTTTTAAAAATCATTCCACTTGCAGTTTGGAAAAACAGTTGTAATCCTGATCCAGAAGCCACTGTGATCTCTGAATGGCAGATAATACATAGGATTATAGACCAAAACTTTTTTTAAATGAGAAATATTTTTGCTAAATTGAGTTCTTTTCAATTCAGTTCTGTAAAGGAAAGCGTGCTGTGGTCGGAGCTCTCTAATCAGAAAGCATCACTCTCCAGTTCCTCTGCTCTCCCTTTTTTGGGCATGTGATGTATGCTAAATTAAATAGGATTTATTGGTTCAGCTAGATTCTGAATTACCCTATTTTCCTGTGGATTAGGAGAGTGCATTTCTTAGCCCTTCCCTTCAAATCCATCAAGATCTTTTATGTGGACTATCTGGTATTCTGCACACTTCCAATGCTTAGTGTATATTACACTATAGTATTAGCATAATAATAAACCATCTTAAAGTACTACACGGGCTGCTAACTGAGATCCTCTTCAATTTTGAGCCAAGACATCAAAAAGTTTTATTTTCTCCATACACATTCAAAAAATATTTTTAAAAAGAACTCCCTTTTTATGAAATGCACTTGTATCCAAATAGTCTACTTCCTACAAAGAGTGGTCGAAAGTATCTTTCAGGTACATAATTATTCGTTTAATGCATTGTGAGGCCCAAATTTTCCATTTTAGTGTTTTAAAATGGACAAAAAAAAAATGACAGTAACACCATATATCAAATGGATATCCTCTTTCCCATGTCAAATTCTAAGATCTGTTTTCACAAGATCACCAGAGCAGATAGATATTGTTCCTTGTTATTGAGAAATTATTTTGTCTCTGATGGGTGATGTAGCATAGGCCTTGACGGACAGCAACATGAGAGCTCCCCTCACAGTTACAGACAGGGTGCAGAGAACAATTCCATTAACGCCATCTCTGCTTGGTTGGTCTAAGCAAGAGCCTGCTCTTAAGCTATTATAAAGAAAAGGATAAACATGTTTTCCCTTCTTGTGGTTCACAGCTGAGCACGTAGCTCAGTGGTAGAGTGTGAGCATGTGGAAGACTCTGCCTTCATCCCTAGTGAATGGAAGGGAGAGAGGGAGGAGGCAGGGTTGGGCAGGGAATCTAGTGTGTAAATATTCTACATTCATAGGCTAGGAGTGTACAGCTAGGTGGTAAAACATTTGCCTGGCAAGGACGGGATCCTAGGTTCTGTCCTCAGCAGGGAAAGGAGAAAAGAGGAATGGGGGGAGGCATGAAGGGAGGGAGGGAAAGGGACACTTTCCCCATATAGGATATAAATGGGATAAAACGAGGCATCATCCATAGTGCACCTTTATAATCAGTCTCTCTTGGTAACAGATGCAGCCCTATTCTCCACCTCTTGACTTTGAGCATATCTCATAATTTTTTTCTTAAACTAAAAGTATGGCAAAAACAATGTACCAATTCTTAGCCATACCTTTTATATTCAGACTTCAATGGTCTTTCTAGAAGCCCTGCCCCGTTGCCAAGAAGACAAACACCAGCCGAGTTAGCCTTTGGGTTGGGGAGAGAGAAGCAACATTGCGTTGTCCCACCCAAGTCCCAGATGCAGAGATACCTAGGTGACCGCCAGATACCTGAAGGTGGCTAAAGAAGCCAATAGAGCATAGAACTGTATCCTGAGCTGAATGGTGCTGTTATTCACCAAAAGTTTCAGAAACCGCTTCTCAGATTATTAAAAGTGAAACATTGACTATTACTTCATTCAAATGTTATTCTTTCGTAACTCTTCTTCATTACTGAGTTACTGGTGTTAAGTCTACAATTGGCACAACTTTCTAAATGTTTGTAACATACATGATCACGAATTTCACATGGAGACTTCTGCTTCAGCAAATGAACAAGCTGACACTCGGGATCCTTTCTGGTCCTCTTTGGATCATGTCATTTCGTTAGAATAGTAAACCCGAGCAGTTGATTTATCCAGAGGAGACTCTTCTTCCAAAGTAACGCCCTGCAAGAAAAATGAAATAGTGAAATCAAGGGAAGCTGTGTTTAGCTTCATATCAGCCTCCACATAACTCACCACTATTGATTTAACTTCATGGCACCTCCATAGTTCAGCAGGAAGATCTGCCACAAGATAGAACTGTAGTGACCCTGCAAGGGTCATCTTGCTGTCAACTTCAAATTACAACATCTCTACTGTTGGCTGACAGCCGTGGCAGTCCCCGGATGGCACAGTTCTCCTTCTAGATGGAGGAGGTGTTTCAAGGAAATGAGATATGAAGTAAGATATATATAGCAAGTCCTAAATCCCTATAATTTTAGGTTTTAAATATGAAGAGGGTTTAAATCCCATGGATTGTTCACTAGTCTGCTTACTAACTTGAGTTTCCAGTGTCTACCACCCAGCATCTCGTCTAACTCACCAAGTTGTCCTTATAGCCTTCATCCTACTTGCCTCCTCTGCAGCCAAAGAAGCACCACCCATTCTCTTGTCTTGAAACTTATCTTTTAACATGCATCCTTCAGCCTGGTGGTGGTGGCACACACCTTTAATCCCAGCTCTCGGGAGGCAGAGGCAGGCAGATCTCTGTGAGTTTGAGAGCAGCCTGGTCTACAAGAGCTAGTTCCGGGACAGCCTCCAAAACCACAGAGAAGCCCTCTCTCGAAAAACCAAACAAACAAAAAACCCAAACAAAAACAAAACATGCATTTTCTCTTACGTCTTTGACTAGTCTCTAATGCTGTACTGGAACTCACAGAGATCACCTGCCTCTGCCTCCCAAGCGCTGGGATTAAAGGCGTGCACAACCACCACCTGGCTCGACTAGTCTCTTATGTAACCTCAATGCCAAGTAAGTATTTGTGAAATGAGTACATTTATAATGCGCACCCCTGATGCAGATATTTGCTTTAGGCCTCTCTTCTTGCTTTACTGGCCCTGATGCTCTTTATGGGTTGTGTTTACGCTAGGCTCCCGTTACAGTGTCCTCGTGGCTTTCACCTCAGGTGTGCATGGTGCCACCATCATACTCCCTTCCCAACCTCCTACTGACTTTTCCACATCACTACGTGACACTTCAGAAGCAACAAGCTCAAAAAGCTTGCCTAGTCACATGAGACCTAGACACACTCTCTGGAGCTGCTCTTCTCCAGCTCACCAAGGTCGGGAAGAAATCTCCCATAGTCCTCAAAAGAGAACTCATAGCTGTCAGGCTCAATAAAGCAGAAGACTCGGTTAAGGAAAGTAGATTTCCAAAATTCTCACTTCTATGCTGGGCTACCTTCCAAGAATAGCTCAGCCATTTGTTGTTGCCCTATCTAACATCTAATTTGTGGCTGGGATAACATATTCCAAAGGGAACTTCCGGTGTCGCTTTCTACTACTTAAATAATGTCTGCTACCACTCGAAATAAATTTTGACTAGCATGGCTGCCAACACCTACCCAAGTTCCTCGTGACCCAGTAAAATCTTCCCCTGCCTGAGAAACTGCAGCCACTCTGACCGTCGGATGTGCCCTCACAGAAGTGCTTCTTCTGTCTTCCCTGTGTGGCGTCCTCTGCCTAACACATTTGAGTCCTCTCCCAGTCAGCTTGGGATCTATTAAGAGCAGTTTTCCACCAGCCTGGTCCCATGGCTGGGCCAGCCCCAAATATCACACAGAGACGCTCTATTCGATATAAAGCTGTTGGCTGATACTAGGGTTTCTTATTGGCTACCTGTCTTAAATATTAATCAATTTCTATTAATCTAAGTATTTCCACATGGTCTTATCTTACCGGAGAGAGGGTCTGGAGTTCTTTTCTCTGGATACTACATGTTGAATTTCCCCACCTACCTCTCCCAGAATCCTCCTTGTCTCCTCGACCCGCCTATCTTGTTTCCTATTGGCCAACAGTGCTTTATTCATTAACCAATAAGGGAAATAGTTACAGAATGACATCTCCCATCAGGGATCACCCTTCAGTTCTCTGCTCCATTGCTACCTTTTTTGGTCAGTCTTCTCTGCCGGCATGGGATGGATCAAAACTGCTTCAAATAACCACATGGCAGTGAGTTCCTTTCCTTCATATCACCCGTGGCCTGGATAAAACTGTGTCTCGGTGTAGCTAGTCCATCCCTTCCCTTTCTAGTGCAGTTGCTGTGTCTTGCCCATGCCTAGCATTATGCAAAATGTGGAGCAGACTTTCTCTAGATGATTGCAGTAACGGATGGAGGCACCATGTGGTTCCTGCAGTTTTCACTGGAAACCAGATGTCAGGTTATAGGAAAGGCAGGAGATGTCAGGAGCACAGTACAGCATCTCTCAAAAGTTTGGGGTTACAGGAAATTCAAGCAGCAAATCTCTACACAAGGAACCCCACAGGACTAAGAAACCATCTTGGGAAACGCTTATAATGTAGAATCAGACCAAACTGAAGTCCTTTTTCCTTTTTTATTTTCTTATTTTGGTCATTTGTATGAGTTCCCACAGGCTCACAGTACTTGGTCTCAAGTTGGCGGAACTGTATGGGAAGGATTAAGAGGTGTGGCCTTGATTGAGGAGGTGTGTTAGGTGTGTTAAAGGGGTGGGCTTCTAGGTTTCAAAAGGCTCATGCTATCCCCAGTATATTCTCTCTCTCTCTCTCTCTCTCTCTCTCTCTCTCTCTGTCTCTCTCTCCCTCTCCCTCTCTGTCTCTCTCCCTCTCCCTCTCTCTCTCCCTCTCTCTCTCCCTCTCTCTCCCTCTCCCTCTCTCTCCCTCTCTCTCTCCCTCTCTCTCCCTCTCCCTCTCCCTCTCCGTCTCCCTCTCTCTCTCTCTCTCTCTCTCTCTCTCTCTCTCTCCCTCTCTCTCTCCTACTTGTGGATCAGGATGTGGACATCTCAGGTGCCATTCCTGCCACCATGCCTTTGCTCCACCGTCACGGACTCTAACCCTCAGAAGCCATAAGCCCAATCAAATGCTTTCTTTCCCAAGTTGCCTCAGTCATGGCGGGTGTCTTATCTGCAACAATAGAGATAGTGACGGGGTATGCAATAAGAGATTAAAAAACTGAAAGTGGCAGTAAGCAGATCCTTTGGGTATCATAAACCTTAGCAAAACTGGAGGTGTTAAAGTACAGAAAGAAAGGGAACAGAGTAGAAGGCTCAGAGGTGAAACTAGGACTTGAGCTTCGCAGGGTCACCGTGGGCGGGTCTTCTGAGAGTCACAGGCAGGAGGGTTGCAGACCACCAGGGTTAAAGGAATCTGTTCTGCAGGAGCTGCTGATGTACAATAGTGCAGTATGATCGTGCTAGGAAACATCCACATGGGAAGACTGGAGGATGTTTATCTATACACATGCTTTTGACTCATTAATACCTCTTTTATTGTTGCCCATTGCTACTGCAGCACGTGGTTGGCAGATGAGGAGATGGTACTAGAGATACTTGGATATCAACACACTCTCCTTCCCCTAGCACTGACCAGGAAACAAGAGGGGAAGATTGAAACAAGAGCGTGGTTCTCAGCGTCATGGCCAGCCAAAGAGAAGCAGAGCTTCCGTGCAGGTGGGATATGGCTTCAAGAACAACAAAACTTTTGAATTAATAAATGGCTTACATTGAAAGAAACAAGGGGGAGGAAATATGCATGAGCCCCGGGAAAGGGTTTTATAATGTATCCGAGTCAACTCAATGATAAATGTACATAATTAATCATAGACACCATTTTGGCAAATGATATTTTTAAGTGATAGAGGCAATTATCTATACAATTACATATGCACAGGAATGCATTATTTTCTGACTTTTAGCAGCCAGCCTACCTCATGGTGTGTAAGAGAGAGAGAAAGAGAGAGGGAGAGAGAGAGAGATGTCTAATTTAGCATCCTACTTCGTAACCTCATTCCAACAAGGGCATTTTTTTTTTTTTTTTTTTTGGTGGCTAGACGTTCAGAAGATGACCATGACAGTAGAAGTCTCTTAGTTGTGCTACCATTATCTTTGTGATGTGATCTAATCACTTACAGTTTCCATTTTGAATATTTCCCCTTTTCGTTGAAAGGATATAAAATAATTTTCTAATTGCTTTTTCCATAAATGTTCTGGAAAAAAAGAATGTGTGGGAACAATGGAAGAACATGAGTATGCTCCCCGAGAACAATGAGTGCTCCCCGAGAACAATGAGTGCTCCCCTGGAACAATGAGTGCTCCCCGAGAACAATGAGTTCTCCCCGGGAACAATGAGTGCTCCCCAAGAACAATGAGTGCTCCCCGAGAACAATGAGTGCTCCCCTGGAACAAGATTAAAGTGAGAGGAAAATGTGTCCATTGGAGAAAGCAACAGTCTTTTCTCTTACTTGGTAGAGTAAATTTGCCTGGTTCTAAGCTTTACCTAAGTCGTAAGTCGTATCTTAGAAAGGCGGTGTGACATGATGAATCCCACCCAGAATCAGACAAAGGCAGTTTTAAAGGTGGCTCTGGAATTTACTACTCTGCTAACCCACGATTACAAATTATCGATTTCTTGCATGCATAAAGTTTATCAGTCTCATAAAATTTGCCATGTGAAATTATTTCTATCAAATATTATACCCGGTCTAATGTCAGATATGTAACATGCTGAATTCTGTTTTAGTTTGTGATTAACATTAAGTCTTGCCACCCCCAGGCTGTTTTATATCTTATCCTTTTAAATTAATCATGTCATTCTGTCATTCATTCCTGCCAATATACTGAATGCTATGTATGTGTATAAGATTTATATATACATATATGTATATGTATCGTATATGAACATCTCATTTTATTTCATTCTGATTCCTACACTTTAAGAAACATTTTATTAGCATATTCATAGTTTAAAGTGATGGGATTCATAATAACATTTCTTTCAAGTGTATCATTTGGTATGACCAATATTCACACCCCATTAATCTCCTATAGAAAGAGAGAGACTGTATATATACAGTCATGATAAGGGGAGGCATGGCTACTGGGAATGCCCTGTCTGTTGCTGTGGGAGCTTGTGAGGCTTTATTCATCTTGGTGGATTAGGAAGTAGTGGGCATATGTGAATATGTTCTCCTTGGGAGACCAGCATCTGCCGGGCTAGACCGGTCTTGAACCTGACAAAACAATGCCATCCACTGGGGATCAAATATTCAATATCCAGACCGTGCACAACATTTCACATTCAACCATAACAATAGTCTTTTGCAATTATTGAACATCTAAAAGGTGGACATTTTGAGTTGAGATACCCTGAAAATGTAAAGGCTCATACCAATTTCTGAAATGTCAGAAAAAAAACTGTAAAGTCTCTCATGGAGACTTGTTTTCATATTGACTACAAATTGAGATAGTAATATGAGGTGTATACCAGGTGATTATTATATGTATTGTTAATAAAGTATTTTTAATAAATTTGTTTTTTTTTTTTTTGCCTTGTTATATGTGACTACTAGGGAAATTACAGTCCTGTGGGTCACATTTATGGCTGGCATTGTGCTCCTGCTGGAGAGCGGTGATCTAAACATTTAAATACAACGAAAAAGACTTGGGAGAAGAAAGGAAGGAAGGGAGGAGAATAAAGGAGCCAGAGAAGGGTTTTCTAGACCCAGAAAGCTAAGCTTGAGAGATCTTACCTTCTGCAAATGCAGTCAACGGTGGAGCAGCTGAGAGGCAGAGACTGCGGCTAAATACAGAGTGGGATATTTGGCACATGCTCGGTTAATATCGGATGTTGGTTCAGTGAAGTTTCCTCAGACTCACTGTAGTAGGTCCTAGCATTGCAACCACGAAGAGTGCCTAATCCAAAAAGACAACATTTTATAAACGTTTATATTGTGTATGTTTCATTGCCTTTGTAGACCTAAACTATGTTAAACTTTGATTTTTCCAAGACCTTGTGCATAATTTCCTATCCGACTCTGATTGGAGCAATAGCCAAGAGTTCCTGTTTTGTAATGGGGAAAAATGAACAGGAGCCATATGCTTCCATAACAAATATTAACTTGGACGCACTCACCCGGTATCTATTCCCGTGCTATGTATATCTAATGTAATGTATGTACCATAGCTGATTCCTCAGTCCTTATGAAGCCCAGTATACACATATACAGACAGAGTATAAGCAGGAAGAAACAGGAGCTCACTCTGCGGAGAGGTAAGGTGTGGCAGTGGTTTGTTCCTTCTCTCTGATCTCTCAGCGTTTTGTTTGTTTGTTTGTTTTTCCCTCCCTCTATCTAGACCCATTAAGAACTCCGTTTACATACACACATTGCTATGTGTATACATGCATGAGTGAGGCAGCAAGTATGTTTCTGGTTGGCTCTTAACATTTTCCTTTCCTCTGCCACCTTCAAGCTTCTAAGAAGCAGGCTCCCTGCTTGGGCAAGCAGGGCTAGTCTCTTTATAGGACTCTGGGCTGATGGAACATGAGGTGTTCATTGAAGAGTCACATCTTGAAGGAAATAGAATCCTGTCCCTGGGGGAAAGGGAAGGGAAATCCTGCAGGATGCAGTTAGGTGTCATTTTGGAGGGGTGGGGAGGGAGCATCTACAACTTGGAGGTCCCTGGGCAGTCCTGGTACTTAGAGTCCTAAGCACTCTGTGCCTTCACCCCCTACTCCATGTATTGGCTTGCTAACTAGGCTCCTAGTCCTGTAATTTGGTTACTAGCCCCAGGCTACTGAAGGAGGCTCGCTTACTTTGCCCCCTCACTAGGGCGACCTGTTGCTCTGGTTTGACTTGATCATCCCCAGGCCATGATGTTATCTTGGGAAAAGTATTACTAGCTCTTACTTTCAGTCTTAAAAGGATACATGGTCAATTAAAAGATCGCATTGGAACTGGACAAACCAAGTCTTAGTATTTTTCTGGGATTTCTATCAGTAGTGATGCAAACATTGTGGTTATGAAATGTCTTTTTTTTTTTTCTATGTATCGGATGAGGCTTAAAGTGCCTTCCAGGCAGTTCACGCTGTCCACTCTGTCACGCCCACCCTTCCCTAAAGTCTGGAATATTTTCTCCACTCCTCTGCACAGAGACTGCAACCCAAAGGCCTTCTCTTATTTGTCCCGTTTTGTGGGTGGGAAAGGAGGGGGAACATGTCCTGAAGCTCTGTGGGAGTGGATCATCCTGGGTTTTCTTGGGTCCAACCTTGGAGGACAATAGAAAGGTCTGTGGAGTACAATGCTATAGGAAATGAGCTGTAAGGAACGACAGGCAGGCACCTTCAGATGGACCACGCATACTGATCAGTGAGAAACCTCAGATCACCACAGAGGCACATGCTGGGCCCTCGGTTCTTCCTTCTAGATAGCAAGCCCCACTGCAGGCTTCACACAGAGAAACGCGACGCCAGAAACGGCCATTACTTCTCTGTCCTAGTTCACATCTTCCTGTCCAGGCTCTGACCTTTCATCCCAATGTCTGTGTATGATGTACTATGCTGGAAGGCTCTAGGCTTGCTTTTCCTGAACCTTTACCTTGCATCCTAACTCTTCCATGTATGATCCTCTCGCCTTCCACGGACCTCTCCTCACGGGGCTCTTCATTTCTGGTGCTGACTCTCCGAGAACACACAGCAGTACTTAGGAAACCATCTCCAAGTAGATACCACCACACCCGGGGCCGAATCAGTGGCAGAACCCTTTGCTATGGCCATAAAGGTGTCCTGCTTTTTTTTTTTTTTTTTTTACTGCCTGGTCTGCCATGGTCTCATCAAGCCTGGGTTTCTCTTCCTTGACAGGCTGGGTGGGAAACGTGGCAAGCTGCCATGCGCTTGCTGCATTTCAGGCATGCAGCAGTAGACTGCAGGCATAGAGGAGTGCCGATGCCCAACACTAGAGCTTCCCGCCTTTGCCAAAGAGAAAGAAGGCAGGATTCTTATAAGCCGTCTACTGATTTGTCTTACTCTATCAGATTTTAAAGAAATGTTGACTCCATACTGGTTAAATTCCACCTGTCTCTGAGCATGACCTTGTTTTCTGGTCTGCTGCTTCCAATGACCCTTAGAAGTGTATTTGCAGACAAAGCTTTATGCAGTGTGATTTGAAGGTTGAGAAATCATCTTCGGCAAACCTACATGAAGTCAAGTAGTGCAAAACCCTAAAGAACAGCCTGGAAATAAATGCAGGGCTGCTTGTATTTGCGCATGAAAGCGACGGTGGCAACAACAGGAACGCCTATTAAATGGCAAATGGCCACTTAAGAAATCTTTTAATGAAAGGATATTTTAAACATCCTACAAGAGGTCCACTGTGCATTCTTTTGTGTCTGAATACCTCATTTTTCATAAGCAAAAAGCCTCTAATTGTCTTCTACTTTAAAATATCTTTGTCAGCAAGGATATTGAGGAGGCTGTAAATGCTGGCAGTGAAATCAGTTTTCATATCCCTTATGACAGATTACATTTTGAGTGACAACTAAGGTTATCAGTTTACAAATCTTGTAGCTTTATGCACAAACAAAGTGATAGGAAAACACATAATTTCCACTATTACTGGACATTATCTTGAAAAAACAGAGAGAGAAGAAAAATGTAATGCTTTAAATAAAAAAAAATAATATTTCAACATACGTTGGCAAAAATAGCCAATGACTAAAATTCTGGGACACAGCTTTTCCAACCTAAATGCTATTGACAAATGAGTCAGATAAGGTCTGAAGGTAGGGGTCTGTGTGGTGTGCTGCAGGCTACTTAGCAGCAATCCTGGCCTCTGCCTACTAAATATCAGAGTGCCCTCCCCAGACCATTGATTGGTAACACCCAATAGCATCTCCAGATACCACCAAAATATTTCTTGGCATGTAACTTTGCCCTCCACCAAAAACCTTTGCTCCAAGGTATTATACTTGGCAACTTGGATTTAGAGCCACAAAATGTCTTGAGATGGTAGTTTACACCAAAAGAGCTATTAAAAGAGACATTGCCGTGGTTTCCTTCAAGTTGCACTGTGGCGATGCCATTTTGAAATATCTAATTTCATATCCAAAAATACAACCTTCTTGACTCTGATTAAGCCAAATTAGAGGTAAATTTCAACACCCAGAGAGATGTGATGATTTAGAAGTTAGCCATCAAATAGGGAGTCCTCCTTTACCCATCAAAACAAAGTATGTTTTCAAGAAAATCTGAAAGGTCTTAATAGTAACTTGAAATCAGTAACTCTCAATTTTTTTTTTCTTTTTTGTTGTAGAAGAAATCATTAGTTCTATTTCTCAAAAGACCTCATAGACACAACCCGCTCCACACCTGAACAGAAATTAAATAGCTATGTGAACCTCAGGAGAAGACATACCATGAAGTCTTCACACCAAGCTTTGAGAGCAATGTACAAAAGGGGGTGAACTAGAGGATGTGGTGTGCACATTTGCACTTTAGACAGAACTCTTTTTCAAAGGCAAGGCTACTTAGTGTCCCTTGTATTGCTTTTCTGGAAGGAGCTCTAAGGAACACAATCACTAAGATTTCCGTTGAGTTTTGGGGTTATTTAACTTGTTTCCGAACAATTAGATATTTCAAGATGGCATCTTCTAGGCTTTTTGACAAGGCATATTACAAACTTAAAAACCGTTTTGATGGTGGATGCATAGATGACACGAGACCCCTGGCAAACACATAAAATCTGCAACAGAAATCAACTCAAAGGTTCATGGAGGGGGGGCTTCCATTAGCAACTATGTTTCAGTGCTCTTTCTTCTGTTACTAAAAATCCACCACACAAATAGAAGACATTAAAAACCAGGGAAGCAGTGAGTTCTGGTGAGGGTTTGTGAGAATTCTCTGTACTTGCCATTCACTCTCTCTATAAACCAAATGCCCTAAAATAATCCTATTCATCAAAATATGCTTGGTAAAATTTCACAGTAAGAACTTTCGGGAGTGCTAAAATTCTCTATGTATTTTTTTAAGGCCCTGGAAGATTGAACACAACACTGGTTATTCTCATTCACTACCCAAGATGAAGAAGAGAAGGAGCAAGCCTTCCTCACAGAAGTCTGGTCATGCGCCGTTCTTACCCAAACTCCTGGAAACTCTATTCCAACTTTGTGAACGGTGGATCTCAACCATGCACACGTTTTTGCGTTCTCTCCATTTCAGCCATTGCTCAGTGTTTGTGTTTTCTCCTTACGAAATAACTCTCGAAGGAAAGTTCACTCATAATTGTTTACAATGCATCACACACGATAGGTAGAATTTGTGTCTAATTTACAGCATCTAGTGCCAGCCAGAGAAAGAGTAACATGATGAATCAGACAGTCTTCCCTTGGTCTTTATGCAGTCAGTAGCAAACAAGGTGTGAAGTGACATACAGCGAATTTGTTTTCTCTGTGACATTCTGCTCACCCTGTCATAATAACTATAGATCCCAACTTTAACCTCTGCCACGATGGAAGATTTTTCAACACAGAGGTTTCTTGGCTGGTTGTCAGAGGGGAATCTCCAGGCTCATTAAGACCCTCACATCAGTCAGGGGAGGAAGGCTCGCAGCACAGCTTCATACTAGGTGCACTAAGAGGAGTGTAATGATCTAAAGAAGTTTTAAATGATTATGTGTTCAGAGTATACACAATCTAGAGCAGCGGTTCTCAGCCTCCCTAATGCTGGGACCCTTTAATACAGTTCCACAGGTTGTGGTGACCCCCAGCAATATCATTATTTTCATTGTGACTTCATAACTGTGATTTTACTATTGTTATGTCTGTGTTTTCCCATGGTCTTAGGTGACCCCTGTGAAAGGGTCATTTAGACACCCACACACACACACACACAAGGGCTTGTGACCTACAGGTTGAGAACCGCTAATCTACATGGTGGCCTAGAACCTGCTGTGATAACAGGAAAATGTAACTAAAGCAACTCAGAGAACATCCACGGAATGAAAGGCAAACCCTCAGTATTGAGCAACTGAGCGCTCAATACACAGTAAGGAGGCACAGGACTGGGCACTCACATCAGCTGGATCTGAGGGAAGTCAGGCTCCACGGAGGCTGTGGAACACTGGGTTCTGAGCCTTCACACTTGCAGGGAGGAGAAAGGTGAGATCTTGTCTCACAGCCATTTGTGCTGAGGGTATAGTTTGCTTGGTGTTCAGAGCAACAACAGTTTCACCATTTCAAAAGGTCTGTGGTTCTAAGGAGTTCAATGGAAAGCAAGGTGACTAGATTTTCAGGTCAAAATTTGCATTTCCAAAGCACTAAGAAGAAACAAGTGATATTTTGAAGTAAGACTAGAAGCTATTTTTAGTGATGGGAAGAAGACACAATACAGCCAAGAGAGAAACTCAAGGGGTTCTACAGTACTATGTACAAGCTTTTATTTACATTCCCTATAGTAAACAAAATCTATGTTTTAAACTGTGCACGGTGTATAATGAAGGCTTCTTATATTAGCATTTATATTTTCCGTACATGTGCAATATTTTAAAAATAAATAAATCATGGGGAAGCAGAATGGATACATTTTGATCACTTTAAATATCTCTGTGTATTGCTTGGGGAGTATTGAGAAATTTTATTTCACATTTTGTGAATTTGGGTTCGGGTTCTATTGTCTGTTTCTCACACTGCTGAATACAAATTCAATGAGAAAGAAAACTTGCTATCAAACATTGACATAGAAAATGCATTTCAGCTATGGAAAGTTCCGTTGCATGAGTCCACTCCCATTTTGATGATTAATTACTAGATAGACAAGGAAAATGTAAAGTTGGATTCAAGGAGCCATTACAAACAGAAGGCATAATATGTTTATGGCATTATAAAATTTAATTTACTGAAATTTATCTTCCAAAGCTTTTCAAACCTGCAAGTGCTGTGTAAAATGAGATATACCAGTAAATTCCAAAGTAAAGCTCAGTCTTTTGGGACTCTACACACCTTTGATCTTGTCACAAATTGGCTCCTGGAAGCCATGTCTCCAGCACTCAGGTCTCTAGGGACCTTAACCCTGAAGCATCTCAAAACAAATAAAGTAGCTGAGACAGATGCTAGGCCCAGACAGAATGGCAACTATTTGACAAAATTAACCCCAAACGATGAGAACAGACAATTCCCCTTGTGTCATTATGTCCCTGCTCCCCCTTCCCTCCCCCACGAAATCATTCTATCGCTTTGGCTTAAATGCAATAGATAGAGGTATTCAGCCTGGGTTGGCAATATTTCTGATACATATTTCAATAGATGATCCCGAATTGGCCTCCTGGAAGCACTTATGCTGACCAGCCTTGCAAACATCTTTGTCAGCCCTCTCCCTTACCTGCTCACACCCGGCGCTAATGGATGCAAGCAGGGGGCGATGATAATCACTGTCTGTCTGCCAGGCCCTGGGTGTGCAGCCTGTGTCTCCACAACAGCCCGTCTGGAGGGGGAGGGGGTGGGGAAGGGGGAGGGAGAGAAAGAAAAAGGGAGTGTAATTCAATGAATCCTTGGGAACCAAGCTCGAGGCTTTCTCTTTTTAAAGAAGTGATATCAGAAGCAGGATTATGAAAAAGAGTTAGTAAAAAATAGGATCATTGTGAATTAGAACAGCGAGGGCATTTCAAATTGAATTACACAGGATCACGGCAATTAGAATTGGAAAAGATCTTTCAGTCTTTGTCAAAGCTTGATCACTCCCAGTGGTATATTCTTCCGAGCCCAGTCCAGTCCAATTTTAAACCAGGCAAGTGATGGAGCGTCCTCCCTTCTCCTGGGATATCACTTAACAGTCAAAAGCGGCTAACTGCTATGGCATCCCCGCGTATATTTTTTTTTCTTTGCCTTATTTCCAGTATTCTGTTTTGTATTTCCCCAATCCATCTTCAAGTTATTTGAATTTAATTTTAAGTGATTATAGTCTACACTAAAATGATTAAACCCAGCTGGGTCTGAGTCTTTATCCGTGGGTTAACTTGTCTCTCACTCTTATTCTTTCATGCACCCCCCCCATATACTTAGACACATGGTTATGTAGCCAATAAACATACATACATTACACACGTATATAATACACACAGTCTGAAAACATTATGCTGGTTGATTTTTCTTGTGAGAATTAAAGGCCCGTAATTTTTACATAATTCTTTGACTAAACAATTACCAAAGTCAGCAACCAATTTCTTTAAAGCTGATACACAGCAACATGTAAACTTAAATATTCTATTGTGTGGGTATATTTCTTCCACATAAATAAGATGCTCTTTTTCTATGATGTTCACAATAAATTATTTGATATATATATAACATGGATTCACAATATAATACTAATATTATAAACGTTTCTAGATAATACATAATTGACAACCATTGAATACACTAACTTGTATTTCCTTTATAGATGAACTTATTCTTCCAATAAATATGGTTTCAGATTAGAGTAAGTAATGATTGCTAGAAGAACAGCTGGGGTGTCCAAGGTTAATGGGAATTGCTTAAAGGTATTTAAAGATAATCAAAGAGCTTATATAGCTTCTTACTTCCTTTAGTAGAACTGCTCCAATGTATTTTTCATACCTGTCGATCAATAAGCCAATGTGGAATCAGGGAGGAGGATAAATGCACTAGAAAAAAGGAGGAAAAATATAAATTAATAAACTTTTTTAAAGGATAGAATTCACCATTTCTATGAAAATTTTATGTCACTAATTCATAAAATTTTTCAAACTGTAATATATCTTAGAAACGTGTGTGTGTGTGTGTGTGTGTGTGTGTGTGTGTGTGTGTGTGTGTTCCTATGTCAAATTCCTTTATAAATCTTTCTTTTTGGTTCTGGGGACTGTCCAAGTGTTCCGGACAAGTGCTTTGTCACTCAGCTACACACTAATCCTCCTGCATAAATCTCAAAAAACAAAAACATGTCAACAAAAACAAAGTCTAAAACACAAAGAATGTGTAGTGAGATAACAATTGGAGACATAACTATACATTTTGGTGAGAAGGGCAAGATGAGAGCAAATAAAATGAAGAACTTAATGAATGGAAAAGGCTAATGAAAACTAATGCATTTTGAATCTTCAGTGCATATTAACACTAGTATAGACGCTTGACATAATTTAATTTGGTAATCTCTTACTGCAATGTGCATTGCTCACATTTATCAGATAATGAATCTGAGTCACAATGCATTAGCATGACAGTTGTTTTACAGTAGGACTGGTTCATAATACACACATCTGTGCAGAGGGGAGCATCCAAGTCCAACTGCACTCTAAACCTACAAATGGATCAGTATTGGAGAGCCCTTCAAGACGGGCGGAGTGAAGGGAAGAGCCATGGCTGGAAAGGTTCTAGGGGAAACATTTAAGTTCTATTTTACTATGCCAAGTGAGTCAGAGGATTGGAAAATTTTTATGGCAGAAACTAAATCTTCTGAGGGGCATGTTAAAAAAAAAAAAAAGTGACACTGTGGTTTTTCATAAAGGAGCCAACCAGCCACCTGATAGCCACACAGTAGTGCCTATCTACAAGGCTCTTCCGCTTAGGAAAGGCTTGCTATCAGGCATGATTGCATCAGTTTTGATAATTGCTTTTGTTGATTACATCAGCTCTTGATAATATGTTGGCTTCCCTTATCCTTTAGTGTGTGTGTCATTAGTTTTTGCTGAGGATTGTACAGTGTATACAAAAGAATAATGGATACTGAGAAAAATATTATCTGCATATCCATGTGAAAAGAAAGGTAACTTGTATCCTACCTTAAAATCCTTAATAATTAAAAAGAAAATCAAGATGTACCCCTAGTGCACAAATGAACTTTGGGAGCCCATTCCCCACGGAGGGATAGCTCTTAGCCTAGGTACACAGAGGAGGGCCTAGGCCCTGCCCCAAATGACTTGACAGATTTTGATGATCCCTCATGGAAGACATCACCCTCCCTGGAGAGTAGATGGGGAATGGGATGGGGAGTAGATGGGAGGGCGAGGGAACTGGGATTGATATGTAAAATAAGATTGTTTCTAATTTAAAAAAGAGAAACTTGCAATGTATTAGCTTAATTTTGAAGTTTTTAGTGTGTATATGTGATGTGTGTGTGTGTGTGTACATGTGTCTATTGAATGTACATATATGTATGTGTATATTCCTGTGTGGGGGTTATGTGTGTACATGTGAGTGGGCTATTAGAAGGTGGGATCTGATTTAGATAAGTAAGTAGGGGCATGGCTTTGGGCAGTGAAACTTATTCCTGGCTCCTTTTTTGTCTCTTTCTGTTCCCTGGTCACCATCAACCGAGCTGCTTTGATTGTTCTGTCTAGCCAAAAGCAATGGCAGCAGTCAACCACAACTTGAAGCCTTTGAAATCATGAGCTAAAACATATACTTCCTCCCTTAAGTTTCTTTTCTCCCCCCCCCCCCAGATATTTTATTATAAAGATTGGCAGTCATTTTTATACACTGCATTGAAAGCACCTTCAAATCTACCCAGTTTCCCGTGTGGTCTTCTTCTTTTTCTTATCAATATACAGAGATGTTGGTAAGTTAAGGATATAAAGGCAACTTAGCTTTTGCTCTCTTACGTTTGTCTAGAGCGTTTGTGAAAAGACGGACAAGTGGAAGAACAAAGATCAAAAGACTTGGGAGAAAGCTTCTGGTACCCTAAGTGTGGCTGTGTTTGAAAACTTTAGTTAAAGATGACATTTTTAAATCAAGAAGAAGATTGTTCTCCTGGTTCCAGTGTATTTGGGAATATCTTCTATGTATAAATTTGCATTACATAAGGAAGGCATTAACAGAATACAGTTCACCAAAAACTTTAGGAGTTAATTCTTGGAATGACAATGAAAATTTTTCTTTTTAAGAATGGATATGTCTTTTGGATAAACATGGATGAAAGCTTTTCCTCGTTGTGGCATAATAACCCCTACAGGCTCACAGCAGTGAAACTCAGTCAGCCCCAAAGTATCTTATTGCAATAAAATCAAATTTAACCTCTTAAACTCAAGACATAAATCACTCATTTCTCTTTCAAACAATTTGTGAGTATATTATCATAAATACTACCTGCCACAAGACTGACAGCTGTCAGTAGCTAAAAACTATGAATAAAATTGGGAATGCATTTCAATAGGAGAATCATCATGGCATTTTTCTGGATAGGTAACAATAATAAAAGGTTATGACAGACAAGAGAAAGAATCTCAGACAGTGAAATCAGGGAAACTTTCTTTAAATTAAAGACAAAGCTAGCCTCAACAGAGTGTTAGTTCCACAAAACTAAGTCAGTAAAATAGCTATTGGCCCTTGGTAATATGCAGCAATGGCAAATGTGTTTGTTTTGTGAGTTTTATATTGAAAATATGTATAGAATTGCAGGGTATGCTTTCAAAACTATACTATTTGAGTATATATCTTTGCAAATGATCCTAAATTTCATTAATATTTCTCCCACAATATAAAATTAATCCCTTCTGAGCTCTAAAATACACTTTTAACCATTCACTAGAAAGAGTACATCCAAACACCTGTTAAAAGACCCAACTCAATGTATTTTAAATAAAAGAAGTCTCTTCCACATTTTGAAACTCAATTTGTCTCTCTTTTGCATTTTATGATTTAAAGAACATAGCATCACCTGCAATGACTTAAGTAGATCTCAAGGGCATTATGCTAAGTGGAAAAAGATGACCTCAAAAGGTTATACACTTTCAAATTCCATTAACATAACACCCTTGAAATGACAAGCTATGGAGATGGAGAGAATATTCTCAGTTGTCAGGGTACAGGGGTGGAGGTGGTTGTCACTAATAAATTGGCAACACTCAGAGAGTTTCTCAGTATTGTTGGTTCTGTGTCTTGTCATGCTCATAGTTACAGAAATCTATACACAGGATAAAATGGCAAGGAACAATGTGCACACATGCGTGACTGCATGTCAAAACTGCTTAAAAACTAAACAAAGTCTGCCGTCTGTGCAGCAGGTCTGCACCAGCATACGTTTCCTGGTTTTGATCTTCTACTGCAGATCAAATGATGGCATGTCACCATTGAGAAAAACTAATGGAAAACTTCCCAGAAATCTAGTGCATTGATTGTGGAACTTTGAATCTAATTAGTTAAAAATAAAGAAAAATGATTTTTGAAATTACGATATCTCCTTATTCACATTTTATCCTATACAGACTGTTATCAGAAAGGAAGCCAATTATAATCTTCAGCAGCCAAATTGTCCTTCACAAAATTCATGTACCGGTAAATGAATTTTACTTGCTGGAGAGTTCCTTAAACTCTCATCCAGGGCTTACTTGTTCTTGAAACCCATTTTGGATATGCTTGGTTATCTAGATTTCACAATTACAGAAGATCTATTTATTCAATCAGTCGGGTATTTATTCATTTCTTTCTCAAAATGAAGATGCATGGGCCAAAACTTGGGAGAAATAGTTCTAAACTACAGATACATCATTGTGGAACTCATTATGCGTCCCTTGGGAAGACATTCTTCCACTGTTCCAAAGGGAGAGCTGATGAATGGGATGGGAGGAGAGGGGAGATAAATGGGGCTAAGTCAGGAGAAGTCCTCTTTATGGGAGTTTTGGAAACTGTCCTACAGATAATAGAGCACTATCAAAGGGCCCTCAAATCAGGGCATGGAGTAAATGGTAGGGTTTTGTTTTTAAGGACTTCACAGGTTTCAGTATGCAAGACTTGAGGTGAAAGATGAGTTGAGAAGTTGTTAACAACTCTGAGATGATTCAGGATATGTGTGGATGGATAGAAAGAAAAAGGCTAACTCAGAAGGAAAAAGTGACAGAAGTCAGCTCCAATTGTTCCTCATCATTATAGAAATGGAGGTCTCCAAAGATGAGCCAAAGATGTTTGGCTCCAAGAGGAGCTTTAAGCCACAAGGATCTATTAAATTAATGTCATGTTCATATCACTTTAATAGCTACAAACATGAGACAACCCTGCTGTCATTTGATTAATAGAGCTTGATGGATTCTATAAAGCCATGAAAATGAACTAGCTACAATTATACATGATGACATAGTCATGTCTTACAGATGTAATATGGAGAAAAAGAAGCTAAACAAAGGGTAAAGACAGTAGGCATCTATTATGACAAGCCCAAATACTAGGAGGCAAAACTGTAGTTCCTTTCATAGAGGACACTATGGAGTAGCACCAGAAGAGGAAGAGGCTGAGATGGCTTCTGGGGTCTGCTAAAATCCGTATGTTGGTCTTGTATCCTGGTTTGCTTTCTATTACTGTAACAAAACACCTTGACCAAATACAGCCTGGAAAGGAAAGGGTTTATTGGGTTTTCACATTCCAGTCAGAGTCACAGGGAAGCCAAGGCAGGAATCCAAGCAGGCCAGGAACCTGGAGGAAGGAACCGATTCAGAGACCATGAATTCATTCTGCCTATTGGCTTGTTCCCCAAAGTTTGCTAAGTTTGCTTTATTATATAAACCAGGAACTTTTGCCAAAGGATGGCATCACCCACATCAATCATTAATTAAGAAAACATGGTTGCCCACAGGCCAATCTTATGGAGGCGTTTTCTTAATTAAAGTTCTCCCCTTTCTGGGGCTAGAGAGTTGTTTCAGCAGTTAAGAGCACTGGCTGCTTTTCCAGGAGGCCTGGGTTCAATTCCTAGCACCCACATGGCAGCTCACAACTTTCAGTAACTCCAGGTCCAGGAAATATGACACCCTCACACAAGTGCACATAAAAATTTAAAAATAAAATTAAAAGGTCTCCTTTCTAGCTTATGTTAAGTTGAAAAAAAAAAATCTAACCAGCACTCCCTGTGAAACTTATTTGCTGTACATTTACTTTTTTCTATGTACTTCAAAGTTTGATTAAAATTTCACATAAAATATGCACATAGTAGCAAAAATATACTGAAATACTAATTTGTCAATGAAGCTAATTCAAAAATTGTATACATGTCGTCAATATAAGTTCTACTTGGAAAATAGTACAATGCTTTCTGTCAGCAGACATGGGTTAGTTGTAAACACAGAGTGTGAATTCAATGGCAAACAACACAAGAAATATGACTACTATGTTAAAAAAAACAAGACAGATGGAAATATAAAAATGTACAGCTGAAATTAGAAAAGGAAGGTCTGAGATGCATGTCAGTGGTAGAATCCCTATCTAATATGCACAAGACCCTGGATAAAGAATGGAAGATGCATTTTTTGCTAAATTCAATCATCAAAAAAATAGAAAAAAATTATATTCATTCCAGAAGTGCAGAAATAAGAGCAAGGAATGTCATTGACTGTAAACTGAGCATTGCAGCATTATGATAGAAGGTTCCATACTTCAAGACAGCAATTTTGAGTGCATATGAACCCAATGACCAAGCACAGAAATGTGAAACAGAAGTTAACCTGAAAAGAGAAAGAGATGAATGTAGTATTACAGCGGAATATTTCAGCACCTCACCAGAACTGGACAGATCCAGCAGGTAAGAATCACTGAGCACAGATGAACTCATCACTACTGTCAGTGAATGAGATATAATTGAAACCTACCCTAACAAAAGCAGACGATGTCTGCTCCCCACCACACCCAGAACATTCACCAAGGCAAACCAAACTTGTCACATGAAAGACACCTCAATGATATTTCAAAACTAGAGATTACAAAGTTCTACTCTTAGACAGTAAAGGAATTAGACTAGAAGCACTTTGAAATAAATACAGTTAAAGACTCGATAGCAAGAGAAACTTAAAATATTTTGAATGAATGACTTGAAAACACAGCTTATCAAATTCCGTGGGATTCAATAAGGGCACTAATTGGAGAAATTTTAACATGCAGGGTATGTGTTAGAAAAGAAAGAATGATCGTGTTTTGTGCTGCCTCTGAGGGCCATGTTTGCATCTGTGTTCCTACCACAACTAGGGGCTACGCTGATGCCCATGGCCCACATTACCATCAGTGGCCATGTGGATTTCTGTGGTCTGTGCTGCTGCTTGAAGCCATATTGGTGTCCAGTGGCCTGCTGCAGCCAGGAATCATATTGGTGTCCACAGCCCATATTGATCAGGAAGCCATGTTGATGTCTTTGTGTAGAAAATCCAACTGAATTAGCATAAAAATACCTTGAGCCAATATGAGCTGTAGAATTATAGGACTATGTAATGTTCATATACAAAAGTTACTCATCTTTCTCTATACCAGTAATTATCAAGTGGCATTTTAATTTAAAAATTCATTACTACATCCTCCAACATCAAATATTTAAGTATAAATATAGGAAGGTATATAAAGGAGCTACACGAAGATAAAAGTGCATCAAAGAACTAAGTAAATGATGGAATTGTCTATGTTCATGGATAAGAAGACAATACATCAAGACATTGGATTTCTATAAATTAATGTACAGATTCATTCCAATGTGGGTCAGTAAAACCAATTCTAAAGTTTATATGGAAGGACAAACGACCCACAATTAGCAACTTTAATGCTGAAGGAAAAGAACAGAGTTAGAAGTCTAGCATTATTCTAGTTCAATACCTAATTGTAGGTCTACAGCAATAAAACCAGTGTGAAATTAATGAAAGGAAACAATTAGATCAGTAAAACAAAGTGTAGAACCCAAAACACATAAATACAGTCAACTAAATGGCAATAAAAGCAATATAATGTAACACAACAAAGATGGTCTTTGAATGGAGCCAGAACAGCTAAAAATCCCCATGTAAAATTACATAGACTCAAACCTAACAGTGTCCACACACATACAATTAAATCAAGATGGATCACAGGCCCGAATGTGAAATGTAGAGCTATTATACTCCTAGAAGGTAGCCTAAGAGAAAACCCAGATGACCTTGGGGATGGAGACGACTTTTTGATGGCGTGATTCATGAAATAAATAATTGATGAGCCGAGCTTCATTAAAATTAAAGACTCTGTGAAAGAGAATGTCAAGATAATGAAAAGACAAGTCTGAGAAAATATTTGCAAATGATGCATTTGATAAAGGGCTGTTGTGTAAAATACAGAAAGGACTCAAACTCAGCAATAAGAATAGGAATATAGCTTTAGTGGAAGAAGAATGCACTTGCCTGGCTGTGGGAGACCTTGAGTTCATGATTCAGTCCCCAGCATGTCAAAAATAAAAAATCAATGAAACACCTTAACAATAATAAAATAAAATACATAACTCATTTATTCACAGGAGAAAGGTCTGAACAGATATTTCACCAAAGCAGATTTACAGATGGCCAGTGAGCATGTGAAAGTGTTCAACATCACTTGTTTTTAAAGAATTGTGAAGTATAACAGAGATACCACTGTATACCAATAGCCATAATTCAGAACTCTGACAACACTAAATACTGGAGAGCATGTGAGGCAACAAGAAATCTTATCTAAGGGGCTGTAGAGATGGCTTAGTTGTTAAGAGTGCTTACTGTTCTTCCAGAGGACCCAAGTTTGATTCCCTGCACTCACATGAGTGGCCCACAAAGATTTATAACTCCAGATAGAGGGATCCAACACCTTCAATCACTGGCATGTATATTTGTAACACACACACACACACACACACACACACACTCACACACACACACACACACAGAGAGAGAGAGAGAGAAAGGGAGACAGAGAGGGAGAGGGAGAGGGAGAGAGAGAACAATTCCTTGAGAGGGAGAAAGAGAGGGAGAGTACTTATTTACTGCTGATGGGAATGCAAAATAGAAGAGCTATTTTGAACACTTGGGCAGTTTCTAAAAACTCGAAACCACTCTTACCATATGATTCAACAATTGTGCTCCTTTGTGTTTACCCACATTAACTGAAAACTTATATCCACACACAAAAAAAAAGCTGCAGTTGGGTGTTTATAGCAGCTTCATTCATAATTGCCAAATTCTGGAAACAACCAGAATGCTCTTTAGCGGACTAATTGTTCAACTGTGATGTCTCTAGACTTTGGGATATTGTTAAATGCTAAAAGCAGAGATCTATGAAGTCATGGAAGACATGGAGGAAATATAAATGCATGTTTCTGACTGAAAGCTACTCCCTGGAAAGCCTACACCGCACACTCTTCCAATTGTAAGGCATTGTGGGAAAGCAGAGAAGACATAGATGAGTGTTACCATGGATTGATCAGCAGTGCGGGAGAGATGAACAGTAAAGCACTGGGGAGTTTTAGGATAGCATATTCTCTTCCCTGATGCCATCACAAAATACTGTATTCTGGACACAGTATAAATAAAGGGTATATTAAGCTTACAGTTTTTGAGGATGAAAGCTGAAACCAGATAGACTTCTTGATTCAACCTATGGCGACTCCCCTCTTGGCCAAGTCAGCACACAGGGAAGAAGTTACTTTAGGAAAGACATATCGCATAGTAGTACAGCCAATACTGTTATTTCACACAATCTTTCTTCTAAAAACTACCCAGGGTCCCATGAGAAGTACATTAATTCCTTCCAAGGTCAGCTACCCCAAATGACCTAAAGCTTTGTACTGCCTCACAAAAGAAGACTTCCATTGCCTCCTACATTGCCGACCTGGAAGCCAACCTTCCCACACAATGCCATTTTGAGGAAATATTTAAACCATATCCAAATTGCAGCAGGTATCAAAGCTATTCACTTTAATAGAACATTGGTGGTTAAATATAATTCTGCATTTGCCCAAAATCATACTAGGTGTACCATTAAAAGTGAACTGCATTGCAACTACTAGATTTTAAATTCTAATGTGTGTCAATATAGGTTTATTGACAGTAGCAAATGTGTCTCTGTGGTCAGGATCTCAATATTAGGGTAAGTTGGATGTGGGTAGGGACAAGTGGTTCATGGACACCGCAGTTCCTACTCTGTTTTCCTTGAACCCAAAACATGTTTGTGTGTGTGTGTGTACAATGGTACTATATATATATATATATATATATATATATGTAATATATATGTAATATATATGTAATATATAAATTAAAATAGATACATATTAAATTTTGAGTGTAGGTCCAGCAAACAAATCATTTTTCAAATCCATATCCAGAATTCTCCTTCAATCCACTAAACTTTAAATTAAAATTAAGAGAAATTTTTGGTTTATTTGAGATAGGGTCTTACTGTGTAGCCCAGATTTTCCTGGAACTTACTCTGTAGCCCAGGTTGGTCTTGAATTCATAGAGATCCTAGCTTGGCACCCAGATGGTTTCATTCAGTTGTTTTTTTTTTAAGTCATCAGTACCACTTAAGATTTCCTTTTTGAGGGCTAGTCCAATGCTTCCCTTCACAGAAAGAATACACAAAGAGCCTATATTTCAGATTCATAGCATATGCTATTCTCCATCACAACATGTGATTTAAATTTCATAGGTTGAAATAATCATTTCTCATGTTTAGAATCAGTTTTGTTACTAATCTTAAAATACAACATCTAGGAAATTCTATTGAGGTTCTAAAAAGAGTATAGACCAAGAGTTATTTTAATATTCTATTTTATTTAGGCTAGCATAAAAATAAAAGTTTTAGAAATTTACTTCAGTGCTAATACAAAAGATACGTTGTGTTTAGATCAATCAAATATTGAGAAAATGGTTTTTCAAAGTGTTCTGTTCGTCTCGGAAGAAATACCTCAGGCACCAGAAGAGAAGCAGCCTAATATCTGCTATCAGGTGCATCTCTCTGATTGTCTGCAGGTGGTGATGTTTAGGAAGAAGGAGAAGTTTTTCTCTTTAATGTTGATCCCTGAGCATATCTGTGGCTGTCACACAAGTCTGTCCCCCCTTCTAACTGCACCTGTTCAATTCAGAGTTCACATTGCAAATAATGGCATAATTATCTGCTTTGGGACATTATTGTTATGTTATGAGTAGGAGATAATGGATCAGGCACTTTTGTGTGATTTCTAAAAATGATACTTGGACAGATGACTCCATGAACAATGAGTCAAGATGGATTTTCCAGACTGGACAAGCCCTAGGGACAAGCAGGTCAGCATATTTGAAAGACTTTCCAGGGCCTCTGGATTAGAAAGATTCTACCAAAGTGAGGTGTGTTTTTTGTTTTTTGTTTTTACGTCTTTAAAAGAGTTACTCCCATATGTTTATGGAAATGACCATCTGAGCTCTCCAACCTTCCTACCCCACCAGTCAGGGAGTCCTCCCTTCATACCAAATTCTTTGACCTTAACTCCAATTATTTCCAACCTCACTCTTCTCTTGGTTTTACTCAATTGTCTGTCCTCCAAAGAATTCCTATAAATGGCCTAATAACTATTTTTTTGCCTCTCTCTTATGGTCTCCAACTATTTATCTTCTTGTTCTGTATGGGTAATGAGCTCTACACTCTGGCTCATGTGCTCGGGTCTCTGGAGGGATGTCTGAATGTCGCCATGGTGATAGGGAGTCAGAGCAAGGACCTCTGAGAAAGGAGATGGAGCTCAGAGGCTGAGAAACACTCCTGGTAACACTGATTTAAGTGCTCTTCCTTGGGAGAGAATAGGATGTAAATAAAGGTGCACACACACTATATTCTGATTCTTCAGCACTGTGAGGGCCTTGGAAAGCAAACTTAGTTCATGATTTCAAGAAAATAAACTGTGGCTTTGTAGTCCATCTCTCCATTGAAGTGGAACTGTAGCCAGCATTCAGTCCTGGCAAATACTGCTGTGTAACCTTGATGTTAGTGAGCGCAGAGGAGTGCGTGTGTGTATTCAGTGTCACAACGTTCTCAAGGAAACTAATGTCTAAGTCTTTTATCTGTAGACATAGTTTGGAAATAATTCGTGTTGGGAGAGGTGGTAGAATTAGCTACTGAAACACTGTTATATCAAAGTCTGTAACACAGGACAAATGGCACAGTCATTTCTTCCTGGTCTCATTTTAAAACCCTGTTGCTAAGACAATGTCCCCACATTGCTAGCATCTACAGAAATGCATTCCACCGAATCCATAGCTAATGCTTAGTCACCATGTATCTACTATGGGCTGGTGGGTAGGAAAATCAATATGGTTGCAAATCTGATTTTTTTTCCACCCTAAACTTTTAGAAAGCAAGTTCTAAACAATATATTCTCAAAAATGTCACAAATGTTCTGATAACAATCTCTCAATGGTCACATTCAGGGAAAGAATTGTTTGTTGGTTAAATCCAAGAAAATGCTGACTCGAAGGACTAAGGCTTGATGGGAGATGTCATTCTGTATATATGTTTCTCATACTGGTTAATGAATAAAGCACTGTTGGCCAACAGGAAAGCAAGAGAGGAGGGACTAGGAGACAAGGAGGAAAGAGGAAGGAGTAAGGAGGAGTCAAGATGGAGAGACTGGGGAGACAAGATGCCTGCCCCATTCTCCGGTAAGCACGTGCAGGTACATAGATCAACAGAAGTGGGTTAATAATTAAGACAGAGCTAGCCGGTAAGAAACAAGTAACTGGCCAACAGCATTTTATCAAATACAGAGTCTTGGTGTAATAATTGGGGCTGGCGCGGCGGTGGGACAAGACCATCGGCGGGCAGAAAAAAACTTAATCCTTACAAAGGTTAAGGAAATGAAGGCACAAACACATGTGAGCTTTGACAAAGGAGACTCTAAAGGAGTTGCCTGGCGGTGGTGGCACACGCCTGTGAGTTCGAGGCCAGCCTGGTCTACAGAGCGAGTGCCAGGACAGCTCCAAAGCTACACGGAGAAACCCTGTCTTGAAAAAACAAACAAAACAAAAACAAACAAAAAAAGGAATAACACACAGGTGTACACTCTAACTCTTGACTCTTGTCTGTAGAAGCCTTTGGGACTCAATGTCTTACCTGGTTTCCTTCTATTACTTGGACCCACCTACTTCACTCTCTTTAGTCACTGTTGTTCCATGTGGTGCTAATACAGAAATGTTTTCTGTTCCTGGACAAGCTCCTCCACAAATGGTTAGGGCCCAGAGAACTTTAAGGACAATGGCAGGTGTAGGAAGTGGTGCTTCTCAAGGTATACCCTATAGGGCATTGCTAACAGTGTCCTGGGTCACCTGGCTGCTACTCATCGGAGGAACACATCAAGGACCATGGTTTTGAACAAGAACATCAACCTTGGCCACATTGTATAGTCATGTGGAAGGGTTGAAAATTCCTGACACTCACATTTTGACCCAAGCTGGTAACTGGCATCATGGTGCAAGTGACAGCTGCATTCCAAAACTGTGTGTTTCACAGTGAGCAGCCCATGCTGGGAGCACTACCCGTCATAACAATGCTCAGCCTGAGCTACATGTTAGAGTTACCTGGTAACACTGTTTTTAATTGCGATACAACTAAATCATCATAAAATGTACTCTTTTAAAGTGTAGAATTAGCAATTTTTACTCACCAAATGATTCAAATTTTCATTCTAATCAGTTAGTATGAACTTTTTTTTTTTTTTTTTTTTTTTTTTTTTTTTTGTCATCATGTAGGGGACTTTTCAAATTCTGATGTGTGGCTTTTATACACAGGGGCAGCCAGAGCCTCTGGAGGACCCAATGGGACACAAAAGAATTAGCTAGTGGTGAATTTCCAAACAGGTGCTTAAATCCCTCCTTTTTGCTCATCCCTTTCCTTATCTCAAACAGTCCTTTCTGCAGCTTTCATATCAAAAGTCTTTCATTGCCCACCTCTTCCCGCTCCATACTCTCCTCTCTCTCAGTATGTCTTTCTCTACTTCTTACACCCTTTTTTCCTACTTTTAACACCCACGTACACATGCAGTCACATATATTTACATATTATGTTAAAAATAATTTTTATAATTTAAATATATTTAGATTCTATGTCTTTCTGAATCTGGTTTAATTTACCATAACAATATCTAGTTACATGTTTGGGTTTTTTTTTTTTGCAAATGTAATAATTCATATTTTTTGTATTGCTGGACAATATTTCATCGTGTATCTGCACCCAGAACTTTGACTGTTTTAGATGCTCTGGATTCAGGAGTTGAGAAACTTTGAGGGATTCATGCCCCCTTGTTTGTTCATGGTTTTTGCGTTCCTATGCTGTGGTTTGTACATCTGTTATTTTTGGATATCTGTAGTGATATCTTGTTTATAGTCTAACAAGTAAGCTTGCCTGAAGATCAGAGGGCAGAGCTAACCACTAGTTAACCATAGAGGTCTGGAGGTCTGTATAGATGGACAGGAAGTGAGATGGCTGGGCAGAGAGAGGAAGCAATAAGGAGACAGGAACTCAGTTTTTTGTTTTGTATTTTTTTTTTTTTTTTTTTTTTGGCTGGGAAGTTGAGGAGGTGTGGTAAAAAGTAAAATTGGATAAATTTAAGAAAAGGAATAAAAAACAAAACAAAACACAAACCCAAATGTGAGGTCTTGGTTGTTATTGCTGTTTTGTTTGTTTTTAAAGGTGAAGATCAAATCAAAGTCTTCCTAAAAGGACCCAAAGGTGCGTGGGGAGAACTGCAGCTCCCAGGGGCTTCAGTAGAAGCTGTGGCCTCAATGTGGGGACTGGAGTTGGCCCAGAATCTGGGCCACGCCCAACCACGGTTACCACACCCATGCTCAACGGGGCAGCACTAACTGCACTTAATGGGTTATCACAGGGCTTGGAGGAGGAGAATAAGAAGTTGGAAGGGAAATGTTGGAGGACATATGGGGAAGAGTTGAAGGGGAACTAGGGAATGCATGTGATTGTAATTCATTCATAAACATATGGATTCCCAAAGAACAAACAAACAAATAAGACCAAAAAGTACTAAAAGTATACCAGAAAGAGAAAAGGAGGGAACAGTGCTGTGACTCAGTCTGGCTTGTACGTTTCTTTAGCAGAATAATAGTATTAGGATTTCTCTTACATTTTATGTAAATTAATATATAATGTACATACACAATGGCAACTTTGTCATTTGTCTTCAAACAATTCAATTACTGTGTCATTCCATTGGGCAAAATCTCTATTACATTCTTGCCCAGTAACATTCCAATAGATCGACATTTTCTAATTCTAGACCCAATTGTACTGTAACTAGAAGCCCCAGACCGTCTTTCTAGAACAAATCCAGGTGTTAATTGCATAGACACTCAGGTATTTACGGTAATCCACACTTTGAATTTATACTTGAGTGATTGCTATCACAAAATTAAATTCTCTACTTCCTTTCTCCCTTTCTTTCACATCTCAAAAGCACTCCGGAGCTCCCTTGTCTTTAAATACTCCAAAGCCCCTCTTTGATGAACCCAGACACTTTCCTCTCTTCTTTTTCTCCCTCATCCTCTTTGCCTGCTCAGTACTTTACTTTGTTGCATCACTTAACTTGTCTCCCAGACAGAAGCAAGTCTTCCTCTGTGGGAAGGGAAAATACAGTATCTAAGTAGCAAGTTGGGAAAGAGAGATGTTGTAACTACTCCAAATGCTAGTTCTTATTCTTTCTGTTTACATGATTTGGCAAGTCCCGGCCGGGGCTTTATCATTAGATTTTAAGGTAGAAATATTTGAAAGCCTTAGTTCCCTTGGCTCCGTGCCCTCTACCCTAGCAGCCCTACTCCATGATTTGTTCAACGTGACACTGTCCTGCCTCACTGCTCTGTCCTATTTGTGTAATGTAATGTGGTTCTACTTATTTAATTATTTAAGCAGCTGTAAAACATTGCTGCTCCATTTTGAAATTATACTTAACTAAATTCCCAGTGTTGCCCAGTTGTTTGTATAATTACTTTTGGATCCGATTCAAGATTTTTTCTGTTAGTTCTTAAAATTCTATTCTAGTGCTGCTCTTTCCTGTGAAGAGATGCAGAAATGGGTCTGGGTTACCCAGCATACTCTCCGGTGCTCCAATCATCTTGCTGTATGTAGAATTTGATAGGAATGCCATCAATATGCTCACCCAAACCTTTGATACATATGTCAAAAAGGACAGGGCCAGGGAGAACCCCGAGGCATACCACTAGAAAATTTACCTCTGCTTGACACGGTATTAGCATTCCTGGACACAACTCTTCAATTATTGATGAGGTCACCTGACTGCTTACATCCATTCCACATTTTTACATGTTACCCGCCAGGATTTCATGAGAAACACTGTCAGGTCAGATGTGTTGTTAAAAGACTAACATACCTTGTGCAGTATTTCCTTGACCCATCCCATTGGTAAACACCTGTATTATTCAGTCTACTTCAATTTCAGATGAATTTCAATTTAAACTAGAGTCAGCAAAAGATGCAACCCATCATTTCACCCAACTGTGTATTCTGTGCTATCATGAAACCTGCTCTCCCACCCTCTGTGGGCATCATCCTTATTTGGTAAGGTCTCTCTACTCCTTGAGTCAAGATGGCTGCCTGCATCTAGACAGCTAGTTCCCCAAACAGTTTCTTTTGCATCCTAGAGCTAATGTCATTGTCTTTTAGTAGACCGTGAGCCCATCTCTAAACCAAATCCAGGGAAATGAAATGATCTGAGTGGCCAACACTGGCTCACACTCTAGGGCAGGATACCAAAAGCTCATAAACTATAAAAGCCTCAAGAATGCCAGGGCAACTGGACAAAGGAGGAGGAGGAGAAGAAAGAGATATGCTCTATGTTCAATAAAGATGTTTCCACTCTCTCAGCAAAGGCTCTAAACTATTTCACAGAGGTTGGCCTGCCTCTGCCTACCCAGTATGCACCACCACTACCAAGCCATATTTTTAATCTCTAACTCAAGAAAATCACATCAATCATATAACCAATTACTATATATTTGCATATAAAATCCCTGGTTATTATGCAGTTGAATATCTGGTGTTTGCATAAGCAACATCCTATTAGAAATTTCTTTCTGTAAAGATTACTGAGTGTTTTTGATTCTGCAATGAGACAACTAATTTCAAACCCAATTACCATGGAACACTGGGCATAAGAATTTGTCTACAGAAAAGAGGTGTCTACATTCTGAGCTATCCTGCAAGGAAGAAATGATGCCTTGGCCCTGATTCATTTGGATGCTAATAGTAATATACAGAATACAGTGGTCATAAGCAATAGGAAATGCTAGGTTTAAAAGACATACAAGAGCAGTATTTTGGCTTTAGTATTTAACTATTAGAATCTAGGAAATCCAGGAGGTCTGAAAATGAATCTTTCAGAAATAGATTCCTTTCTAAATGCACTTAACTGGCTAATTTGTCACCAACACACTTTCCCAGACATTTAGTTTTATCAGCTATAGTTAGTTACATGTAGGTCCATAGAAGAAGTGTTGCTTACCATGTGAGAACATTGGAGAAACAACTGGGTAAAAGACCTCTTGTGGAACTCAGCGAGAAGACGACTTGGAGGACGAAATCTTGGGAAACTTACATTAGAATTGATTTGTAATCATCTGAGGCCACACTCAGTGGTTGTGTGCAGACATTTCCCATATTACTGACAAAATCAGTTTTTGTGTCTCTGAGAAGCCAGACATGACAGAAGGAAAGCCAATAACAATGACGGCAAGACCCCTCCCCTCTTTGATAGATCATTCCAATTAGTCTAACACAGGTTTGGCCTGAAGCATTAATATATACACTTATTGGCATATTATACCTGAGCTTGGGTAGTATCTATCCTGCTTATCTATTTTAGAGGGGCCTGGTTCTTGTGTTGGATGAATTTAAATTTTAATCAAAGACAATATGTATCTGACAACAACAGAATCATCAAATCTCAGACTGTAAAGTAAATAGGCAGGCAATAGGAAAAGCAGGACTAATGTCATCTGTTAGGAAACTAGTAAGCTTTCCTTGACTGTACTAGGTATAAAAGTGAAAGCAAATATCGACCAGGATATACATACATACATACATACATACATACATATATATATATATATATATGTAGTGTGTGTGTGTGTGTGTGTGTGTGTGCGTGTGTGTATGTGTGTGTGTGTAGATACATATATACAGACACACAAGAGTATACTCACAGGGAATAGAGTAGGAGTAGAGGAAGTGGATATTTTAGGAAACTAATTGCAAGGCCAATGAACCACTTTCTTTTTTTAAACTCAAAGAGCCGAGCCACATAACCATGGGTATGTAGGCCATTCCATTCTTTTCCAGACTGGTCGATAACATTAAATGCTGTCGTTCAGCCTGACAAAACGAAGCAAGCAAGAACATCTCAGTGAACACAAAGAACCTGATCATTATCACTCCTACAATGTAAAGAACAACAAAATTGTAATTTATCTGAAGGTTCTGCCGCTGGAAAATAGGACACAATCTTAATTTCCTTTCCCCATTTCACAGTAAGAAAAGTCAATCCAGTGCTCCAGGCACTAGTACATTAAATATTGATATAGAGTCACCGTGTAGTAGGTTTTCCTTCTAAGAAATTAATAAATTCTTAATGAAGAGTAGGGAGAAGAGGCCCAGCATGAATCAGTAATTCATCCAAACACAGTTGACTATTGTTTATTGAGCTGTTCTTTTTCCATATTGCATGAAGAATGATTTTCCTTTGATTTTAATATTTCTGACACTAGTGCATATATACCTAATAAATATTTCTAGGTTTTTAGATTAACATTACTTCAAATCTATCATCTGGCACAAATAAAAATGAACAAAACTTAGCAGGGAGCTGCCTTAAAGCATGTGTTTCATGAAGTGCCAACAATCAATAGTTTCCACTTAGGAAAAGAAAATTCTCTGCTTGGTTATACAATTTTGTCCCTCCTACTTTGTGAACTCTGTGATGACATTTTCAACATAATGATCTCTGCGCTTCAGATATGTATAAACTATGAGATTCTGTTTCGTGATGCCTTGAGACAGGCATTTGCATGCAAACGACACAAAAGCAAACAGCTTTTGGCTCCATTCACTCCTGCTCATTTCACTGGCCATGTACATTAGCACAGACATTTGACATGCATGATAGAGGTAGGAGGGACATAGAAGACATGACTCCAGTCAAGTCTTTAAGAGCTCAGTAGGAAGAGGCAATGTATAAGCGTAGTATTTGTCAAGTGATATTCAGCAATGTTTTGTGTGCATGACCGATTAAGAATGGCCTTCTAGAACTTGAAATTGAAATCTGAAAAAGACAGGCTCATCTTTCTGTTTTTTTTTTTTTTTTTTTTTTTGTTGTTTTTTTTTTTTTTGTTTTGTTTTCTTTCTGCATGTATGTGGTAGTGACCACTATCAAACCCCAGTCATAGAGGCAAGCTCTACCAGTGTTAGTTTAAATCGTGCCATGTATTCAATGTAGCACACTTCCAGCACTCAGAACAGGCTCATATTGTGGCATCAGTTAACATAAGTCACCAAAAAAGCCTGCCTGTTCAGATAGGCAGTAGGAGCTGACTTTGGATTACAAGACCACCAGGGAACATTTTTGGTAGTTAAAGTTTTCTGGTATATAATTATCACATACAATTTAGAGATAACCCCTAGACAGATAATTGGCAACCAGCTAGCAACCCTGCCTGTTTGGTAGAACATCAATGAGATAAGATAATTCCCTCACAGAGATAAAGGTAACTTGGAAAAGAAACATTGGGAAATTAGAAAACCTAACAAAAACGAAAACTTTCATGGTGTTTAGAGGAGAATGAAGAAATTCTTAAGGTAGTTTTGATTAGTCACAACTACGGTGTGGAGGTTTAAATAAAACCAATTGAAATGAATTAGGATAACTTGACACTTAATAATAATTACAGATATTCTTGTTGGTCACCATCATACTTTCTGGACATATGTGTCCAAGAGACATGCAGTAAAGTTAATAGATGAATCATGTGGATTGTAAAGTTAATAGATGAATCATGGTGGATTTTTTTAGGGTTGGTGTTGAGACAGGGTTTCTCTGTGTAACAGCCCTGGCTGTCCTAGAACTCGCTTTGTGAGCCAGGCTGGCCTTGAATTCAGAGAGATCCACTTGCTGCTGGGATCAAAGGTTTGCCACTGGTGGATTTGATTTATGACTCTAGTTTTACTTTAGTGAACGCCTCTGCCTCTGAGCACTTAATTTTATCCTATGTTCTTCAACCCATGACAGAAACCATATGGAAACGGCATTTTAGTTGTATTCATCGATGCAGTCTCCTTGGTTAATTTTTATGTACAGAGACTTAGAACTTAAGCTTTCCATTGACTGACTCCCAAGTCTCTTATTGGCATTGGGTGGTAGGCTCCAAATCACCATCATTTACCATCTGTGTTGCCTCATACAATATATGTCAAGTGGCTTCTTCTTATTTACAATCTGAAGGCTGTAATAATCCATGCCTCATACATGGCTATCAACATGATTAGTGAAAAGTAAGAAGAGTTAGGTGCAACATCCACCCCATGACAGCTCTCAGAAGTTTTGCCCAATGATTACCACTTGAATATGAATAATTATATTAACTGTAATCAGCAAAAGTGTAGGATGACTGTGCTGTGACAACAATCTCTTAAAGTCATCACAGATACATCACTTCCAGTCAGCCTTGTCAATTGTCCCCAGGCGTGCTCCAGCATTGCTCTTGATCTTAGCTCTGACCCGATCTAGACCATCTCCTAGGCTGACAATGTGCATTTCTGTCATAGCAACAACTACGCTAGATTTGGAGAAGAGACGCTTTAGCAAATATTTACTACATGCTTTGTTTTCCCTTTTGGTGGCGTGGTCATTGAACTCAGGGCACCACATATGTTGAGCACATGCTTCAACCACTGACTTAAAACCCCAGTGTTACATGTCCCTATTTCCCCCTATACAATTTGCAAATTTGTAGATTAACTTTTGTGATATTTGGTGAGTATGGATTTTTTCTCCTACAGGATAGTGGTCTCAGGAACACAAAGATCTTCCTTGCTTTTGGAGATATCCCAAATGTCTAAAAGTGTCCCTTACATATGATAATTACTCAAAAAACATTGCCTGAACTGATTTGTCACAATTAATTGAGTACAATATGAATTACAAAAAAAAAAAAGTTGCTGTGCTTTATTCAATTAACGCACATCACTAGGGTTTCCACGTATAGTTAGCCCTCAAATATCTTACAGCAAACGCAATTCCCCTCAGCCTGAGATAGTAGACTGAAAAATTAATATAAAAATAGTATTGAGAACTGAGGTACTTATTAGACATTTGGAGAGGCAGGATAATTACTGAAAAGTAGACAACTTAAGTATAAGACATAATGGCCTGTTCACCCAGACGGTGAGAGTACTGCCATTGAGGTTGACATTAAGTTGTCCTTGGGAAATGTTGAATGTCAGCAGTGTGGTGACAAGGTATCCAGGAGGTCTGAGTGACTATGGCACAGGCTGTGAGGAATACTGTAGACAACATTTACACTGAAAAACAAAAAACAAGACTTCGCCAAAGAAATTGTGTCTTTCAGATGCTGATTGAGAAACGGACCGGGCCCCATTCTCCTGGCACTTAAATCTTTTGGGGATGATGGAAGTGAATTAAATAATAACTGGTATAAAGCTCCATCCCTGTTAGAGCACAATACTGCAAACACATAACATTTGAAACACATTAAAACAAGATCTGACCCACGCCAGGAAATCTGGGAGGTGCACTAAGGAAGGAGGAAGGACATGTCTTCTCTGTGTCTTTGAGGGCAGCATGCTCTTTGCCATTGTGCCCCCGGTCACATAAAAGGTGAATATAGAATTAGTTCATTTGTGCCGCTCTTACAATGCACCATAAGCCGAGTAACTTGTGAAGAACAGAAACTTGGAGCAAGTATTTGTGGGAATTCTGATGAGTGGATGTTTGCAACATCCTCACCAGCCAGGAAGCAGATCAATGCAAGAACAGCCCCTAAGAAGCTCTCCTGACTTCATCATCTGGTTAGGTACAACCTGCCCCCACCCCCCCATCCTCTAAATACAATTACAATGAAATTATCAGAGCTCTGTAAGGGACATATATTCAAACAATAGCACAACATGCATTTTTTTTGATGGAGAATCCTCTACCAAATAATTTTTCCAAATGTTGTGTTATCATACCTCATCGAGAGATCTGAGGGTATTTTTGTTGTTGTTGTCTTAATAAGGTAATGATGCTTTCTTATGAGAAAATGAATATTTTGCCTTTGAAGTGGTAAAGGAAGGAATTATTGGGACACCAGAGAGACACTAATGACCCAAAAGCAGGTATGAAGGGCTGGAACATCAATGACGTCAGTGGACAGAGAAAGACAGAGACAGGCACAGGTTAGTTTGAGAGTGTAAAAGTAACGTTAGAAACTGACAGGGTCCAGAGAGTGTCAAAGGAAAGCACACTTCAGAGTGTGGGAGGAAAGAAGCTGATATGCAGGAATGGCAAAAGGGGAGCGTAAAAGGCTGTGACAAGGATGTGTTAGCCACACTGTTTCAAAGACACTCAACAGAACCATACACTTAGGAGTGATACATTTTCTGCATTGAACCACTAAAGAAAGCTGACTAAGTCAGTGTCTTTGAGCATTTGGTGGAAATGGGTGATAGCTGGAAAAGTGAAGATGAATGACATCTCTGAAGAGTTGAAAAACAAACAAAGCATGACAAGGTTGGGTCTTAGCACCAGAGAGTTGGGGCACAGGCCTCTAAATTCCAGGGGCTGTGTTGGGTTGAAGAGCGTCCCAGCAGAGCGCTGCCACGCAAGCCTGTGGGCCAAGCTTCTCCCAGGGGTATGAGCTTGGGAAGACAGAGGGATGTGAGTCCATCTTCAAGCAGAGCTAGGTAACTGATACTCAGAGGTCTGTGGAGTCAGTGCTCTGCCAGGACACTCCTCATAACACAGCCGTTTCCTGGGATGGAAAACCAGAAGTTTACAAGGAGAAATGGGTGACAATGAAGATGAAAATGGACCAGGGACATCTCCCCCCATCCCCCTCCTCATGCCTTTCTTTAAAAACAAAACAAAAAAGCAGCCATGAAAAGAAAATGAGGCGTTTAACTAGGGACTGTTGGAGAAGATAAACAAATTGTTTTCTCTGTCCCTGGACCTGAAACAGGTATCTTATCCAAAGAGAAGAAATATTAGATTTTTACTCACAAGAAATAACCATACGTACAAGTAATATAAAGACATATAGGTTATATTTAAGAATACATACATACACACATATATGACTTCAATAACAGTGGGGAAGAGACTGAATTTGAACAAGAGCAAGAAGAGATGGGTGTATGGGAGTCTTTGAAATGGGGAAAGGAAGGAAGGAATGTAATTACATTATAATCACATTCTTTAAGGAGAGAGACAGCACACACACACACACACACACACACACACACACATGCACACATGCACATATACACGGGTTGGGGGGAGAGAGAGAGAGAGAGGAAAGAGAGAGGAGCCATATCTCTGTAGCATTTTACTATTTGTAAACAGGCATAGCAGAAGTTAATTCATAGATTATTTAGCCCCGCCTCAGCTTGGCACAGCAAATGATTAAATATCCATGATCAAATGGCTGTATAAAAGAGACATTCAGGACCACAGCTCAGTCAAGCAATGACAATGGATTCCTTATTTCTCTTTAGCCATCAGGATATAGAGTTGACCACTTCTGCCTAGTGGTTGTCAGTTTTGCAGTACAAGACACAAGAAAAAGAGAAGTTGGGAAAGAAAGGTATAGTCCCGCATAGATAGAAACCATTACGTCTGGGGGTGTGTGCTTTTCAGAATTTGGACTAGAAATAAGGAGACAGAGTGTTGGGGAAGAGCGCCTCTGGCATTATGACTCACGGTTTGAGTATTTCATTAGGAGGGAAGTGCATGTCCCTGAGTCCCTCATCAGGGAGTCATGACTGCCTGCTTATTCCACTAAATCCGTTGGAATTTAGCTAAAGAGGGGGAGAGTCTGGGGGTGGGAGCTTCTACACTGTAATGCCTTCCAATTTTATCTATTTCAAATCATGGAAACATATATTTTTAGATGATTGATAGACACACGTAATATATATATATATATATATATATATATATATATATATATATATATAAATAATCTTTTTGTAAACATTTACCTGCCAGTGTCTGTAATGTAGGGTGCCTAAGTCTCAACTGAATTAACCTAAAATAAAATGTTTTCACATAAGATCCCTGAAAAGAAGATGAACCCTGAGAAGTACTACCCAAATTCATCCCAGAGAAAATGGGGAATAAAGGAGGATAGCAGGTACAGTTAGAGGGTTATTTTGGTGAACTGATTCCTATATAATATGAAGGGAGATTAGAGCTCACAGAGATCTGTTTTAAAATAAATTGCTGCGTGGAGACAGAGGAAATAGAACTAAGGATTTTACCCTCATGCCCGATTAACACTTACAGAATTCACATTTTCTGAGAGAGAAAGTTCAACTTCCAGAGTCTTCAGTCATTCAACAAAAAGACACGGAGGACCTCCCAGGAGCCAGGCACAACGCTAGGCTCTCTGGGAAGGCAGTAAACAAAAGGCTCTCGCTCTCAAGGACCTGAGGAGCTGGTGAGGGAGAGAAAGAAAACACACAGTGGCATCAATGAATGTCTAATTACAAACCCAGATAAGGGCCTGCAGAGGAAGGCATGGATACCTATAAGAAGCAAGCCCCAGAGGACACCAGGTACGATGGGACACACACCCACAAAGGCATTCATGAAAGCGGACCATGTGAATTTACATCTAAAGATCAAAACCCAGCAAAAGCGACCAAGAAAGGCTGTGTAGCGGAGGGAGAGCATCCCAGGCCCACAGGGGTCCGCGAAGATGGGTCCCACCCCCACTCTCGGCCCCCACAGTAGGGAAGCCAAGCAGCTCCTCCTCGCTAAAGATTTGGTCTTTATCCCGAGAACAGTGGGGAGCTATTGAAAGGTTTTAAGCAGGTTGGTGACATGATGAGATTTGTGTTTTGAAAAGAACACTCTTGCTGCAAAGTTGAAAACAGATTGGAGAGCCTGTCTGAAGGCAATTGTTTCTCTAAGGAAATGTGAAGGGTTGCAGCTGTCACAATCACCATCCTGTGGCCACCTGACCCTGCTAATAATTGTTTGCACCCCTGAGGACATTTGGAAGCTATTTTCGGTGGACTATTACGAATTTCTTGATTCCCGATTAGATTACTACGTGGCAATGTTTAAGCTTGAAGGCACAATGCTTTTCTGTGTGCTCGGGATTTGGGCTGGCCCGACTAGTCCCTGTTCTGTGATGAAACAAGCAGAGCCTCACATACTTGTGCATTTCAGAGTCTAGGACAACAGCATTTCTGCACTCCATGTATGTACTTAATATGTCTGCACTTGGACTTTCTGAGTTTCTTCCTTAGTCTCTGGCTTCCCATCAGTGCATCAGCCCTGGTCAGTATTCATTGGAGATGCGGGTGGGGGGGAGACATGACTGGGACGGGGTGGGGAGAGATGGTTGCTAAAAGCAAGGCAGATGGGTTGGAGATGTGGATCAGTGATAGAGCACTTGCCTAATACAGGCAAGGCCCTGGGTTCAATCCCCAGCACAGAGCTATAAATGCCAAAGAGAAAAGTTTAATCACAGAGGCCCATTTACTAAATATCAGTTACCAGGGCTAAACCATTGCCCCTAGGTTATACCCCTGGCACTCAGCGACGAAGGCTGGATTACTGTGCAGAGATGGTGGAGCCTGCTGAAGTACAGGAAAGGACAGAAGGGCAGGAAGCCAGGTAGGAGCTAACCCCCAGCCTGAGGAACCGCCCCCCCCTTCTGCATAACTGCCTTCAGGCTACAAAAAGCTGCTGCTGTAGAGACTGGTATGCTCTCAGGTGACCTTCCAGCATACTGGCCACCAAGTTTAAAACCTTCAACAACCCAGGCAAGTGGCAATCCCCAGGTATCATGATTTTTGTTGTTCTGTCTTCATATATATATATGATTCATATATATATATATTCTTATTATTTTACATATCAATCCCAGTTCCCCCTCCCTCCCATGACCCCCAACCCTTCTCCCATTCCACCCCACCCCCACCCCACAGGGAGGGTTGTTCTGTCTCCTTAGAACAAACCCTGGCAGATTCCTCCTCTACCAGCCACTAGCCTAAGGTGATTGTGGCCTCTGCAGCTGCACAGAAGGCTAATCCTTTGTTGACTAGCTGGCCATTAGCGATTCAAGTATAGCATTATGGCTTCCCTGTCTTCTCCAGGTGGAAGCATCAGAACTTGGCTGGCAAGCTTTCCCGTGCTCTGTTCCCCAGGCTGCACTTAACTAGACCTGCTGAGAGCTTACCAAACACCAGCCCAAGGGTCAACAGTGTGGGCTCAATCAACTCCACCGGTTTATGTATTCTTTTCAAACCAGTACTTTTCATCCTTAGGTGCAAAGTTTTCAAACAAATAATCATCAACAACAATAAAATCCCCCTTGCTTTTGTTTGTTTTGTTTTTTTGTTGTTGTTCGTTTGTTTTCTGCTTTTCAAGACAGGGTTTCTCTGTGAAACAGGCCTGGCTGTCCTGGAACTCACTGTGTAGACCAGGCTGGCCTTGAACTCACAGAGATCCACCTGCCTCTGTCTCCAAAGTGCTGGGATTAAAGGCACACACCACCAACACCCATTCCCTTGATTTTTATATTTGTTTTTTCCCATGTGGAAAATAAGAATGCTTCCTTGTGCATTCAAGTCTGTTCAAACTTAAATCCAACTTCACTCCAGTTTAGTCAAAACTCCTAAGGCACACACAGCTCAAAGCTTGCCCCCCACCCCCTTAGACAGGACCCGATCTCCCAAACCTGGACTTGAGGGCAGAATTCAGTTGTATACTTTATTAGCTCATATCACCCCAGCCCCTCTCACTACAGGCTCTTCCCTTCTATCTTAGTGTTGGGGGTATATATGTTGGTGCTTTCTACACACGATGGTTACGCAAAACTCATTCTTTCTTTTAAGATGTTATTCGTGATGCTCTGAAACATTTTACTAATGACATTTTAACTTTCCCAAGCCCACAAGTCACCCACTTCAAACTGGACGTTTCAGGAGCGTGGAAGGCCTACTAAGGGAAAGCTATCGCCTCCTCAACCAAAATCACAGACTCACCCGAGTGGAGGCACAGTTGGCCAGTTGGGCTGGCCAATCAGCTGGTCAAGGGTCCACCCCTCAGGAAGGTTGGTATTGTATACCGGAAGTGATCTTAATGAGAGGAGGAAGAATTCGCTGTTTAATGAGACATTATACACTTCCTGCCCCTTGCATAGTCACAGTGAGCTGCCGTAATCTTTGGTTGTTTCTACTCACCTTTCTGAGTTTGCAACAGAAGTAACTTTTCCTCTTTTTCTTTTATCCCCATCTTGCTTTGGCAGAGCCTGTGTGTGTTTGCTTCGGGTTTTCTTTCTTTCTCTACAGCCTGCCTCCCCACCATGTGGCTGTTTGTCCATGGTGTGGATGCATGAACTCTACGCCAGCTTAACGCAAACTTGTGGCGTTTCCTCTTCATCTTCCCGCTGCAAGACTTACAGCTTGCCTGCCTGTTCTGCAGCTTTTTATTTTAAACTCAAAATTCTCTTCAAGCTCCCTTTTGAGTCCATTCTTAGATTCTTTTATTAGCGAGACTCAGAGTCACAGGATGGGATCCAGATTTCCCCCATTACTTCAGAGAGTCTACAGGGACTCTAAACATTTTCCAGAAACTCCAAGGAATCCCTGTAAAAGCCCACAAATCCATCTTGTTGCTTTCCTTTTTTTTTTTTTTTTTTTTTTTTTTTTTTTTAACTCTCCAAATAATTCTAATTCAGGAGAAAAGTCTGAGTGTCACTGATGAAAACCCAGCTTTTGCAATTCTGGCTGTTCTCTTGAAACCCTGGACACACCCTATGTTTCTGTATACAAGACTCTGCCCAAGCTGTGTTCTCTTACAAGGCAGCGCCAAGGACCAAGTCCCAAGATACTACTGCTTCCCTAAAGCCTATGGCAAGGCAGTCCTGCCAACTTTCTTCTTCACTGATGCCTATCTCAGAAGTGCCAGATCAGACAATCCTTCTCAGGGAGAGGTAGGTGTGAATGTCTGTCTCCAAAACAGAGATAAGGACCAAGACCCCAGCTAGTATTTATTCTCTAAAGCCTGTGACATTCCAATCCCTCCCAGTGTTCTTTTTCTCTGCTGTGTATCTCAGAGGTCCTGGGTCTCACAATCCTTCCTAAGGAGAGGATGTAAATGTCCGTCTCCAAAACAGGGATAAGGAATAAGGACCAAGCTGCCAAGAAATTATCTTAAAGGCTATCTCTCAGTCAGAGGAGTAGACAGGATGCATAATATGAGCTCATGCTGACAAAAGAGAATTCACAAGTCTGCTCCTCTGAATTAACCTAGAAGTCCCACTTGGAGTACAGGCAGACTTGATACCTTTTATACTATTCATGTGCTAAGAATCCAAGGTAACAGAAAATTTGTACATTTAGTTGTTTTTACAACATTAAGAAATGGAATTTAAAATTTTGAACACGATGACCAGAAACTCTACCCAGTTGGGTGTCTACGAGGTATGTTATTTCCACTAATGTGGTCCAAGTCCATGCTGGGCATGTTACAACACTGATACGAGAGGGATGTGCTGTTAACCTTAAATCGTTCCACTTAAGCTCCTGCTAAGTCACATCTCCTCAACTGTAGTCTTAGCTGGGTGTTTGTTCCCAATTGAAAACTAGATTTTTGCACTGGGTGGTGGTAGCACACCTTTGATCCCAGCACATGGGAAACAGAGACAGGTGGGTCTCTGAGTTAGAGGCCAGCCTGGTCTACAGAGCAAGTTCCTGGACAGCCAGGGATACACAGAGAACCCCTGTTTCAGGGGGAGGAAAAAAGAAAGGAAGAGAAGAAAAATAGAGTCTACCATGGCTAGAGTCTACTTTTGCTTCTACATACTCATGTATTGCTAAGCTTGTGGAAACTTAAGACACTGACTTATCCACTAGGGAGGCTCTCTGTATAATACTAACACTTCCAGATGAGCTAGTCGCTGTCCCTTTTACTCATACCAGTTCCTGTCTTACTGATCATAAACTGCCTGGCCTGTTCCCTTTGAAATATCAAGGCAGACGAAGACCATCAGAAGTTCAGCAGTCCTTGCGTTAAGCACCCTGCAAGTCCCCACCACATAGTTTTGTGGATTGCTCTTCCAGGCCGGTGACTCATGGCTTCCCCTCATCCCTCTACCTCCCCCACGTGCCTCCCCCACGGCTCTCATGCCAACTCCTCCTCCCTCCTCACAGAAGAGGGAGCAATTTTTTCCTTCTCCCCACAGATGACTCCAAATACATTTGAATGAAAAAATTATTGCTGAACAATGTGAGCGTCTTTGGTTACCTTCCCCTCTGCCTTACAATTTGCCCAGAATGTTAATCTTTTTCTTCTACCTCAGAAAATAATCCCCACACTTGCTAATACCACGTGCCCATCTTGTCCTACTGCTGGAATTTCCGTTTCTTTGGTTCCTGGCCTTGTTTGCCTCTGAGCTGGCGTCATCTGAAGTGCCTTCATCATTTCTGCTACCCATCACTGCTCCTTTCTTCTCTCCCCAACACAACCATTCTGAGTGAGTGAATGGCCTAACCATCGAACCCAGAACCCTGCCTCATTCCCCAAATCCTTGGAAGCATGACTTTTTCACGTTAAACTCGTGGCCTATGCGGTAAGTTCTCGTATCTAGTCCCAGTCAACAGAACAGAGTGCACTTTGAGAGCGTCCTCCCAGCTGAGAATCGCTCCATCCACCGTGTGCTCCATCTGACCGCAGGGTTACTCCCCTGGAGAAACTTCAACCTCTACTGGAATACCGTAAATGATGCAGCCCCAATGTTGAGTTCCAGCTTCACTCTTAACTGGTTAACCCGTTAGCCAAAGTGGACGACGGGAAAACCAATATTGCTTCTCTAAGATGGTTCGGTTTCTTTAAGCTACTGCCACATTCTCTTTTTTTCCACTGTCTCTAAGCATCCTCCTGCCTTAAAATCCACTGCAATGTTATTTCCTCTTTCACAAGTCCTGCTGATCCCTTTAATGGAAAGTAATTTCCTTTTCTCTGAATTCTTGTAGCTTTCAGCACTCCTCTTGCTATGTGCACTAATAATAAAATAAAAATAAATAAATGTGAATAAGCTCATCGTAGCATCTTTCCCAAACAACCATAATTTCCCAGCATATGAAAAGCCGTATCAGGATCCCACCTTTTGTCTTCCGGCAAAGGCTACCCAAGGTCTTGGAAAGCCATAATTTTCCTTAAATATTTCGTCTGTAATTTGTAAAACCACAGAAAATATTCTTGGGTACACATTTAAAAACTTTCCCCAGATAGCCTAATCTCATCCCATATGGCAAGATGTCCATGACAGTCACTGAACAGCCAGATGCAGAGGGGTGGAGGGTAGGCGTTAAAAATGATTAACAGTTCTTGAAATGGATGTTTTGTCAATGTAATTCCTATGTAAAGAAGGAGGAAGGTGAAGAACAGGGAGCTACAGCTGGAATTCTTTGCCTTAGAATAGACAGGGGCTGGAAATGCTGGCAACTAAAAAAGCATCTAAAAAAAAAAAAACATCGTATGAGTGGCAGTGAGCAGCTGTTTCATGATCCTGCTCAGAGTAGGGCAGATGCTCTGGGTATCCCAAAGAGACATTAGGAACAGTCTCCTCCAGACTCTAAAGCTAACATGTTGACAACCAAAGGGCAGAGGGATATCTGTCTACACTGGCGGGTCAGGGTGGTACCTTCTTCAGAAGAAAAGGTGCTAGAAGAAAATGCTACTGAAGACGACGCTCTCTTGGGGTTTTATCTGATCTACTAATGAGGCTACTTCAGAAGAGAAGTTGGTCTATTGCATCATACACGAGCAAGACTTCTTTACGTTTTTAGGAAGTGTAAGCTAGAGATGCCATCTACATATACTCAAGGAAGAAAGGTTATAGAATATGGATGGCATCACGGGTAGATGTAGTCACTGAAACCAAGGAGACAGATGGCTTCTCTGGGACCACTACTCCCCTGCTGTGTGACCCTCAATAGGTCATTAAATGACTCAAAGAATCAGTTTTCTCTCCTACTTTCTTCACGGAAATTTTATGAGTTTTGACTGAGACACAATAAATGTCCATTTTGTTATTTGCTGGACTTGAGACACCTTCTAGGCACTATGCTAGGCATGTTGCCAAGAGTTCTCTCCTTCACAAAGCAATCATACAAGCCTTGTATAAAATAAGACGATGTAATGACTTTTCACCAGCGTTACATTCTTTAATTAAAAATGAAAGCCCTGGGTATCAAAGCCCAGCCTGCTGAGTTCCCTTACCTTTCCCAACCACGAGACATTTCCCTGATGTCTGTAGCACGTCTTTGACATCTGGGATGGAAGACCAATTTGCCCCCACCCCCGCATAGCCCCACCTGCCACCACTACTGTGTGATCTCTATAAAATTAAACTGAGAATGTACTTTTTTTTTCCATTGAGCTTTTAAGCAAAGCCATAAAGCTCACAAATACAGCGACTGTTTAATTAAAGGAGTGGTATCAGAAAGAAAGTCCTTGTGTTTAATTTCGTATCTTCAAAATGATAGGAATGTCAACTAATATATTCATGTGCAGTGTGAACTATAACCTATTTCTTGCCATCCGATGAACTTGCAATGGAGGCTTTGTTTGTAGCCAGGGGTTGGTGCACAATGTATGTTTTCCTCTGGGTCATTGCTGCCTTCTTCCTCTCCCATTTACCTTCAGAAAAAGCCATTTCTTCCAGGGTCCCAGGACATGAGTCCCTAAGTCCTCTGTTTGTATTGGTAGAGAGAGATCATCATCTTGAGCTGGGGAGCAGCTATTGCATATCTATATTGACACCTGGGAGATTTCCATTCTCTGTGTGAAAATCAGTTAAAAATCACAGCTTGCTACGTTCCCCATGCTGTGTGTGTGTGTGTGTGTGTGTGTGTGTGCGCGCGCGCACGCCCTGCTTTAAAGGGAAGTGTGAGTTCCCAGTAACAAGGATAATAAAGCATATACACTATTCCTGGCAAAACAAAGAGTTCAGTATGATATATATATATATATACATATATATATATATATGCAAAATACACTAATAGCACTAATAGCTCTCTCTATGCTGATGAGGAAATTGAAAAATCTAACCTGTAGGGTTGAGTTTATATGGCTGACTCAGAGAGAGTCATCATAATTGGAATTTCAACAACATGTTTGGATGGTAGAAATCAGTGGAGCATGACAATCTTCGGTTTGAGTTATACATAAAGATAGCTTAGCACTTGAATGAGACATGCATGATGTATAAAGAAACCCTTAGACACTAGGAAAATAGCTTACCACTGTGAAGAGAAAAGAGAGAAGGTTAAATTACTTTGGCTCTAAAATCGCATGCAGTGCAAAAGCCAACTGAGCTAGCCATTGTTGTTTGTAGAAGACTGAGCATATGAAGATACATTTAGAAAGAAACAGCACTAGTGATGATGAAAGTTTTAAATAATTCAAGGATGGGTAAAGAAAATAGTATTGTATTCAATTTGGTAAATACTGTCACATTAGATTCTTGAATAGAAGATGCTCCAGGTTCAAACTTCAAAGCAGGAGGATAGAAGTTGGGTCCCAAAGCTATCATTCCTGTCTCCTGGATCTTGGGGAAGCTCCTTGCCTCCCTAAACCTAATTTCCTCATCTGCAAAATGAGGGAAAATAATGACTACATGAGATATGAGGGTGTAACGTGATGCAGGAATATAATCCTTGGCTGATGAAGAACATCAGATGAAGTTAAAAAATGATACTGATGGCAATGAAGATAAAGGCAGTAAGAGGACTTAGGAAATAAAAGTCAGGTAGACTCTATGTCTGTCAGTTATTATTAATCCATCTGTCATCTATCATACATCCATCTATCACCTATTATCAATCTATCTGTCATCTATCATACACTCATCTATCATCTATCTACCATTCATCTATCAATCATCCACATATCATCTATGTATCTGTCTATCATCTATCATCAATCTATGATACATCTACCTCCATCCATTTATGTATCCACATATCTATGTACTAGCTATATCTATCATCCATCCATATATCATTTATCTCTATGTATCTATTCGTATCCATCTACCATCCAAATATCATTCGTCTATCATCTACCAGTCTGTATCTACCTGTCATCCATCCGTCATTTTCCTCTCTGTCATCTAAACTATCCTCCATCTATTTTCATCTATCATCTATCTATATTTCTACATATCTATTTGTATATCTAGATAGCTAGTTATATTTGTATATCTAGATATCTGTTAAAAGCATCTCCTCAGAGGAAACAATTGTCTTGTAATGCAATAAAGAATCAGTCCCTTGCCAGGTGTTGGTGGTACATGCCTTTAATTCCAAGACTTGGAGGTCATGATTCTATATTAATTTACAGTAAACAATTCTCTGTAACAACAGATAAAGTGATTTATCTGGATATTTCCTATTAAATACGGAAGTGTGAAGGAGGAACATGATTCTTGTTGTTGTTGTTGTTTTGGGACAGGGTTTCTCTGTGTAATCCTAGAACTTGATTTGTTGACTAAGCTGGCCTCAAACTCATAGAAATGCACATGCCTCTGCCTTCCCAGTGCTGGGATCAAAGGTGTGTGCCACCACATTCCAGCCAGATAAGAGTTTATAAAAGAGATTGCTTCCTCGCTTTCACTATTCTACCAAGTAGAGATGGCACATGACATATCAAAACTTAAGGCCTTTTGTTTAAAATACTAAGCTGACCCTGAAAATGTATACAGAAATCATAAAAAAAAGAAGAACCTTGTCTAGACAATCTTTTAATAGAAAATAAAAATCTGAGGACTTAAACTGGTTTAATATTCTATGAAACCACAGTAATCAAGGTAGTCTAGAATTAACATGAAGGTTAACAAATCAATGGACCAGAAACAGGAATCACAGTAAAAAAAACACACATTTATGTAGTCATGTGAATGTTGACAAAGGTGCCAAAGCAATCCAGCAGGAAAAGGAATCTTTTTCAGATACAATAAAAAATGAATACCACTACTAAAGTCGATAGTCATATAAAAAGAAAGTGAATGATATCTTCATCAGCATATATAAAAATCAACTGAGGATGGATAAAACATAAACATAAAAGCTAAAGCCATAGACTTTGGGGACAAAAACATAAATATCCTTATGACTTGATGATAAGGTAAGTTTTTTTTTTTAAATGGGGAAATACAAAGAAAAAAAATCAATAAATAAAGTTTCATTGAATGAAAAGCTTCTTCCATCAAAAGACATTGTTGACATCAAAAGACATTGTTGACAAGATGAATAAGCCAATCACACACTAGGAGAAACTATTTATAAAACACCTATTTGACAAGAGACCTGGATCCAGCCTATCAGAAGCTTTTCCAAGTTAGTGATACATCAGTGAAAATGAGGCAAAAGATGTAGAAACTTTGCAAAAAAAAAAAATGATATATGCATGGCCACATGGCCAGCAACCATAAGAACTAATGACCAATATCATTAGTCATCAGGAAAATGAAAATTAAAGCCATGATGAAGTATCATCATATATCCCTAGTCTAATGGTCACAACACAGGCTGACAATCCAAAACTTGGCAAGAATGAGTAATGATTAGAATACTTACACATTATTCATCATATCAAGTTACTTTATGACCCAGAATTTATACTCATAACTATTGACCTGGAAGACATGAGACCATATGTCTATCTACCCATGTGTAAAATAGAATGGCATTTTCATTTGTTAGTATTATCTTTGGTTGGTGTCTTAGGGTTTCTGTTGCTGTGAAGAGACACCATGACCATGGCAACACTTACAACGGGAAACTTTTAATTGGGGCTGGCTTACAGTTCAGAGATTCAGTCCATTATCATCATGGCGGGAAATATAGCAGTGTGCAGGCAGACATGGTGGTGGAGAAGGAGCTGAGAGTAGTATATCTCAATCTGCAGGCAACAGGAAGTGAACTGTATCGCTGGGCAAAGCTTGAGCATAGCAGACCTCAAAGCCTACCCCCACACAGTGACACACGTCCTCCAACAAGGCCACACCTACTTCAGCAAGGCCACACCTCCTAATAGTGCCACTGCCTATGTGGCCCATTTCTTTCAAACCATTATAGCTGGCATGTATGAAACCATGAGTTTGATCTCCAGGACCACCACCCCCCCTGCAAAGTATATAAGATGCACAATAATATTCAAAGAATATTTATAGCAGAGTTGATAAGAAAAATTAAAATTCAGAAACAAATAAATAACCAAAGACCACCAGTAGAGTAATGTAGAATAAACTCTGCTTTAGTTATCAATGGGACATTATTCAGCAATTAAAACGGAAATTAAATTAGTGATTCCATACAATAATATGGGTGGATCTCAAAAACACACTTGGCTAAAGAATCACCACAGAAAGCTATCATATGTAAAAATTCTCCTAGAACTAGCAAAACTACATTGTCATGGGTATGAGAACAGAGGGTGACTGCCAAAGCCACAGTTGACTGGTAAGAGGCATGAGGAAACATTTTATAGGGTATTGGGTTTGAGGTGAATGAGTATGTGCATTTGCCAAACTTACCCAATGTTAAGAGTAGTTTTTCCCTGCCGGCCTGTACCCACCACCATGCCAACCCCAAATAACACACAGAGACGCTGTATTAGATATAAAGCTGTAGGCCTGTTACTAGTTTCTTATCAGCTGGCTCTGTCTTAAATGTTATCCCATTTCTATTAACGTAAGTATTTCCTCATGGTCTCATCTTACCAGAGAGAAGGCCTGGACCTCTGTTCTCTCCAGTCTCTACATCTTGACTCCTCCCTACTCCTTCTGGAATCCAAAGATAGGATAGATGATAGAATATTTTCTTTAAATCTTACTAAATGTTAATGGACTAAATATTGTTAGCTGTGATTCTTATTTGATAACTGTTGTGTGATATATTTTACTATGTAAAAGTTAAAACCCTTCTTTTTATTTTAGACAGAAAAGAGGAGATGATGGGAGATGTCATTCTGTAAATATATTTCTTGTATTGATTAATGAATAAAGCACTGTTGACCAATAGGAAAGCAAGGTAGGCGGGACTAGGAGAGAAGTAGGAGAGAGGAAGTAGGAGGGAGGAGTCAGCATGTAGAGACTGGAGAGAATAGAGGTCTAGGCCTCTCTGGTAAGAAAAGACTACGTGGAAATACTTAGGTTAATAGAAATGGGTTAATATTTAAGACAGAGCTAGCCGATAAGAAACTCGTAACTGGCCAACAGAATTATATCTAATACAGTGTCTCAGTGTGTTATTTGGGGCTGGTGTGGCTAATGCTCTTTCACCAAACTGAAGCTCACACTGCATCCCAAGATTCCTGTTTTGAACTCCGTGGGGACATAAATACAAGGAAATAGCCTCCCCACCTTTGGCTGCCTCAGAGAGACCCTTGGCTAGAGGAAATTAATGTCCTCAGAGAATCTAGTACAATATTTATTGGTTGTTTGGGCACTCCAAAAAAAAAAAAAAAAAAGGAAAGCCAATCTTTATATTAGTTTATTGTTCTGCTGGCATTGTTTAGATCAATAAAATAAGCAAGCAGACAGTGACCGTGGCATATCACTTTTTGTAATTACTCCTGGTAGAGACTCCAGTACCTCTCCTAACAAGCTGCTAAGTTTCTGTTTATTTCAGATTCATCTCATCTACAGATATAGAAACACAATCTACTATCGGAATTAATTGGGAGTTTTAGTGTTGCTTTCTCTTTTAATGGTAGAGTTGTTTTGCTGCAGTTAAGATCAGGATGCCCAAACTTTGAGAAGGTATACTCTACTCTTCATATTTATCAGAAACCATGAGACTGGGGGGGGTGTTGGAGTGTCTGCAGTGGCACCTATGATCCGGGAATAGCAAAACCTACATGTGTGGGAATCTAACGCTGTACATCTCCCTGATGTTGACACAAGAGAGCTGGGCTGTCTCTGTGCCCACAAGAGGAAGGAGCAGGGGTCAGACTAATCAGTAGCAAGGACCATGCAGCCTGGTGGCAAAGATCTTGGTGGGAAGGTTGTCTGGTTCAGGGATGGTGGATTGTAATTCAAAGAGGTGCTCATACCTGTAAGAATAGTTTCCATAGAGCAAAGTGCATCAACAGTAGAGATGGGGTGAAATATGTCAGCTACATGATAGTAAATGTGGGCCTATCAATGACCTATATGCGAAATGGGTCAGCTCTCAGTGAGTCAACAGAAAGGTGAAGGCTCCAACTCTTGGAAAGTTAGAGAGGCGCAGTGGCTGAAATGCGAGATACCCATCCTCAGTATCTGAATCCTCAGATTCAGTTTATAGTAAAGATATGTACCATGTCCTGGGAGGGCAACAATTTAAGAACCAAAGGGTCAAGTTTCATGAAGTCTGATCTGATAAAAAGAATACAAAATAAAGTTAATGATACTCAACCTTCGGACACAACTCAAGTTGGGAGGGATGTGATGGTCTCACTGAGGATTTAGAAGGCTGCCCATGGAAGGGTTAAACTCAATGGAGAAGCAGAAATTTGGATTATGAGTAGATGCTGCAAGAAGGAGACTTCAAAAGAATATGAGAAGGAATTTTCTAGAATAAAAACGAAGTCTCTCAAAGAGTAGAGTTTGCAGTGACATTGTGGGGTTTGAAGTCCAGCCCCCTCATGACCTTTAGCCCTCTCAGTGCCCTGGTCTTCTAGGCAGCGAAACTGTCACTAAGAGCAATGTCTTCTGACTGTGTTCCTGTGGGACAAAATGACCCAATAGCCCGACAATGGTCAGAACATTGTCTGGCACACACTGAGCACACGGTAGATGGCAGCAATTGCAGTTGTGGTAATTATTATCACTATCACTGCTGTTGGCAAAGGACAGCCCTGAGGTATGATGTACACTTTCTGAGGACTGGTGTCAGCTGTGGTGTGCATTTACCATGGAGCAAGGTGTCAGCACGGTGCTGTACAGGGTTAGAGATGACGCAGGGGTGGCACTTCTAACAGCATGACAGCCACACTTAGGGTCTAAGCGAAAATATTTTGTGTTGGTCAAAACAATAAAGCCCCCCCCGAAACATGTATGTCAGTTTTGTATTTTTATAATTCTCCATGGAGATGACTCGTACATTATCACATAAACCAACAAGAACCCTTTAAAAGTATTTAAAGTTATGATATATTGAGAGAATCATTCTTTAATATGGATTAGACACTTCATATCTATCAGGCCCTGTGATGGGTATTAGACATAATTACATGAACTCTAATGAGGCATGTCCCAACCTTCCAGGAATTTACAATTTGAGCAGACCGTTGGAAAGAAATGACCAAATATTAATCAACACGAATCCGAATGACGCTTAGTGAACCCTTCCAATACTGAGTTCTGTGGTTTGAATATGAACTTTCCCACTACCGCACACAGACTCGTAGGCTTGGCTGAACATTTGGTGTCCAGCTGGTCATGCTGCTTGAGGATGTTATGGATCTTTGGGGACATGATGCCTAGCTGATGTGACCATTTGTTGGCTATACACCCAGTTGTTCCAGTCTAGGTCTGTTTCTTCCCTGTCATGGTGTGACCAGCTACCTCATCCTCCAGTCCACTAAGCTGTCCTTCCTCATGTGCCTTCCCTGCCTTGAGATACTGAAATCTCCAGAAGCCGTGAGCCCGAAAAGACCTTCGCCTCTTAAGTGACTTCTGTCAGACATTTTATCACAGTCATGTGACAAGTAGCCTGTGCAGGCAGAGAGTGGTCCTGATTAATTCTTCCTGTGATAAGTAAGTAGCACCAAGCAGCATCCCAGGAGACCAAGTGAATAATCCCCAGTGACCTAGAACCAGTCTGCATGTTGTAGAAACACGTAAGTGAAAGGCCCCGCAAGTCACTATGGTTCTGAAAAGGAAAGCCGAAGGGCAGGATGTGGAGATCTGTACGAGATAAAGCAGAGAAATGTGCACTGTAGAAAGAAAAGAGAAATATTCTAAGATGCAGTGTAGAAAACAGAAACTAAAGCTGGCCCAGACATAATTATAGATGCTAAATCATTAAGTCTCAGTATTAAAGTCAGACCAGATGGACTAGATTAGCAAAGGGCACACAAAATACAGACTTTTGGGCACTTTTATGCAAACTACATAAGTTGGATAAAAGATCATATACTTTTTTATTGATAATGTTTTTCATATAATATCTTCTGATCATTGTTTCCTCTCCCCTATTTCTTCTAAGATCCTCCTACTTCTCCCATCCACCTTTATGCCTTCTTGCATTTTCTTTCTCTTTAGAAAACAAACAGGCAAATAAAAACAAACCAACCAGAAATTAAAAAGAAAGGAAAAAGTTAGAGAAGTGAAGCTTAAACACACACACACACACACACACACACACACACACACAGAGAGAGAGAGAGAGAGAGAGAGAGAGAGAGAGAGAGAGAGAGAGAGAGACAGGGGACACAAAGCCAATAATTTTAAAGATGCAGTTTCAACAAAAGAAATTAGAGGTAAAACAAGCGTTTCTCTTGCAATCAGTTTTCATACAACACTGATGGAAAAGAAAAACTTCCAGGAAGTCATTACGTAGCACTTAAGACATGTAAGTATTTCAAATCTCCAAAGCCAGATGGTATTGATTGTGAGGCCCCGGAAGGTTTCCCATGTGAGTGGCCATAGTGTGGGTCAGGGCATAAAATACAGCTCCAGTGCTGCCTTCTTACCTAAGCACAGTGCTCTGCTTCCTTGAATAAAGATTTGAGGATTGTGTCTCATCATCTATTAGTTCAGGGGAATGGTTTGGGGAAATTAGAAAGTCTTTCTGTTCTCAGGAGATGCAAAAAATTAAAAAAAAAAAACTCTGAACCTCTTCAATTGTCAGACACTTGTTTCCAAGACTAATTGAATCAATATGCAGTTGCAATCTTGATATATTCTGAGTTTAAAAAATAAAATCAATACTCAATTTAAATTGTTTCTAGAGAAGGACAACAAAATACAGAGAAAGTAATCTGATTTTCAAAAACCAATTCCCATTTTTGGTTCTTTTTACATTTTTTTAAAAACAAAAACTATTAATGATGTCCAGAACTGGGAGAGATGTTTGAAACAAAGTATTGTAATGTAGCAATTTTTAAACCATTTAATAAAACATGTATCTCAGAGGTTATAATTAATAATGGTGATTTTACTCACAAAAGATTTAGAATAGGCAAGCATAATGAGAGTTAAGTCAACACATTCTAGGTTAGAATCCAACTAGCACATAGATGGGTGGTCTGAAGTGGAACAGTCTAGCATTATTTTATTCTGCAACAGAAAAGATTTGAGATTTCATTAATTACTCTCAGTACAATCTCAGGAGCTCTGTATTCTAACCAATATATGCTAAAGAGAAAAAGGAATATGGTATGAAACTAATAGCCATAAAAGTCTGCCTAAAAAAGTGACTAACTACTGTCCATACAGCAAATGTATAGACCATTATGTAAAAGATTATAACAGGAAAACCAGAGAGGCTTTTGTTTTGAATCATTAGTTATATTTGTCTCCATAAAAATAAAAAAAGCCTACCAATTTCTCATAAGTAATGTGACGTTATCAAGAAGCTAGGGTGTTAGTTGATTACCTATATAAAAGACAGCATTCATTTTTCGTGCCCAGTATCACCTCCTGGAACCCACACACGCTAGAATCAATGGGCAACTTGGAATGGTATCATTGGTTGGCTACTAATGGAACAAAATTCCTGGGAAATGGAGGGTGTGACCACCGATGGGAGATATTAACTTTTGAAATATCTTCCTTGGGAGAAACGTCTGTCTTTGGTCTACAAGACCAGTATATTTCCTGGGGAGCCCAAATCTGTACAAAATAAACCATGGAATGAGATATCTCCAGATCTGAGAGATGATACACTGTGCTTTCAGCTTTTTTTATTCTCATTGGACTAAAACAAAGTCTCACACATGACCTAAGCGACTGCTGCCCTGGCACAGGCCCACAAATTATCTATGACCAGGTGTCAATCAAGTCTGCAGGACACTCCCTATAGGGCAAGGACATTTCATTCTGAAGGACAGCTCATGTGGTGTTCAGCAGCTATTGGCACACCGACTCCCTACAATTAGCCCTCTGGGGTGGGTAAATAAGCACTGTTTGTGTCTTTGCTACAGCTAAGAACTACCATTTCATTGTGTTCATACCTCTCAGTGAACATAGTCAAAGTTTGTAGAAGCTGATGCAAGACGAAGGAGGAGAAGGAGGAGAAGGAGGAGAAGGAGGAGAAGGAGGAGAAGGAGGAGGAGGAGAAGGAGGAGAAGGAGAAGAAGGAAAAGAAGGAGAAGGAGGAGGAGGAGAAGGAGAAGAAGGAGGAGGAGGAGGAGAAGGAGGAGGAGGAGGAGGAGAAGGAGAAGAAGGAGAAGAAGAAGGAGAAGAAGGAGAAGGAGGAGAAGGAGGAGAAGGAGAAGAAGGAAAAGAAGGAGAAGGAGGAGGAGGAGAAGGAGAAGGAGGAGGAGGAGGAGGAGGAGGAGGAGAAGAAGAAGCACCCTGTGGCAGCTTTAATAAAATTAAAGTGTCTAAACAGCCCTGTCCATAGAAACCTTGCCTTGCATATCTGCACTTCGAGAACATACATTCTCTTTGTCATGTTCCAGCTAGTCTCCTTGAGCTGGGATCAAGAATAAGAAAGGAGATCTGAAATAAATCAGATACGTTTGATTTGCACCAAGAACGCCCCACCACAGCTGTCTCTATCAAGCCAGCCTATCTTTCCTGTTCACTTTGCCACTAGAGTAAGAATTAGAGTTTTCAGGTTATAAATATGGGGGGGGAGATAATTTAGAACACTGTCCTATCACTGTCCACATGGTGTTTTCATAACTGAACCCCACGTATTTTGAGAATTCTCATTATTGCCTCGCAGCATTTATAGAGCAGAGTGGAGCAGGCCCGCCTCCACCAAAGGGCAGAAAAGAAGCTGAGTGACCCAGAGAAGGACACAGTGTGACCTGTTTATGATTAAACCCTGAAAAAGATAAATTGAGTTAGGCTAGCTGCCTGAGTGGGAGGGAAGTAAGGTGCACACGGACAGCAATGGTCCCATTTCCTGAGCCTTTTCCTCCCCCGCCTACTCTGAAGGTCCCAAGGTTGAGGGCTGCAAACGTTTTCTTCAGTGCAGTCGTTAAAGCCGGAAAAAGGCAAGAATCTTGTTGGGAGATGGCAAGATGTGCTTTGGTTTATTACTTTGTATGCAGGGACAGAAAAAAAAAAAAAAAAAGCCAAGAGGAGTTTGCCTAGGATTTCAACATCTGTCAGTATCTTAGGCAGAAATTTTAGCAGTGGAGGTCAATAAGTCTATGGAAAGTGCTAAGCAACCACACCGAGTGCTCCCGAGTAGCATCCCCTCCGAATGTACACGGCCAGGCATATTTCAGTGCGCGCTGCCAGGCGGTGTTAGTAATGCTGCAATATGCAGCTCACTTTACTTGCTGACTGGCTTAAAAAGAGAAAATTAAATACATTTCTCATAAGGATATTTTGTGGAATTTTTCCACATCATTAAATAAAATGCAGCCCTGGTTTAAAGGCATTTCCTGAGAGAAAACATTTCTTAACCTAAACTAACTGAACTATGTGAAGCAGTCTGCCTGTGTACAGCATAATGTATTTTTTCCCCGATTACGTGTAATGGGTCTCCTATCATCCTGCAGGGTTACCCATCTCATTGAATTGTTTCATAGCCATGGGGTGCGGGGTATGACTACAAACTTTTAAAAGCGGTTCTCGGGAAATGGGTGCTTATTCAATTTTCTCCTCAGAGTTACAAAAGAGTGAATGGTATCAGAGATGACACTTCTAAAATAATTAAGAAAAATAACAGCAGCTTTCTCTGGCTAGGTTACACATGTTCCTCACAACTTCCGCACAGCAAGCTGTACCTCTGCCTCCTTAACGTGCAAACAAGGAAGGCTAGCTCGGATTCGACAGGCAGAAAGTGGCGAACAGTGGTGCGGAGTCAAACTGAACACATTGCCTCTTTGACAAAGCTGCACCGGGCAAACACCGGGCTCCTGAGCTGCACACACTGCAGTCCCAGAACGCTTACATTCCTGTGCTTCATCAGAGTGTGGGGTTTCGCCTATTTCCCAAGGAAGCCAATGTGTATCCAGACTGAATCCATCCCCAGGGGAGTTTTTCCAACACCCTTTTAATTACTTTAGCTCTCCAGTAAGCTGAGTTGTTGCCATCCCTGCCTAGGGATGACGTGCTGCATGAGGCTTTTCTCGTTTTTTCCGTTGGAATAGCCACATGATATACACAGGTTTTTGTTCTGTTTTGTTTTTTTCATAGATTCTCTTGGCCTCTTTGTCTAAGTTGGAAGTTTTCTATTAAGAAGAAAGGAAAAAAAATTATCCATCCGAGAAGATAGCAAGTATTTTCTCTTTAATCCCGGGAGCCTTCTAACCAATTTGAAAGTCAACATCAGACAGGGAGGTAAGGCTTTTTTGTTTTGTTTCGATCTTAACTCTCACAGTTGCTCAAAGTAAATCAAAAAACAAGGCTTTCAAACTAAATGGAGAACAAAAAAAAAAAAAAAAAAAAAAAAGATGTCTTTTTGTCTTTTTACAAGGTTGTGTGGGATAACTACTAAGTACACCCTGAGAGGCAAACAAAAAGAAGGTAATGTTCCCAGCAGAGGCTATGGCTACACTGCAATCCACAAAGTAATGTATAGGGTGTAGGAAGGGAGCAAATCCAGTGTCCCCCCCCCCAACACACACACACACACACACACACACACACACACACACACCATAAGCCCCGCCGTGGGCATGCAACTTGGTGAACTATTTCAGCTCTGGAGTGTTGATGGAGGTGCCCTCCGAAATAAAAACAAAGACTAGGTTCCAAGGACCTTAGGAATTGGTGTCCCACATACGTGTGTATGTGCCCGAAGTCACCCGCACACAGGACATGTGCCATGGGGACAAGGGTGCTGTGTCTAATGAGAAACACAGAACAATATTCTCTTCAGGGTACTGGATCAGATTCCCAGTCTCCTAACTAGGTTAGGACTCTGTCCCTGCTCTGGGCACTGCCTTACGGCACACAATAACCTCTTGCTCCATTCCTATTCCCTGTAAAAATAAAACCTTCAAGAAGAAAGAATGTCCTATTGTTGGAGCGGAATTATTCCTCCAACTTCTCAAAGAGGAGGTATTTTCAGCATCTGGGAAGAGATTGTGTCCAGAGGGGCTTCTTAGTTTTACAGCTGGGTCCACTCAAACCGGTCCAACAAGCCAGCATTACATAGAGGAGCCCAGCCAAACACAGGCACTTCAATCATGCTCAATTCACTTGGGTTCTGGTAAATGAAATAAAACCCCAAAGCTTGGCTTTTTATTTTTCTTAGGGCAAAGTCCATTTAGAATGGATATAATCGCTCGCTATGGTTACATATGCCACATTTATTTTTAAATAGCTCCATATCCCAAGGGCTCCTGATTTTAATCCACACGGCAGGTAGGAAGACTGTAAGAAAAAAGAATTTCCAGCACAGTCTACATTTTTATCTGGTACAAAAAAGCACATGTGGAGACGCTCACATGGGCTGGTAAGGGGCCGAGCAAGTTGGCGACTGAGCCTTGTGTCCTGGAAAAAGTGCCCAGCTGTGGGGATGGGGGTGGCTAAAACATATCCTACAATCAATCAATCTGCTGGCCACGTTGGTCATCCTGTTGCAGGATTTGCAACTGCGGCATGGAGGAGGCTACCCCTATTGTGTGTAAAAAGTTGCCCCCTGTGACCTTCCTTTATTGTGAGGCTGTGTCCCATGGGAACGGGACAGTGTTGTTGGCCCTGATTCAAAAGTCCTTCCTTCATCTGCTCTGGCATCTCTGGTGAAGGTAGAGCAGTTGGGGGTGTTTTTCTGTTAGGGGGTTGACAGGCTTTTCAAGAACGAAGCAGCTAAGAGGAAGAGAAATGTTGGGGTTAAGACATGTTTGCCTACAAATCGGTAATTCGTGTTTTCTGTATTTTGCCTAACCTCACCCAACCTCGGTGTTTTCCTTTGCCCTTATCAGTCCCCTGCAGCCAGACACCAGGTCTGACTGCTCTTTGAACACTAAATAGACTCTGGCTGAGTCTCTCTAGTTCAAACGGCCTGCTGACCAAGCTGGCTGGTTGTGGAACATTAGGCCTAAGAAGTTGATAAATTGGGAAGTAGGCACCATGTCCTACCTACACTCTCATGTTTATAAGTGGTAAAAGTTGAAGAAAACTGGAAGTGTTGGGGACATGAGCTTACTTGTCCCGTGGCAGTGGTCAGCCAGAGGAGAGCAGCCATTTATTTCCCTTGATGACCTGGTGTTAGGTCTTGGTGCCCACCCTGCCCTGCCCCTCCTTGTGAATGATCTGCCTTGCTTCTCTAGGTACAGAATTGATGGGAGATGTCATTCTGTAAATATGTTTCTCATACTGGTTAATGAATAAAGCACTGTTGGCCAATAGGAAAGCAAGATAGGCGGGACTAGGAGACAAGGAGGAGAGAGGAAGGAGTAAGGAGGAGCCAAGATGGAGAGACTGGGGAGACCAGACGCCTGCCCCACTGCCCGGTAGGTGAAACCACGTGGAAATACATAGAAATGGGTTAATACTTAAGACAGAGCTAGCCAATAAGAAACAAGTAGCTGGCCAACAGCATTATATCAAATACAGAGTCTCATTGTGTTAATTGGGGCTGGCGCGGCGGCGGGACCAGACCAGGCGGCTGGCGGAAAAACCTAACTCCTTACATAGAATTTAGTTAAGGAGTCACTGGGATAAACGACCCAGTAATTCCCCTTACATATGATGAGCAGACTATTGCTTCCACCCCATGAGCCTTTTCTTCCCATCGCCTGTGAAGCTGCTTCTCTCACATGACCTGGACCTTCAAGTGCCACTCGCCAGGTCATCCTACTGGTAACAAGACTGAGGTGGCTGCTCCATCCCTGAAAGCTCTCTTCCCCGAAGAAGAAAAGCAAGTATTGTGCAAGCTTCGGAGGAACTATCACGGGTAACAAATTTCTTATGACATCTCACCGCTGATCACAACACATGGGCAGGGTTGAGTGCGGTGGGGAGGACTCTGGAGCCGCAGGAAGGAAAGGCATAAACACGTTTGGAGAATTGTGTTTAAAAAGCATGACAGAAAAGAGGCATCAGTGAGCGCTCCAAGCACATAATTTTAGGTCAGGGTGAATATAAGGTTTACTAACTCCAATTCGATTTTCTGCACACATACTTAAGGGCAGAGACAGACCCGGATGGAAGACAAATCAGCAGCTTCCTTCTTATGCCTGGGCTGATTGCGTGATGAGAGCGGTGTCTCTGTCTCTTGGAGACCCTGAAAAGACTAGGAGAAACTACAGTGCATGTCTCACATTCTCTACCAGAATGTGCGTCACAATTAGTGTTTGATGAGTGTGCGCGCCAGGAGCTTCAGCTGGAGAGTAGCGGAGGAACTCTTGGTCAGGTTTCGTATGTGAGGGAGGGAGGCTGTGATCCCAGCAGGTAAGTGGCAGTGAGAAGCTAAAGACCCACATAAAAGGATTGTCACACGGCCCAGGGGACTGGGTGCTGGCTTTGGGGGGAAGGACTTCGGAGTTGAAGGGAGTGTGTGTACCCATCTGTTTAGATCAACATGCTCATATGTAAGTGTAGAGGACAGAGCTCAACACTGGGTATCATCTTTATCACATGCTGTCCACATTATATTTAGAAACAGCCTCTCATTGGACCTGGGGCTCACTGATTGATCCCCAATGATCATCTTTTTATGATACCACCAACCTCTGCCTCAGCATTGGGATAACAGAAATGCAGCAACGGGTTGGCTTATTGTGTAGGTGCTGGGTTTAAGCTCAGGTCTCTCTGACTGTGGCAAATGCTCTACCAGGAACTTTTTAAAAAGAATGGAGGAGTCATGATGGCTAATCTTTTTCTTTCGTTTTGTTATTTGTTTTTGTTTTTTTTGGGGGGGGTTGTTAACTTGTTCCTTTTTTGAGGCAGGGTCTCTCTACATAGCCTGGCTGTCTTGGCACTCACTGTGTAGACCAGGCTGGGCTCAAACTCACAGATCTCTACCTGCCTCTGCCTCCTGAGTACTGGGATTGAAGGCGTGCACCACACTAGGCCCTATGGAGGCTAATCTGGATTGTGAACATGACCATCTGTGGTCAGTGGTAACCCAAGCAGCTAGACACACCTGTAAGGGAAGACCTGCCCCAAATCCACATCTTTTGAAGTAGGAAGATCCACTCTACGTGCGGCCACGCCTTCTAGTAGCAGCCTACATACAGAAGGACAGGGGAGGAGGGAGTTGTTTGCCGTTTGCCTGCCTGCCTGCCCTGCCATGTTTTATCTACCCTGCTGATGAGACAGTTCTTATAGTATTAGAACCTAACTCTTTAGGAGTCAGCATACAATGAAGAGCAGGTAAGACACTCAGCCTCGTGAACTAAACAGCTGTCAGACTCTTGACCTTGCTGTCGGGAAACTAGCCATTTGTGGTTGGATCAGCCAGACCATAGCCCCTTAGCCACTCAAGTATATATGCCCTTTTCGTATGTATCTATTTATTCTATCATTTATGTTCATGGACTAACACAGGAGGAGAGAAACCCTCAAGCGAAGACAACTACCTAAATTCTCTCCAAAGCTGGTCTAGCAGCAATTGGAAGTCAAGTGTGTTATACCCATACATCCACAGAAGAGGTGGCTGATTGTATGGGGAGCCAGCCTTCACCTGTGGGGCAAGCTGGCCACCACATGGGATGTTAGGTCCCATAGTATACTTGATCACTAACCTATTTCTGGATTTTTAAAATGGTAACTGGCCTTTTGCCTGAGGCCATCCAGTATCTAGGGGCAGTACTGAGAGTCAAGTCATGGTCTGGGAATTCTGTTGTTGTTGGAGGGAGTAAACCACTCCTATTTCTTGGTAGGCTAGAGTTCGTAGTTGACAGGAGTGGATTGGGAGCAAAGCATTAAGGAGTCACTACTCTGCCTGGGTTCAGATCCTCACATTCACGGTAAAAGAATTTTGGAAAAAAATGGGATTAATATATATATTTCATATATACATATATGAAATATATATATTATATATCAGAGGCTTTTAAAAGTGTGCCATAGGCTAATGGCCTTAGTCAAAACCCTCTAACATGTTTTAGCACCTCTAAGAGGGACTTAACTTTCAGCTGTCTGAGGCAGAGTAAAAAGTTGTTCTGTGATCGGAGAGGAAGGGGATGAAAATAGTGTACCAAAGGACTGTGTCATGCCTTTCATGGCCATTGAATTACCGTAGGGACAAGCAGCTCCTGTCTGTTTCTGTCTTCATGTCATGTCACGCTTCCACAGCACAGAGAGGCAGACACTGCACAGGCCCAGCCACCTTTTCTATCCTAGAGGAGCTGGAGAAACAGATGCCCCTTCACTAAAATAAAAGCCTCTGATAATTCTAATTCTCACTTTGCACCTAAACAATCGTGTTTCTGGGGTGCCCTTCCAAAGACTATCAAAGTGGAAAACGCAAAGTCTGCAGAGAGAGAGCCACAGAGTGAGAGCATTCGCGTGAGACACACAGTGAGGTCCTCCCCCTTGAATGAAACACAGAAATATCACAACGGTTCTTAGAAAGGGGTGTTTACTTCTAAAAACTGGATTCTGCTTCCTGTTAGGAAATAATATCTACTGAAATTCAAGATGGAAAAAAAAACCCAGCTTATTAATGCAATACCTCTTTCCCCCTAGAAAGCAAAACATAAAAGTATCCAATATACTCACACTCTGAGATTTCCCCTGTAACCGGCTGTTAGTTTTACTGTTAGAACTGCTCAACTGCAATGTACAAGGAGACAGTGACCACGGTCCAAAGCATCAACAGCTACATCCAGCTGCGTCTGCCACAGTTCCTGGAAAGCAGGAGGAGGGGTGAAGAATTCGCACTCGGATGGAAAGAGCCACCGCCTTATAAATATCGGATATACGGTTTCCTACTGTTGCTCCTGTTCCCTGGCATTTGCTCAGTTGTGCTGTCTGTGAAATGGGCCCGTCTCATCTCTGTCCCATGCATTGGCCCCACTCTCCTCCCCAATGCTAAACAAAACGTACTTTAAGAAGAACTGGGTATAATAGAGCAGCCAAAGACAGAGGGTTTCAAATAAACTAATCAGGGCCTGGAGAGATGGCCCGGTTGTTTTCTGGCCTTCCAGAGGACCTGAGTTCAGATCTCTGGACCCATGTCTCCAGGTTCCAGGGCATATGATGTCCTCTCCTGGCCTCCCCAGATACCTACACACATGTGGCACACATTCATTCTGACATGCACAAACACACATGGATTGTATCGAAAACTCATTAGTCCTATTTTGATATTTTGAAATTATTGTTAAATATATTTTAAATGTATTCCTGTATACAATGTCTTTCTAATACAACCACCCTCAACCCTACCTTTCTTCTCCTGAAACCCCAACACACCACCCTCTCAGCTTCAATGTCCTCCTCAACCTCCTCATCTTCTCTAACTCACTGAATTCAATCAGAGCTGCCAACATGTGTGTAGTCCTGGGGCCATACACCGGCAGCATTCCTGCATGGCTGTAGGGACAGACCTCACTAGGTTGGGTAAGGGAATAAAGAAATAGGGTTGAGTGGCCTGGGCTCTCTGACAGAGAAGCCTCAGCACCCTAGACATACAGCATGTCTATTATATGCAGTTGAACAGGGAGGTGTGGTTATTGCCCACAGCTGAACAAGGAGGAGGGGCTATCACATAGAGACGAGAGTTGGGGTTATTGCTTACAGATAAGGAGGTGGGGTTTATAGGATACAGCTGGGACAAGCAGGCAGGTTTAACTGATCTCAGCAGGGCTCAGGCTCAGTGGAGCAGTCTTCAGGCGTGGACATCAGGAGAAGAAAGTTATGAAGAACATTTTCTGCATACATATCAACAGTCTTTCAGACCAGGAGAGGTCTCTACCATTTCCCCATAGGTCCTAGGCTAGGATCCTTGACAAGGTTGTGCCCATGTCAAAAGCAGACATCCTTTATCCATTCTTGCAGAGTAACTCCATTCAAACAACTTTGTTGTTTGTTTGTTTGTTTGTTTTAACAGTATTAGTGTGGGCTAACATTTGCTGGTTTACATATGTTGAACTATTCCTGTGTCACTGAAAAAAAAATCTCATTTGTTCATGAGTGACTTTTTGATGTGTTCTTGAATTTGGTTGGCAAGTGCTTTGCTGAGAACTTCTGTCTCTGCAGTAGTTAAAAAAATTAGTTTTGTAATGGCCCTACCTTCTGTATTTCACGAAATAGTTTGAGAAGCATTGGCGTTAGTTCTTTGAGGAAGGTAAAATTCACCAGCGAACCCCTCTGGGCCTGGACCCTTTTAGGCGGGAGATTTTAAATTATCGCTTCAATTATACTGCTTGTTATAGGTCTGTTTAAGTTGACCCTCTCTCCTTGCTTTGACTTTTGCAGGTCATACCATTTAGAAAGTCATCCATTTCTTGTAGATTTCCTGTGATGTAGATTGTTGTTTCTGTTTCTTGTTTTGTTTGGTCTTTGGTGACTTGGAATTATTGACATAGGTCCTGGGGGTCTAAATTGGGACCTCTGGAAGAGCAGCAAGTACTCTTACCCACGGAGCTCCTTCTTCAGCCCCGTGGTTCATGCTTTCCTTTGTCTTTTTGGTAGATTTATTTTTCTCTCTGGTCTGAAGAGCTTCATGTGACTTCTGCAGACCTGACTTAGTGGCCACATCCACACCACAGATTCCTTAAGTTGTTTTTTTAATCATGGAAAGTTTATTTTCCGTTCAATTTGGCAGATAACTTTGTAGGATAGATATATAGTCTGAATTGGTAGTTGTTAGCTTTCAAGACTTGAAAGACATCTTTCCAGTGTCCACTGGCTTTTAAAGTTTTCATTGACTAATCTGGTGTTGCTCTGACTTACCTGCCTTCCTACGCCCCTGGGTGTTTCTCTTGCCACTTTCAATCGTGTTTTAACTACAACACGATGAGGGTCCTCTCCCCTCATCTGCTGTCATTAATTTTTCCTGTGTGTGCATTAGCATTTCTTTTCCCAACTATCGGAAGGTTTCTGTTAGGACTCTTTTGAAAATGTTTTCTATGCTTTTAGAAAATACCTTTGTCCTCTGTGCTCAGTATTAATACATTTGGTCTTTGCAGAAAGTTGCACATATCTTGAAATTTCCCCTGGCGCCTTCCTGTTTGCTCTTCATCCTTGTTGACACACTGGCATGTTCAAATGGGACTTGGGTGAAGAAGGATGTTGTTAGGGTCCGCAGATTTAAGGAATGCTAAATCTGTGGGATTTGACAATTATGAGATAAAAAGAGGTAGAGCCAAAGATGAAAGACAAAAAGAAAAAAGGAACACGAAGGGGATGTGATACAGCTGAAGGATGTGTGAAGAGTAGACTGTGTGGAGGAGCATAAATAACAGTCCTTACACCTAACTGAGCAATATGCAAATTCAGTGACACCATAATGAGACACACATACTAGAGTGGAAGTTAAATGAAAGGGGGAGCTCATGGACCCCAGACTGACAGCATAGGACTCAACCAGGCCCCCTGAACATGGGTGACAGTTAGGAGGCCTGGGCAGTCTATGGGGCATGCACCACCACCACCACCACCACATTGTATGCTTTGCCTGTCAGCCCAGAGCTTCGTCATGTGAGGGACACACTCTACTGCCTGAGCTACGTCTCCAGTATACTCTCGCTCTTCAAGAGCAAATCTGTTCTATCATCGTGTTATTTAAAACCTAACACTAGGTTGGTGTGAATGAAAACTGCACCTTTATGTGGTGAGGGGGTAAAAAAAAATCAATACACTATGAAATGTGATGTGATGTGATGGGAAGGAAGAAAACCTCTGCCCCAGTGTAGACTTCGGGTTCATTCCACAGAGCCGAGAAGCCAAGGTTGATAGTTTCCCAGAGATACCAATTTCTAGTGACTGGGATATATTTCTTTACTGAATGAACAGCACACTAATGCGATGAGCAAAATGTCCCACAGTGTTTTGGTTCATGAAAATGTCTGCACTCTGTACTTCTAAGAAAATGTGAAGTCAAGTCCACTGTCAGCTGGAACTGAGTCCTTTGTGTGATTGTCCAGGCAAAGAAGCAGGGGTTTATATAGTCAAGTTAAAAGCAAACAGCCCTGCGGAGCACGTTATGGTCAGGGGAGGTTGGCAACACAGGCATATAGCATCCAGGAGACAGGCGAGGCAAGGTACAGTTATGTTTGATATAAGATGTTGCATCGCAGAAGTCCTCCTAGGCATGCTCTTACATCTTGAAGGTCACAAATTCAGATGCCTTCTTGGCTGTGAAATGAAAGTGACTGAGGTTGGAAGGAGTGAAAAATGAATAGGGAATTGTGGGAAGACAGTGTCTAGAAAAGAATGCTTAATGAAAAAGAAAAGCTACTCGGGCTAGGAGCTTATAGAAATGTAAACTACAGTTACTCTATTTTTTTGTTTTTGTTTTTTTTTTTTTTTTTTTTTTTAAATGAGAAAGAACAGGGCACCTACTTCTACCTTGTCTGTCTCAATGAGAGGCCTCAGGCAGATCTGGCTGGTGCCGGTTTAAGCATATCCAGGCTGAAGGGGTCTTGAGGAAAGGCTACAGTGATATTCCCACCCTTGCTACAGTGTTTCAACTTCCTAGAAGTGTTGCCATTGTAACACAGCATCCCCTACCCCATCCCTGGACCTCAGCGACAGAACTGCAGTCCCAGCCAATGGACTGCTTGTTCTTGTACCAGCAGGCCAGAGTCAGAGAAGGCATGGGAATATGGTATAATTAGCTTTTCTTTAAAACCCACTTAATATACTCTAAACCATTTCCTCATTCTCAAGTATTCTTGCTGTAATCCAGTCCTTATTTATGTTAGCAAATTTGCCCTTGAGTGTCCCTGAGTGAGTTTACGCTCTCTCCTAAGAGGCAGAAAGAGAGCAAATTCAATTTTCCATAAGCAGAGGAAGGGAAATATCGTCAAGCAGCTTCAGGGCAGCAACTGTGGATGTTTTCCACAAGGGGAATTTGAGAATCTGCTATGTAAAAATGACAAAAGGTTGCTAGCAAGAGTCAACAAACCAGTTTGGAAGCTGATGTCCCATAAAAATGATGCTCACTTATCTTGGCATTGGTGCCATTAAGGGACACTAGAACTCAGAAGGGACCTCAGGCCATGTTTATGATGAAGCAGGGCATCAGCTTACTCAGAGTGGCTTACGAGTCACGTCTTTGTCACCCCTGTCCCTCATCCCCCTACACCTAATGGAGAGCCTTGCTGTTTGAATGTTGAAGTATGAAATCAAACAAACCCATCAATCTTCTACTAGTCATTTGCATTTCAAATCAGTGAGATCGTTTTAAATATTCATACCCTTCAACTTGGTAACACACCGCTCGCATGAATTTGTTCCAAGGAAAGAATTCTAAGCAACATCAGAAATAAAAACGAAAACAAGTTAAATATTCAATAATAGCGGAATGCTAAGCAAAGCACAGTTTACGTTCTCACGGAAATGTTATACAACCGTTGTGAAGAGCATAAAGATTACGCAATAACATAAAAAATACTTAAGATGTTGTCAGAAAAATCAAGACACAAAATTCTAAATAGGCATGATTATATATTATATGCCAGCCAGCAAGCTGGTGCAGGAAATAGAAGATTAAGTGTGTGTGTGGGGGGGGGGAGGGGGGCGGCAAATTCACTGGAAAGGTAACAGTGTCGGAGCTATATCAGTTTTCCCTGTCCCCTTAATTGAGTGCATTTTCTTAAATGAGCATGGATTACTTTATAACAAAAATTCTTATGATGAGGCTTAACACAAATGCTACAACACAGACTGAAGCAGTCTCCTCCGCAAAGTGGGGTTCATGCTGTCTCGGAGAAGATTTTCTAAAGCAGAAGTTTCCTCTGATTCCACAGTCATCCAAAAGCACGGCTTCAGAGGAAGGGAAATAAATCCAAACCTTCCCTCGGATGACTTTGCCAAAATTCTGAACAGAATCAGATGAATCGTTCCAGGGATGGCTTACAATCCAGAAATGCGGTTTTTGTTATTTTTATCATAATCTCAGCTAAATCTGGTGGAAGTGGCACAATCAGTCAGAAAATTAACCTTATTAAAATCCACCTACAGCATCAAATTAGGGTTTCTTTGGAGGCAGATTCAGAAGGCTGAATGAACGTAATGTGAAGTGGAATTTTCTTTCATTTTCCACTCCCGTCCTCATAAATCTTAGCCCTTCTATTGCATCAAGCAGCCCTTTGTGCTAGCACTCCGGGCAGGAAGTGTGAAGAGAACCCATCCGCTTTCCTAACACCTCTCATGGGTTTGTGAATATGCACGTGTTTGAATACATCAAACACATCTGCTTCAAGATAGGCCATGTGAAATAGTCTCAATATGTGTAATTCATATACAAAGCAAGCTCCTTCCAGCCTTCCCGTCTTATGTAAGACACACATGCACACGTGCACAACAGACACAGACAGACAGACACACACAGACACAAACACACACATACACAAACATACACACAGACACACACCGACACAGACACACACACATAGACACACACAGACACAGACACAAACACAAACACAAACTGGGTTTCCAGCCTGGTTTTAAAAATAAAGGAATAATAATTTGTGACAAGAGGGTGTAGGTACTGTGTTCTTGAGGCCGCACAACCATCCTGAGTGAATCCCACGGAGAAGTTGAGGAGAGTTAGGAGAAGGGGGTGGTCTAGGGAGAGGAGAGCAGCTCAGGGCTGGGCCCCAATTGTCTCATTTTTGCAAGCCTTTTCTGAGTTTTTCCTTGCTCTCTGTTATCACCTTACACATAGCCTGACTTTGCTGAGCTCATTAAGAATCAGATGTGAATGTTTGCGCTTGGTGTTTCTCTTACCTTTCAAAATAAGGTGTTCTGTAATTAATACACAGTTGTTGCTTACGTTTCTTCAGAGTGACAAAATGTTGTAAAGGAAATGATCAAAATATTCCTACTGATACCATATTGTTCGGCTTTCACATTGGTTTTCTTGGTATCCCTGGCTCCTCTTGCAAAAACAAAACAAAAAAAATGTGCTAATTGGTTAAAGGTTATTCCCAAGACTTTTCCGCAAAGGCATGTATTAACTAAGTCTGTATGTTTATGAACTAAATTAGAGTTAGAATTATTTTCCTCAATCATTCTCATCTTTCCTTTTTTTGTTTGTTTGCTTGTTTGTTTTCTTGGCTGAATTAATTATTGCTACTTTTCCCATTTGCTAAGTTGCACCAGGAGTGCCACAGCTTGGCTGGAAAAGGACAGAGTCATGGGGGTGTGAGCGTCAACAGAGGTTTTGCTCTGGTCCTGGAAGCAATCTACAATTGGTTTCCTTCTTTCTTTAGGGTGCTGGAGGCAGGGTCCCAATGCAGAGCATAGCAGAGCTGAAACCAGCTGTCAGGACCGTCAGGAGGAACTGGCCATCTATTATTTGCCTGAAGATAATTTAAAATTAGATCTGAATAGACTAGAAGTAGGAAGTTCAAGATGACTTCTGGAAATTTCATTGTGTTCATTGTCTGGTCAGCAGCACTGGGCAAGAGTGGCCCTGAGTGTCCTACCTAAGGCTCCTCACAGGCTCCCTTGCCCTTCCCTCTTCTAACCAGTTTTCTGGTCACAGAGGTCTGAGATTTCATCCTGTAGTTACTTATTTCCTCTTGAAAACCAGGAAAAGCTATGCTCAACCTACTAAGAAGCCTTATAAAGCCATGCACATTGCTCAGAAGCCAGCTCTTGCCTATAAACTGCATCCACTTACACTGGGACTTTAAACTAGAATGCCGTCCCTCACATCAAGCTGGAGCATTCTCTTCCTCTCCCTCAGATGGTTCTGCCAAGACCAGTGAAACAGGAATGAATGGCTTGCAATTTTGAATTAAACAGCTTTCCAAATATCCCAGTACCCACTCAAATTTGGTGTGAACCAGAGAGACAAGGTTGCCTGTGATAGACTGAGGAATGGGGAACTTCTTCTCGAGTGCTGGCTTAGCATGGACAGAGCCCTTGGGTGACAAAAATAGCAGATTTATATGCTAGGCTTAATATTAACTCAAGGTAATCATTCCTTAATATTTTTTAAGACAAAAATATGGTTCCATACCTACACAGGTTGTTAAGATCATCCCGTACAGGGGCTGGGAATGATGGATCATGCCTGTGATGCCTGCATTCTGGAGGCTCAGGCAAGATCGGCCTGAGTGTGAGCCAGCCTGGTCTACAGAGTCAGGGCTACATGACAGGAATCCCTTCTCAGGACAACAACAAAAGAATGTTGTGTGTAGTTTGTGCAGTTTTAAGACTTGTTAGCATCTACGGACTCTTGGTTTCCCTCCCAGACATTTGCTTTCCAGGCGTAATGTATGGTGCATCCCACCAGTCACCCCAAATCTTGATTGGTTTCCATTCTAAAGCGATTCCGTAGACATCACCCTCAAAAGTCTAGACAGTCTCTTTATGCTGGCATAAGGCAGACCACCTCTTGTTATGATTCCCGTACAAATGCAATTTAGCTATGCCCTACAGCGTTACCTCCTGTGGGCATGCACATCACCCTGCTGCCACATGCTTGCTCCTCATCTTTCCCAGAATAAATTCTTCTCTGGAAGCCAGACCAAAAAACTTTGATTTTTCCTAGTACCTAAAACAATATAAAGGGCTACATTGTTTTTAGGCAGTTTTCAGTGAGTGGGTCACTTTCCCGCATTATGAACACACTTGGTGATGACAATTAATGAGAGGAAGGATTTCTGTGACACGCCTAGCATCCGGTTCTCAGTTCTTAAACATTTTTTCCTATATGCGCACGGATATTATTACCCCTGGGAGGGCTCTTATTAATCTCGGTGCCGAAGCTGTTTCAACAAATCTACTGTAATAATGAAAAGTCATCTTATCACACTTTGCTCTCAGTAAATTTACCATCCTTTGATAAGGTTGCAAACAACTGGGAAGTAATTGATCTGTAATTAGTGCGGCCACTGCTGAAGAGAGCGGGCGCTCGGGCTTCATCATTTATCTGCCCAGCACAGCACATCCTGCTTCAGAGCCCTAAATTATTTAGTATTCTTTTCAAATACAAATGGTCTCAACGGGTCCTCCATTATTTTAAGAACTTTCTGAAGAAGAAGCTAACATTTAAATTTCTGATTATCTGTCACTGGTGAAGTAGTTAAAGGAGCTGGGAGTGGAAGAGGATCGTTTTTCACACATGACTTCTCTGCTGAAGCCAGCCCGAGCTATGAATGGAGAAGGGCAAGGGCCCTTTGATCTGCACCAAACTTGCACAATTTATCTTTTAAATGCACTAAAGCTTTTGATAAATGTCAATTTGACAATTAAATTCTTCAAGGGCCACAATATATCACCATCACAGTGCCCATTTTTGAGGGTCGGTCAACCATAACATCTTTCAGCAGGCTACAGGCAGCGCAAGGCTACAGTTAGCGGGGAAATGATAGCTCTCAGGCCTGGCTGTTCTGCGCATGGTATTTTTGTCCCTGCTGAAACAAAATAGCTGTGATCTTTTCCTTCCACACAGGGCACAACTCCAAAGCCAGAGTTCGTGGTCGGCCTTGCAACCCAAAGTGATTGTGTTTTCTGTCATCTTCCTGATGGTTTAGGGGAGAAAGAAGCAAGCCCGTGAGAAACTTTTTCCATCTATTTCCATGTTGATTTTTCTTTTGCTCATTGAAAAGATTTTCATGTGTATTTTTTTGAGAGACAAGCTAAGGCAAGTCTGCCACCCTCAGAGGCCTCGGAGTCAGCAAGAGAGTCAGAGATAGAGCCATGGGGTTGCGACTTTGGTTTTGGGGAAGGCCCTGGTTATGCTTTGATTACAAAGGTCATTGATTAAGTCAAAGACGAGAGACGGCAGACTCAAGATAAATAGCTGGAAAATAAATAGCTGGTATGAGGGTTTGTGGGGAAGCTTCATCTTTCAGGCCATTCCACCTTTTTAGTATATGTGAACTTCAAAGTTATTTCATGCCCATGCTCAAATCTTTCTGTATCTTTGAGAACAAAAATAGCCATCAGATATGAGAAAGGACTGGCCCCTGCCATCTGAGGGTTTACATTCAAAAGCTCTTCTCCTCTCTGCTCTTTTGGCCCCATTAAAACTCAGCATTAGCTGGAAGAATAGCAATTGTAATGTGACATTTTGAAATGCTTCACATGAAAGATGATTGCGAACTCCATGGTTACTAAGGGGCTGTGAAGGGCTGACAAAGGGGCAGACCAACGATGCCTGTGATCCCCTCTCAAGAGACAGTGTCTCCAGAGCCCAACGTGGCCCCGCCACCCAGGTATTTGGCATGGGTATGATGCTATCTTTTGACAAAAGTGACATTTCAGCATGATTGTGAAGAAAATTAAAGCTCCCAGATCAGACAGCCGAGCCTCTGAAGGCACAGACACCTGGTGCTCTTCGGGTGTCTGCTTGCTTCTTTTCTCAAGGACAGGGGACTCAGTATAACCCTTAAAGTCTCTAAGAAAAAAGAGAGAACGAGCCACCTGACTGACTGTCTCCAGGGCGTCTCCCTCTTCCCAACACAGATTAATTTTTTGGATGGGCTATCATGCAGTATTGTCAATCAAACACTGCTAGAATTGTAATGTGACACCAGCCCTTGGTACAGCTCAAGTCAAGAGCACTGAGATGCTTTTGCTTTCTAGAAAAGATATGGAGGTCACTTCTCTGACCTTTACAATATCCTCAGTCTCCAACTTTTTGTGAGCGTAGCAATAATTTTGCAGATAGGACTAACGTAGGACTAATGGAGGATGTTTGTTATGTGCTGGAATTACCTCCTGAAGGTGAAACTAGGTGTAATGACTCAAGAAGAGGAGTCGTTTTGGCCATTGCCATTTCAAGGTGGAGTTCTAAACAGCCCAACAGCTCTGGATGAAGTTTCCTTGGCAATCACAGTGAGCCTTGTAATGGCCACCTTGGAATATGTAGGTCTTTGTGGTGTTGTGTTTATTAGCTTAGGCACTTAGTTGCACTATAAGGAGACTCTTCTTTCTGTCTGCCCCACATTGTAATGCACTATACTTTACTGGCTATATTTAAGGAATTCACTGATGGATAAACAGTGGTGTGTTTTAAATACTGACATTCGGATGTATATTTTTGTGAGGCTGGCAAAGTCCTTTGGAATGATATTGCTAGTGTAATAAACTGTCTCACTCCCTACATAAATTGTCTTTTGAAATACCACTAAATGAATCACGGAGATTAGACATATGGAAATCAGGTTGAGAAATTAATCCAAAGTAGAGAATTCCATCATTTACCCCAAAATAGCACTTGGTAAGTGTTTCTAACATTCTCCACATATCAATTGGCTTCAAGAACTGCTTCAAACTGTCCTTTCATCGCCTTCCTATGCATTCTATGTGACAGGCAAGGCCCTCTTCTCTAACACAGTGGGGTCTGGCCTGGCAGGGCAAGGGTAAATGCCTGTCAAAATATTAGGAGTTATACATTCTATCTAAAATAGTAGAAATTATACATTAAAACTAAAATTAAATGTTTTCTTCTTCTACCTTGATAAACATACACAGATAAGATCAAATGAAGTGATAGATACTTGTCATTTTCTTTTTTATTGAAAATTCTTATAATGTATTCTTACCATGGTTCCCCTCATCTCTGAGATTCCCCCTGCTTTTCCTCCTATCCAATTCCGTTCATTCGTTCTTTTAGAAAATAAACAGACAAAGAAACAAACAAACAAAAGAAAGCAAACAAGCCAGGATACATTAATAAATGGTTGTCATTCATTGACATTTAAGGTAGCCTCTCCACTATTGCTTAGATTGTTAGTTGGGGTCATCCTTATAGATCGCTGGGCATTTCCTTAGTGCCATATTTCTCCTTAAATCTATAATGGCTCCCTCTGTTATGGTATCTCTTCTTGCTCTCCTCTATTCTTCCCCTGACTCAATCTTCCTGCTCCCTCATGTCCTCCTCTCCCCTCCTCCCCTTCTTTCTCCTAAATCCATCTCCCCCACCCCCCACCCCTGTTCCCAATTTGCTCAGGATATCTTGTCCCTTTCTCTGGGGAACCATGTATGTTTCTCTTAGGGTCTTCCTTGTCAGACTTTGAAGACTCCTCATAGAAGGCCTCACCCTCCCTAGGGAGCAGAAAGGGGATGGGCTGGGATTTGGTGGGGGGTGATAGGGGAGGATGGGAGGTGAGGGAACTGGGATTACATGTAAAACAAGCCTGTTTCAAATCTAAATTAAAAAGGAAAAAAGGAAGAGGTTGTCAATTGGAGATAACTTCATGGACAGGGATGGGAGACCATGTCCACCTCCCCTCTCAGTGCTGGGACCCTGTCTGGCATACGCCTGTGCATGCCACCACAGTGTGAGTTCACATGCATCGTCCTGTTGTGTCTGGTAGATACGTTTCCTTGGAGTCATTCATCTCCCCACCCCACCCTCAGCTCTGACAGTCTTCCTGCCTCTTCCACAAACCCCAAGCCCTGTGGAGAGGGACTTGTATTAGTTACCACCTACTGCAAGAAGAAGAGTCTCTGATGATGGCTGAGCAAGACAATGATCAATAGGTATAGCAGAATATCATCAGGAGTCATTTCATTGCTATGCTCTGATGGGAGATGTCATCCTGTAAATACGTTTCTCTTATTGGTTAATGAATAAAGCCCTGTCAGCCAATAGGAAAGCAAGGTAGGCGGGACTAGGAGACAAGGAGGATTCTGGGAGATGTAAGAGAAGAGTCAAGATATACGAACTTGAGAAGAAGGTCCGGACCCTCTCTCCAATAAGGTAAGACCACTTGGAAATACTTAGATTAATAGAAATGGGTTAATATTTAAGACAGCGCTAGCCAGTAAGAAATGCTATTAACAGGCCAACAACTTTGTATTTAATACATCCTCTTTGTGTATTCTTTGGGAGCCGGCGCAGCTGTGGGCCCAGGCTGGTGGGAAAACTGCTTGTAACAATATTCCTTTAGCAGAATGATAGCTTTTGGTTTTCCCCTAGGTCCATGGCCTATCAAGTCTCAGATTCTTGGTAACTTGAGGAGTGGTTCCATCTTTTGGAGTGGACCTTAAATTCCAACCAGAAAGTGGCTGGTTACTCCCACAGTGTTTGTGCCACTATTGTACACATCATCCACTCAAGTCACCATTTTTAAGGTGGGTTTGTGGTTACTTTTCTTCTCTGGTAGTATCTAGAGTACCTTCAAGTATCACGAGCACTGCTCAGTAGGAGAGAAGGCTCTGGTTAGGTACCAGCTCAACTTATGTTCAAGGAGACACATGAGTTGTCTTCAGCAATTGGTCCTTACCATCAGTTTGGCCAATAGTCTTGGCAATAACCTGAACTGTTTGAGCATTTCCATGAGGCGCCTTTGCCTAACAATACATATTTGTGACAGTCTGAATATTAAACGTCTCCCACAGTTCAAGTGTTGAACCTGATTCTCACTTGATAGCTCCATTTGGGGAAGCGGTAGAGACGCCAGGGGTTAAGGTCCAGCTGGAAGAGGCAGAAGAGAACTACACCTCATCCCCAGTCCCTCCCTCTTTGCTTTGCTGCCTGTCCACCATCAGATGAACAACCCCATCCTCCTGCCCCTGCCTCCCCTGTGGTCCTCTGCCTCACTGGGGACCCAGGGTCAATACAGCTGAGGAAATAGAGACAAAATTTCCTAGAACTGTGAGCCAAAGTAAGCCCTTAAACCTTTAATGATGAGGGAGCCAAGGAAAGCAGAGATTCGGTGTCAGAGAAAGGCCCACCGCTGTGATTAAATCTGACTGTGTGGCTGCTGAGCCTCTGGAAGAGGCTCATGGGAGGAAAAGGGAATGGGACAGGGACACTCTAAATGCTGTAAGCACAACTTAATGAGAGGTTCCAGTGTGAGCCCAGGAGGCCAGAATGCTGACAGGAGTTCAGACAATGAAGCAAGGCCAGGCTGGAAAGCTCCTGAGGGGAAATAAGGACTTCACTGGGACTCTCAATAAAAGCCAGTCCTGTCACGTTCCAGCAAAGCATCTGAAACTTGGAGTGAGGCTGAGTTTACAGGCATTGGACAGATTAACGCATGTGGGAGCAGGGGGTGGGGGTAGGGGTGGGGGGGAGCAGAATGGTTCAATACAAAATAGAGCATGGCTGCCGAAGACACGACGAAAAAGAAATCATGCCTGCTGTCACAGCACCCAGGAGGCTGAGGCATGAGGATCAGCATGAGTTCAAGGCCAGCCTGAGCTACAAAGTGAGACCATGTCTCAACCAAAAGAAAGAATAAAGGGAGAAAAGAATAATACTCAGCATCAGGCCAACAGGAAAGAAGACTTGGGCAAATCTCAGGAACTGGTCAGGCCTCCCCAGTCACATGATGATACAGGGTATAAAGCTTTTCCTTGTTGACAAACTTTTGCTTTAAGAAGAATACAAACGTGGTGCAAGGAGGCTGGCTAGCGCTCACACTGGCAGTAGATCTTCATGTCATTCATGTGATGTCAGTGTACAGCCGTGTGGAATATAAGCATCTTACGGTCATGAGACTTTTACCCGGGTTTCAGAGGATGGCCTAGGAAGCCAAGATATGTGTGGAAGGAACAGAATCCTTTCTGGCAGCCCCTGAGTATGCAACCTGAGCTGCTGTGGAAAGCCAAGGACAGTGGAAGAATGCTGAATGTCTCCCGAGGAACGGTGGAGGCAGTATATAGAGACAGCCCCAAAGAGAAGCCGTCTGAGCTGCAAATAGAAAGGCCATCGGTGTCAGGCTGCCCAAGACCATGAAGACCATATGTGTCTCACCCTGGACATGAAGCCGCATGATTTAACATTTGTCCTGCTAGGTTGTAGTATTGCTCTTGTCTCATCCCTCCTTTCCATATCCCCACATCTCTCCTTTAGAAAGGAAATGTTTACTTGGTGTCTTAGAAATAAGAACAGACCCTTTTGTTTACGGGGCTGTCTTAAGTTTCAAAGGAGACTTGGGCTTGAGTTTCTAAACAATGTTGGAGCTATTAGGGCCATAGTAGGTCACGCAGATGTGCGTTATGAGTAGGGCGTGACCCTTTAGGGGCCAGAAGCAGAAGGCTGGGCTTGGAATATGCAATGTCCCTCATAGACGCATGTGTTGAACACTTGGCCACCAGCTGATGGTACTATTTTAGGAAGTAATGGAAACTTTAGGAGCTGGAACCTACTTGGACAAAGCATGTCATGCAGGGCATGCCCTGAGAGGGTTTCTTCATCCCTCATCTAGTCCTCTAGCCTTCTTCCTGTCTGCCCTGAGGCCAGTAGCTTCCTCCTTGGCATGCCCCCCACCCCCGCCCCGCCGGATGATGTTCTGAAGCAGGGCCAGAATCAACAGAGCCAGTGATAGAGGGCTGGGATTCCCGGACGGTAGTCATGTCAGGTATTTTGTCATATCAATGCTAAGGTTGCTAGCCAATACTTACTCCTTAAGTCCTTCCCCTGGCCTTCCTTCTGCAAAATTATGGTGTTTAATAGTTTTTAAATTTAGGCTAAATCCACTTACCAGCAAGTGGTCAGTTTACTGGTACTTAGTATAGTCACAATGTTCTACACTCATACCTATCATTACAGAACACGTTAGTGACTCCAGAAGAAGGAGGAGGAGAAGGAGGAAGAGGAGGAGAAAGAGAAGGAAGAAGAGGAGAAAGAGGAGGAAGAGGAGGAGAAAGAGGAGGAAGAGGAGAAGAAAGAGGAGGAAGAGAAGGAGGAAAAGGAGAAGGAGGATAAAACAAGAACAACAACAAAACCCCTATGTTTCATGTTTCAAGCATTTACTGCCCAGATCCTTTTGTTCTCCGTCTAGGGGATCTATAAGCAAAATTATGTTGTTAGCTATGATGCTCATAATTTTTTTTCTATTTTAAAACTCAAGTTTAGGAAAAATCAGCACATTTTTACCAAAAATTTAAATCAAACATCAAGTACATTTTTTCATTTCATTTATTTTTTGTTTAAACATTTCTCATTCTCAGAAAATTTCATATAGACATATAATGTAAATTCATCATATCCACCCCCACTCCATCCCGCCAACTCCCACAGAGGTCCCAAGCATCGTAATTCATGCCCCCTTCTGTCTTTTTCTTTTACTTTTGAGATTATAATATAACCACATAATTTCTCCCTTCTGTTTGCTCCCTCCAAACCCTTCCATATACGTATCCTTGCTCTTTTAAATTCATGCCCTGCGTTTTTACAGTAATTGTTACATGCATGCATGTGTATTTTTATTTTATTTTATGTTATTTAATAGTTTTCGAGACAGGGGTTCTCTGTGTAGCTTTGTAGACCAGGCTGATCTCAAACACACAGAGACCTGCGGCCTCTGCCTCCCCAGTGCTGGGATTAAAGGCGTGTGCCTGGCAGATATTTTTAAATGTAGCCTGTGCCCGTCTATGAAACGTGACTTGCGTGTATGTTTTCAGGGCTGACCGTTCCATACTGGATAGCCAGTAGGTGTGCTCTTCCCTGGGGAGGACTGTTTCTTGAGCTCCCATCATTCTTTAGTTGCCTCTAGAATTTGGGTGGGGTTGAAGCTTCCTTGCCTTTCCCGCATTCACTTTGGCATGTCTATCAATGTCACATTTTAAGTGAATAAACCTTCATTGTTTTCATGAAGATACAAAATGTATCACTTCACCATCAAATGGTTGAACAGGAAGAAGGAATGGACCTCCAGGAGCAGGAGGACCTTCCTGCCTGCCTGCCTGCCTGCCTGCCTGCCTGCCTGCCTGCCTGCCTGCCTGCCTGCCTGCCTCCTGCAGAACACTGTTTTTGTTACCCTTAGACTTGCCCTGAAATGTTGGCTCTTCCTGACTCTCCATACTTCAGAACAGAAGGATAGCAGCATCTCCCTGAGTCTCTTGTGGCTTCTTGGAGATGCTGGGACTTGGTCCCTTCATAATAGTCTGAGCTAATTCCCTTATAAATTCTCTTTCCCTCTCATGTGCTCTCTCTCCTGAGTATAGTAATTCTTTCCCTGGGGAATCACTGTTATTTGTTAATCATAGTTTTAGAGTAGTTATTTCGTTAGTGTCATTTGTTTTCTTGGGACTTCTGGAGACAGAGTCATTCTATCCAGTACAGGCTTGCCTTCTCCCAAGTGCTGGGATTACAGGTGGAAATCACTACAAACAGCTCCTGGAATATTCTTTACTGTTGACTTTCTTTTTAGTGTGCTACATTTGTAGCTTCTGCTTGGTTTGCTTAGGGTCCAGCTAATAACAGGACAGACATTTCCTTAAATTCCCATGCTACTTTCTGCCAGTCTTTGCTGAGGGGCTTGTGTGTGTGTGTGTGTGTGTAGGCATACCTTCAACACCTGGGAAATGTTTAGCTCTGACTTAGCCTTCACTTCATGATTGTGTACCACTTTCTTCCTTTCACACAAGCAGCCTTGCACACCATTGTCTCTGGGATGCTCCGGAATTTGTCAAACTTTCTCTAAAACCCTAAGGCCTTTTCATTATGCAAACACCTTTAAATTGTTTCTGTCCATGGTTGCAGTATGCTGAATGGGGCTTTTTATTTATTTTTTCAATCTATTTAATTAACTATTTATTTGAAGGAGCCTTACTATGTAGCTCTAGCTAGCCTGGAGTACTATATAAACCAAGCAGGCCTCAAACTGAGAGAGTTCTGCCTGCCTCTGCCTCCCAAATGCTGGGATAAAGACATGTGCCAGAATACTTAGGCCTGAATGAAGTTCTTTAAGGGGGCTGACAGTTAAAAACAGTGCAACTCTCTCAGAATAGGCTTTTCAGGAGTTCCAACTCAGAGGCCTCGAGAAGCCGCCATGTTGTGATTTTCTCTGCTATATTATGGCTGTGAGGTGACTGGTCATCCAACCTCTTAATAGTTGTAAATGAAGATACAGGAATGGAACTTTTTAAAATCTACACCATCCCAGATGGTGGCACAGGCCTTTAATGCCTGCACTCATGAGGTAGAGGCAGGCATATCTCTATGAGTTTGAGGCCAGCCTGGTCTACAAAGTGAGTTCCAGGACAGCCAACGCTACACAGAGAAACTCTGTCTCAAAAACAAAACAAAACAAAACAAAAAACAAAAAAACCTGCCACCACCAACAAAAACAAAGAAAAATCCCACTGGCTAACACTCTTATCAAAGTCCAGCCATTCATTTTAAAGGTGTTTCTGGTTGTGGCAAGCCTTTGATTGATTTCCAGAGCGTAAAAAAGTTGGTTTTGACAACTTCTGCCAGGTTTTTGTTGCTTTTATATAGACCAGATTTCTGAATGCCCTAACCCTGCCAATTTAAAAGAACTTCTCTTATTTCCGGAGTTTTTCATGTTCAAAACTTTTGTCTGTCGTCTTTGCTGGAAATAAAAAAGTTTGGCTGAATATAAAATCATTGGCTGACACTTCTCTTTCCTAAAGCATCTTAAATTGTTGAGGAGGAGCTGGAAACGCCTTTGCAAGCCCTGAAGCCAGCCGAACTTTTCCTTCTAGAGGTGACTTCACACCTTTGCCATGTGCTCTCCAGATTGGCAGGGATCCACGTGTGTTGTCACACCTCGGCGGGGATGCAGCCTGGGGACGGTGTAAGCTTTGGGTTTGGAACCTGCCCAGCCCCTGCCTTCTGTGTCTCTGCTTTCCATTGGTATCTTGCATTCTTTCCCATCATTTGCCATGCTCTGAAGATGCTAGCCGTCAGCGGGTACTTCTAGCAAATTATCAAACCTCATGGTGATTTGGGGAGTCTCCAAACTTGAAGCTGGCAATAGAGGTGGCTACATGCATGACTGTGCCTTCGTACTCTGCCATTTAGACCAGGCCTGGTGAGATTTTCAAAATGAACTGTAGCCATAGCCAGGCACGGTGGTGCATATCTTTCATCCCAGCACTCAGGAGGTGGAGGCAGGTGGATTTCTAATTTCGAGACCATCCTGGTCTACAGAGCGAAATCCATGACAGCCAGAGCTACTCGGAGAAACCCTGCCTTGAAAAAACAAACTAAAAACAGAAGCAAAAGCAAAACGACCTTAAACCTGTAGATATTATATACATAATCTGAATATAGTTTTCAGTGTGTGTGGGTAATACATGTGACAATATGTTTCGCTGTGTGGTTCGCCTTTTTTAAAGTAGTGTAATTTGATAAAAAAAAAAAAAAGATTCTTAACAGTTTGATTCATTATTATGTTCTATAGTTAGTGCTTTCTGTGTTCCACCTGGGAAATCCCCCAGTTGCCCTGGTGTCACATGGTATGCTGACCCCTGGTGTCACATGGTATGCTGACCCCTGGTGTCTCATGGTATTTTGACATGTCTTCTTTGGGAACTTTATGGCCCTTATATGTGCTCTAGAATTTAGATTATGTCCCTCTCATTGACTTCCTTGCTCCCAGATGGAGGAAATACTGTCTTGCACTGCCCTGGTTCATACCAGGAGTCTACGGTACCGTCACTTCAGCCCTGAAAACCCATCTCAGTGTGTGCTCGACTTTGTGTCGGTGGGATATGCTCTATCACTCAAAGCCGTGGTGTGTCTTCTCACGGCTGCCGCTCATGGGAAAGTGAACTTTACATAAGGAGATTGTGGTCCTTGCATCCACTTCTCATGCTTTTCTCAAAGGGGAGGGCTATGGACTGACATACTACACTCGTTGGCAGATGGTGAATTGGTTACTTTTCTCCTTGGTGTTGACCAAACACCGTGTGGGAAACCACGGGGAGGTACAAGAGTTTATTTGGCTCCCAGCTGCAAGAGTCCACCAAGGCTTGGAAGGCAGAGAGACAGGAACAGAAGGCTGGTGAATAACATTGAACTGGCAGGCAGGAAGCAGAGAGTGGACAGGAAGTCATGCTCAAAGACCACGCCCAGTCAGCCACTCCCTCCAGCGAGGTCTAGCTTCTTAAACAGTGCCAGAAGCCGAAGACCACGTGTCAAAACACAAAGGCCCGTGAGGCGTGGCATCCAGGTCAACCTCGAGTACTGGAAGGAACAAGAACAAAAGGAAACCAGAATACGGTTTTTGGCATGAGAATTTCTATTTTTTTTTTCTTGAGAAAAAAATAGAAAATCCATAGCTCCTATTTCTATCACAAATGCAAAACTCCCTTTCATGAACTTGGAGACTTTTCGAAATGCTAGTCTGATCCAGTTGGAAGAGAACTGAATGTGGTTTGCATAGAAAAGCAAATGTCTGGTAAACATAACCCTGAAGAAAAAAAAATCAGTAAATTGAAGTTATAAATGCAAAGTGTTGTATAGTTGACCCCAACTCATCACTACTAGGAATGTGGCTGGACTCAAATGACAATCTTAAAAGAAGTGAGGTCGACAGTTAGTAAGGGCGGCAGAAGGAATGAATATTTCAGTGGGTTTAACTGTTGCTGACTATTCCAGGCTGAGCTGAGATCATGACACAGTTTACTGCTGGAACTTAGGAAGTGCCAGGAAAAATGTTTTGCATAGACATTTTTATTCAAGTATCAGCCAAACTGGTACGTATATGCATACACATATATATGCATATATTTATGCATGAATGTTTGTTATTTGTAAAACATTTGTGATTTCCATGTTCATCATTTCCTGCCCAGCAGACTAAGGCAAGAACAATGCCTAATGCAAAATCAAGTAATTCTCAAATTGTATTTATTTATTATTCCATTTGCTCTTTCTACGATAAAGGATTAATTTTAAAAATAAAGATGTTCTATGATCTATTTGGTCCCATTTGCAAGGCAGATGACATTTAATTTAGACTTTTTATAAAATTTCCTTCAACTTCCTAACATGGAAGTCTGAAAGTTGATTAAATATGATAAAGCCTAGAGTTTTCTCCTCTTGTTGGCACTGAAGTATTTTATATTGTTTTTGGGTTTTTTTTTTTTTTTGTACTTAGAAATGTCAACTTTTTTCAAAGGTTAGAAAACAACTGTTTCCTTTGGGTTACCTGTTGAGATCACTGCACACAACCAAAAACAAAACTGTTCAGTGGATTCTTGCTAATATGAGTTCATCAGGAAAAAAGGAAAAAGAAACAGCAGTACTCCTTGGAAGACAGAAAATGTTTGTTTGCTTTTGTTTTTCTACAAGGTGGTAAGAGTATCACTAAGAGAAAAAATGAACACCAGCGAGCCAATAAATACGCACAGTGCCGGTCTCATGTGTGGAATGATCTCCCTGTTTGGGAAATGCAGATACAGATGACTATGGCTTCAGATGGATACTTTGAGGTGAGGTTTTAACACTGTAATATCCTTGCTCTGTCATAAACTATAAATAGGTTGAGTTTTTCCTTCAGCCCTGAAGTTATCCTACCATTGGTCATCCCTTTCTTTCTACAGAAACCTGTAACTCTTAGGCAGGTGAGATCTAAGCCTCGGGTTCTTTCAGTCTACCCTCATAGCACAGCTGGTACTGTGGTGTCTCCCTCTATGACCATCTGTAATCTTACTTGCTTTGTGTTTGGTTTCTTCTCTAATTCCCGTAAAAGGTCCCGTAGTGAGACTGAAAGCAGTGTCACTCATTTCTTACTGAAGCCACCAAGTCTCTTCACCTACACTAAAGAGGCGAGTGATTCCTCAGGGTGCAGAATTGAAGTGCTCGGGGCATTTGAGAGGTCAGTCGAGTGTAACAGTGAACTGTGCAATAGATGCTGTTGGCCAGGCCTCTGAGGAGCAGATTCAATGGAAGAATCAGCTGTGTTTGAGACTTATTGAGAAACATATCTATGAAGAATAAACAGGAGGGGTGAATAAAGTACTTGGGATATAAAGAGTGTTGGTCAGAGTTCCGACCCTCATTACCCACAGCAATGGTCGGTGGCCATGACAACCTGCTTATGATTCAGGTACTTAGAATGAGTCGGGTATTCTCAGGGAAAGCTGTCTAGCTAGACTACTATATTGCCAAATACTGGGTTCAATTAAGAGACATTGCCGGAAGAGTAAGATAGAGAGAGATATGGAAGAAGACTCTTGATGCCAACCTTGGACTTCTACTTATATGCCCACGTGCGTGCATATGCACACATGAGCATCCATAAACACATGAACATGCATACATGCACACCACACACAAAATGCATTTTTTTCAAAGGGATAAAGTTGAGGAGTAGAGGACAAGGGATTGCTGAGGGTGGAATATGAGCATAGTATGTTTTGTCAAGTGTGCTCATGCTCTCTCAACAGGGTAGGCTCACACTTCACAGACCAGCATCCCATTTCTTGGGTGTCCCAGGTTCAGGGATAAAGCCAAGGCTACCATTGTTGGTACCCAGCATCAGTATGGAGTTTGGACTCTTTGGAGTCATGGGGTCCCAACCCCTGTTCAACAAAACTTAGGGGCAGGATCATTAGTGTAGTAGATTGTGAAGGTTGTGCAAGGCAGAACAGTAGTCCTGAAAGGCGAGCAGATACTTGTACTCAAGTCTAAAGAGTGAAAGGAATTTCCCTGTTGACTGCCAGGCCTCCTGGCTTCTTGTTATTTTATTCTTCCTTCCTTATAATGTATCCCTTTTGGAATGAAGCATTGATCCTGTGCCTCTCACTGTTGTGTTTGGGAAGCTTACAATGTGCTTTATTGCACAGGTTCACAGCGGTAGAAAAATTTGCCTTTCAATGAATTATACATTGGGTTTGACCCAAATATGATTTAGATGACATTTTTATGGGACTTTGGACCTTAGGCTTTTGATTCCAGGCTTCAGTAGAAGTTTGCTTTTAGGAAACTTCAAATATTGAAACATTAGCAACCAAGCTATTGGCATAGGAGGCAAGGCTTTGGGAAGGTGATTAGGACACAAAGGTAGAATGCTCATGTGTGGGGTCACTACCCTTATAAATGAGACTCTAGAGAGCTCCATAGTCTGTTTTACATGAGAGACTACATTAAGAAGATGCTGTCCATAAATCAGAAAGTATAACTTCATTAGACACAGTATTTACTTTTCTATTGTTGTGATAAAATAGCATGACCAATGGCAGCTTGCTCTTTTTGTTTTGTTTTGTTTCTTTAAGTGTTTAATTTGTCTTACGGATCCAAAGGGTTACAGTCCATGATGGTGGAGTGAAGGCATGGGAGGTGAGACTCACAAGGGAGGGCAGAGAGCACACTAGGAATGGCAAAAATCTTTGGAAACCTGAAAGCCCACACCCTGTGATACACCTTCTTCAATAAAGCCATACCCCCTAATACAGTTCCATCAGCTGAAGAAACAAATATCAAAACATCGTGAGCCTGCCATGGGGTGGGGGCATTCTCATTCAAAACACTACAAGACACTGATTCTACTGACACATTGATCTGGAACTTCCTAGTCTCCAGAACAATAAAATATTAATTTATGCTTTTTGTTTTGTTGAGACAGGGCCTCACCATGCAGCTCTGGCTGTGCTGGAACTCAAAGAGATTTACCTGCCCAGCCTCTCAAGCGCTAGGTTAAAAGGTGTGGTGGCCTGAATTTCCTTTTCTTCTTTCCTTCCACCCTCCTTTTCTTAATTGCTCCCTCCCTTCCTCCCTCCCTTTCCTTCGCCCTCCCCCTGCCTCTCTATTTTTTTGATACAAGGTTTCTCTGCATTGCCGTTGACTGTCCTGGAAAACTCTCTGTAGAGCATGTTGGTCTTGAACTCAAAGAGATCCACTTGTCTTTGCCTCCCCAGTGCTGGATTGAAGGCATACACCACCATGCCTGGCCTAAATTTCTGTTGTTCATGCTAGGGGTATTTTGTTGTGGCATAATAAGTAGGGCCTTGACACTCAAGACAGAAATAGTGTTTGCCAAGTGCAACAGAAAGTACCTGTTCTTTCCCTGTGTTACAAGGCCAGCCTGAGGATGAAGCTGACTCAGGATTGTACATTCAGAGAGGCAGAACTAGAGACTGGCATGCCATACCTGTACCCATATGAAGGTCAGAAGTCACAGTTCTGTAATGAAGTAACTTTTCTCTCTCCTGAATGTGAGGGACACTACATGAATGAATGAAAGAAAGAAAAGGACCTCACTTCCTTTAGTGTTCCAAGACAGAGAGTAGCAAAATTGAAAGGTGACCAAGAGTCTTTCAGTTGCATTACCTGATTTGCTTGGTTGCAAGTCACAAAAATGTAATCTGCTCAAAGTGACGTAAACAGCAAGGTGTGCTGAATTTTCTAACTGGAGACCTAAAAGAAAGACGCCAAGGCCTCAGTGGCTGCCTAGTATCAATAACAGAGGTTTGAGACACAGAGATGATCAGCCACACCAGCTGGATGACTTCAGGGAGATCCACAGAACCCACAGAAAAGTGAAAGGAAAGCAACAACTTCCAAGTTGTCCTTTGACTTTACCATGTGCACTGTGGCATCTGTGTCACACGTATGCACACACACACACACACACACACACACACACTAAAAACAATAATGATGATGAATATGAGGGTCTGGTCTTCTCCCCATTGTTTCAGCAACATCAGCTTTGGTCATAACAAAGATGGCTGCCCTTTGCCATGGAAACTACATCCAACAGAAGAGAGTAAGAATATAGAGTCCAGATGTTTCTCTCGAGTTTCAGGGGACCATGCTGGACCAGCGATATGTGAAATAGATAGCTGTGTAGGGGAAGAGCAGGAATAATATTTTGGAATAACTGACAATGTGTTCATATGTACACACATGTGTAAGCACACTCAATGCATACCTAGTGTCTGTGTCTTCAAGTTCAGCATAGTTTGAGTCTTAAGCACTGCTTCCAGGAGGACGATTATGTTAACTAATAATTGCTGAGTGTTGCCATATGCCAAGTGCTCTTCTAACCATCTTTCCACGCCCTACGTCATTAAAACCCTCACAACTGCAACAGCCTTTTGAGGCTATTTTTATCATGCCTGTTTTACAGAGGAGTTAACTATTTTATCATCTTTGATTCATAGGGGAAGCAGTTAAAGACATGGAAGTAAGAAACAACTTGCAGAGAGTCACACAGCCAGGAAGTGTAAACCAATGCTGGTCTTAATATCAGACAGCTCTCTCTGTTCGGTGTTTGACTCGGCTGTTCCCATCTGTCCTGTGGGCCAGTTCAAAGACCTCCATGCTTCACCTTCCATGCAACTATATCACATGATATTACCTACCATACTTATTCCCAAGACCATCTTCTGGTCCCATAATTTCCTGGGGACTCAACAGAATAGATTTTTTTTCAACCTAAAATAATGGTTTATTATAGAGAAGATAAATACATTGTAGACAGGAGTGTGAGGAGCTATAAGGAGAATGCATGGGAGACCAGGAGTTTTAATTTGCCATTTTCCTGTGGAAACTGTAGATTATTTTTCTTAGCAATACCCAGTCTCCTCTCAGAAGCATCTGATAGAGTCCAACCCAGCCCCAGGTAGACAAACGCACTTGCAATAGGCAGAATATTTCAAAGACTTGGAAGTCATCTTCTGAGAGCCAGTAGGGTCAGTCTCCTCCTTGGAATCTGGAGGGTTTGTGCCACTCAGACCTGTGGGCTATCTCTTTGTTGTACAGGCCCATTAGATTAAGCTGGTACCCATCCCTTGGTCAAGTCTCATGGGAGGAACTCAGTTCTCTCTCCTCCACCCCATCCTCAGTCAAGAAGGTCTGCTTAGAATTCCAGGGTTTGAAGGACCCAACCAGCCTCAGCACAGAGGTCCAGAGCTCAGTGCTTATAATCTCTTGTTCCAACATCAATGAATATCAACTGACTCTTCACCCCTATTTTGGAAACTCATTACCAAAACCTTTTAAAAGGAAATAGTTTTCAAAAGTCATAAAGTTGATCATAATGAGAAATGATCACGGTTAGGTTTATAATCAATGATTCATCTATCGGACCATTTCCTCTAAAAAAAAAAAAAAAGTCAAATTATTACTTTTATTAACTCAAGACTATGTAGAAAACTCAAGATTTTTGTTTGGCTTTCTATTCTCATAATGATTAAGCCTTTTTAATTGCACACCTATTTAAACTATGCCTTTTCAGTAATTGCTAACTGATGAAATATGTGTGCATGTACTGTTACACTTGTATAATGCGTGTCTAATAAACTGTATGCTCTCAGTATGAATCTTGAAGTTGAAAATTAAAAATAAATAGAAATTCTAATGCTGTCTTATCTTCTTGCTGTTCAATACTGATCATCTGCAAAACTCCTCAAGAGATGTATCTCCAGGGTGGGTATCACTTTTCTCCACATGATAACTACACCCAGTTCCTTACTGGCACCCTATTTTGAATAACCTGGAATTCATTGCACTCCTCCTGGGCCATCATTATTATAACATCACTGTGTCAGCATTGTGCTTTGGAGACTATGATTCAATAAGGCAATAGGTATAAGAGTCCATCTGAATGAAATTACTCAAAGCCATGGAATGTTAAGCTATGTGTTTTGGGATTCAAGGCCATCAAGATGTTGGATTTACTGCATTAGGGTACATAGGAGGACCCATAAAAGAGGAAGGGCTGGAGTCCCCATTTAAGATGAATGTGAGAGGGTTGGGAGGTAGAAGTGTAAAGGGGACAAATGTTGGAAAGGAGGAGTAAATGTGACCAAAATTGTGGGGAGCGTGGATCCACCCCAACTGAAAATACCAACCCAGGGCAGCCAAGAAGCTCCCAGGGGCCACTAACATAATTCAGTCTGATTCCCTTCTGAACTCAGGGACTCTAGAGCTGGGTGTTGTCCTCTCAGGTGTCATCTGTTGAGGCAACAAATGAAGCTCCACAGTTCTTAGATGACAACTCCCTGTAAACTGCTTTCACTAGAGTTTTGGCCTCTGGCTGGCTTTCTCTATACAGTCATCCATCCTAGGCTTTCTCTGAGCCAAGTTATGCTGAGTAGATGATGGTAGCTCTTTGATATATTAAGCAACTCATGTTTTCAAACTATGAACTGTCTTACTGCATGTAGTTTACACTTAAAAATTGTGTAACAGGCTGGGATTAAATGAAGGCTGCCCTGACATCTCTACTCCCTCCACAAAGTTCACATGGCTCCTGCCTCGAGAACCTCCCCACTGATGCTGGTAGATAGGACTCGAGAACCTCCCCACTGATGCTGGTAGATAGGACTCGAGAACCTCCCCACTGATGCCGGTAGATAGGAGGAAAGACCACTCTGAGAGTAAGGGAGCCAGGAAGGTAGGTGGCGTGGCAGGAAGTGAGCTCTAATGGAGTTAAAATTAATTGGCATGTGTGTGGTAAGAGGAAAAAATGAAGGAACAGATGTTGAGGCGATTGCCAGAGAGAGACCACAGAGATGGATTGCCTGTCCTTCTGCCAGGGCTCAATGCAAACTCCTGGGAGAGATGGTTTTGCTACCTCAAGGTCTTAACGGAACATTAGTCAGGGCTGTGGAGATGGAACTTTTGCCAAGGAGATGTCATTTTCTAGATTTGAGAGAGAGAGTGGAAGTGCAGGGCTTTGCTTCTCTTTCAGGCCAACCATCTCCAGGTTCAGGTTGTGTGCCCTAGCAACGGTCTAGGAGATCCTGCAGGCTGCTGAACAGACTCCGGATCTCCAGGATGGATGCCTCTTCATAGCATCATCATCAGTTAGAGCATGGGCCTTCCATGAATAATCCCATACATCCAAAATCCTGCTGTATTTTCTGCACACATTAGTCTCTGCTCTGAAGTCTGATCAATGGGCAAATCAGACAATATTTCCACCCTCAGAGCTAGTATTCCAGTGTGTTTGGAAATCAGTGAACAATATGTCAACTATATATTTTGGTGAGAGGGTCTGCATTCTGGCTCTGAGAAAAATTGTAATAATGCAAAGGTGATATTATCATGAAGGAAGATGGACAATAGGTTAGGATGGACCTTGTCATTTAAGGGGGGGTCAAGAATGTAGATTTCTTAGGGAAGAATATTCAAGATGGTGGGGATGGCCATTGGAAAGGCAAGGAGTTGAAAAGTTCATTCAACAGACTGAGTAGAGGAGGAAGGAGTAGAAAACAAGGTCAAGAAAGGTTCCAGACACAAAAACTGTCTAAAGGTCTTGGTCAAGGCTTTGTCTTTGACCCTAGGTAAAATGGAAACCATGGCTGGATTGGAAGGAGCAAAGAGGCATGATTACATACACTGACTACAACTGCAGGGCTGACAGGACCACCTATAGAGCAATCACATGACTCAGAAGCTGCAGAAGTTCTCCATGCAAGAAATCCTGGGCACTTAGGCTGAGGCATTCGCTGTGATAGGATGATGCAGTTGAACTCTAGAGTTCTTCAGACTGTCCTCCTCCATCCTGTAGATGAGTCTCTGCATCGCCTCCACTAGTATTTATCCCAACTCTTCCGGATCATTACATACTCATTTAGAGCATCCTTGGGAAAAGTTTCCGTGCCTAAGCCGTTAGTGCAAAATTGGTAACTGGACATTAAAAGTCAGCATCTTGGACACAATCTCTCTCTCTCTCTCTCTCTCTCTCTCTCTCTCTCTCTCTCTCTGTTCTCTCTGTGTGTGTGTGTGTGTGTGTGTGTGTGTGTGTGTGTGTGTGTGTGTGTGTGGTGAGCCAGTCTCTGAACAGGACGATGGTACACATTTTCTCCTGACAATCTTCCTTTGTGCCATCAAATTCCTCACATTCTCTGCTTGATCCCCTTCCCTCATCAACTTCACCTCACCGAATCATGCAGGCAGTATAAAGAATGAAGCAGTTGAGTATATGGAGACTAGAAGAATCCATGTTCTCTCTCTAGGGAGAAGATTACTATGTGGTAGCCATTTCCTGCCTTCTGACTCTCCGGACCTACAGAAGCAATGCTGGCATGAGGGTTTAACTGTCACACCAAATCCTTAAACCTTGGGCCTGAGGAACCCAAGTCACTTTTGGCCCTTACCCTCTACCCCATCACTCCAGAGCCAGGAACTCTATGAACCGAACTCCTCTAGGTAACAAATGCATTTTCTTAGAGTTTCCTGTGTGACTCTGCAATGCCTAGAAATAGCCAAAGAGCTGGTGATGAAGAAAGCACTATGAACCCTCAAGTAAGCGTGCTTGGTGACTAGAGATAACCTAAAAGTGGCTGCACTCACCAGGAAAGGAAGGAAAGACCCCCTTGGCCTCCTCTGTTTTTGCAGAGATCCTGAGGAAGGAAGCTTTAGCAACTGGTAGTGACTTGCGGGTACAATGTCAAGAATAACATTTCTTCTATGGCCTTTACCAAAATCACCCCCCACGCACCTGATGAAGCTTGCAATTCTAACCTCTTCCTTTCCAAAGTTAGAAATAAGATTTACAATGCAAACAAGAAAAGGCTAAGCTTCTGGAAGCACTGTTCCATTCACAGTCTCCTGATAGCAGTGGCAGCAGAAGTGGTAAAGACAAAGACGCTTCAGTGGACCATCCTTCAACACGTGATGAGAATCAGGCAACATCCTGGACGTCTAGGCTGGAGTCAGAGGGGAAACATTCACAAAAGTCTCGTGAAACAGCCTCATCTTTTCCTCTCATCACCATGGCAACCCACATCTTATAAAGGCAAGAAACAAAATGTGTGAATCCTGTGATAAGCTCCTCGACCTTCAGGCCTTTTACTATTGTCTTATTCCTCACTCTTGAAGCACACATGCTACATGCATTGTGTATTTCACAGGATTCCTAGGAAGAGATGTAGGAATTTACAGAAAGCTTTTAAATTGTTAGCTACATACAGGTCAGAGACATCATGTTAATGGCTAGCTACTCAAGGCTGTTCTACCCAGGGAAGATGCCAGGGCTCAAACTGAGGATGTATAAGGGAAAGGACTAAATTGTTCTTGACACACCTACGTTTATTCCAGCACAGTTTGAACTTCCTGTCTTTAATGTTTTCCTTAGCGAGTGTAATTCATACCACAAATAAATAAATATATTTGAAATAAGTAGTATACACATTTTACTTCTTGCTAAGGTGGAAATGACTGGCGGCTCGGATTCATCCCCTAGAATGGCTTCGAATATTGAGAGTGGGAACAAAAAAGCTAAGAGCACTGGCAAACACTGTGGGCAGGAGTCAACCAGCTCTCCAGGAAAGCCAGTAGGTAGTAAGAACTGAAGCCAGCGAATTACACTCAAGTAGCTTGCTTTGAGATTCAGGAATTGGTCATGAGTTTAGAGTGAGATGAGGGAAAGAGGACAGAAGAGGCGATCTCTGCCCTTGATAGGACCAAATGCGTTGAGCTACAGGGCTTTGCTCTGATACGTTCTTTATTCTGGTGAAATGAGGAACTAGCCTGATATCCCCAAATACTGGACTAGCGTATTCTGTATCGGTCACAGGTGCCCTTTAGCAGGCTTTGGTTTGAACCTTGTGCCTAGCCTTGAAACTCATTGTCCCCAACTTAATCTGAGCCCTGGCTCACGAGGCACGTCCGTTTTTCTAAGCCCAAAGAAGCAGCAGCTGATGCATAATTTGGTGGGTTTTAGTCCGACCAAGAGTGGTTCTGTAATCATCTCCTCATTTGTGCCCAGACACACGTGTTGCTGTCCACAGCCATGGGAACCCTTTCTCCTAACTCCTTGTTAGGAAAGCTGAGGAGAATTTTGGACACCATTACGCAAGTGATAAGATGCAGTCTGTACATGCAAAATGCCAGATCTCCTCATTGACAGAAGGAAACCTGGCCTAGGCAGTGTCCGAGGAACACATTGTGTCTGCCAGAGAAGGTTCCTTGTCATCTCAAAACCAGCAACAACAAGTTCCATTCTCCAGGAATCTGAGAGGGATGTTTTCATCTGTGGAGAGGAAGGCCAAGTGCAGGGTTACTATTTCACTTTTATTCAGCTTTTAGTCTTGAGTAAGTTTTCCCTAATTCTCCTTACTTACAAAGCCGAAAAGTCTTACAGGCTGAGAAAGAAATAAGCATGGCTTCCATGTGTAATTCCTTTTTCCTTCCATTGAAAGCACACATTTTCATGCCAGATTTAATGACTTCAACGCGCTTACATGTGGAAAGGGCTTCACTAACATCAGGACGTTCCTGCTGAGTAGAGAAGCCTTCAGGAAGATCAACCCTGCACTAGAGCATGCTATACAACAGTGGTGTAGTCACCAGTGAACATTCTAGAAACAGGAATGCAACCCACGAAGAAGAGCATTCTGGGCTCTTACTAATTTTTACAGAGCTAGATGGCCTATTTCAAGTAGCATTTTCTGCAGAAAACCACTTAGCTAAGAAAAATAAATAAACCTGAATTTAAAGCAGCTTTTATTTCCATACGTCTTACGTGGGTCCTGACTGATATTTCAACAAACATAATCTCACGTGTTCATAAGGATAGACATCTTCATGTAACTTTTTTCCTTTTTTTAATTTAAATTAGAAACAATCTTATTTTATATATCAATCCCAGTTCCCTCTCTCTTCCATTCTCCCATGCCCCCTATGGACCCCCAACCCATGAGGCATCATCAAAGTCTGTCACATCAGTTTGGGGGCAGGGCCTAGGCTCTCTTTCATGTAACTTTTTAATGCAAAAATTTTTCTACTCCTAAGTATTTTAATAATATTCACAAACAATGTAAATGCATTATAAAGCATTTTAGGATTTAAAAAGTGTGAAGTGTGAGTGTGTATTGTATGTTTATGTGTATGTGTGAAGTGTATGTGTGTGTGTTCATGTGTGCATATATGTGTGTGAAGTGTGTGTATATGTGTGAAGAATGAGTATGTGTGTGTATGTATGTATGTGTGTATATGTGTGTCTGTATATGTGTGTGAAGAATGAATATGTGTGTGTATGTGTGTGAAGTGTGTGTATATGTGTGAAGAATGAGTATGTGTGTGTATGTATGTATGTGTGTATATGTGTGTCTGTATATGTGTGGGAAGAATGAGTGTGTGTGTACATGTGTGAAGTGTGTGTGTGTGAAGTGTGTGTATGTATGTATATGTGTATATATGTGTGAAGAATAAGTATATGTGTGTGTTTTATGTGTGTGTGCTTGTGTGTGTACGTGTGTGAAGAACATATGAGTGTGTGTATATGAACATATTTGCACGAGTGTGTACATGCACATCTGCTAAAAGCAGGATACACTTCAGAGAAAATCTTATTTCTCCTAAAATTTGGTTTGAAATCAAACCTAACAAAAGGTGCCAAGTTGAGTCATTGTATCTTACCCATAGCACTGGCTTTAAGTTTGGTAATGATACCATATTTTAGTATACAAGTGTTCCTTGCTAAAGAGTTTTCATACTATAGACTTGCTCTTAGAGTTCGTAGCATTAAAATGAAGTGTACTTATTAATAATGTTTCTATCGTATCACAAAAATTTACGATTTACCATAATCAGGAAATAAGTATGCATTGGTAAGGAGAATTGGACTTCTTGTGGTTGGCTGGTTTTGAAATCTCATAGGAAAAGTCATCCCCCCTGGACTTGGCAATGAAGCCCACCACTCCACCCAGCAAGCCCAGGTGGGGTTGATGCTGGAGTTACAGGGCCGTGTGCAGCGAACGGGTGTAAGAGCCCCCAGCTGGCTCTCATTTAGAGTCTGAAAAACCCCTTAGGAAAGTTGAGAGAGCGTTCACCACCTGGCGCCAGGAGGTAACTAATCTCCTCAACAATTATTTTAAAAGGTGAATAAGGGACTTGCACTTAAAACCCAGGAGGCCTTCCCTTAAAAAAAAAAAAAAAAAAAAAAAAAAAAAAAAAACAGCAGTTCTGCTCTTCTTACGCAACGAGGCAACCTGATAACACAGCACGTGTGTTCCCACCTGGAAGCCCTGAGGTGGAGAGAAAGGGCCGAGCTCTTGAGAGGGCAAAGGTAATGGCCTGTCCTCTCTGTCCCTAGAGTGTCTCAGCCACTTGAATCCCCTTCTTGACATGTGTAGGATTTTAGGATGGCTCCAACCGCTAACGTGGATAGGAAGAGATGAGATAGTTTTAAGCAAATACGCCATGGCAGAAAGTATCTTGGTGCCCTTCAGCTGTCAAAACTGTCTTTGGAGACTTCGTGTCTCTAAACCTTCCCTGTCTCCTTTTGAGATGAGTCTGGTGCCCTTGTGCCCAGAGGATCTCACACGGTTTCTGTACCATTGCAGTCCTCACAATGCAATACAACACTCTAGTACGCTTGAAACATGTATTGATATGATGACGACTACTCACTGCCAGGCCCTGAAAAGATACCTGAAAGCATATCTTCCAAAGACTTGGAAAGGATTAGACATTAAAAAAAAAAAAAAAAAAAAAGATACACGTCAGGCAGGACTGAGGATTTTCTATTTGGTGTAGGGCCGCACAGATATAATCCCACCATTAAGGAGGCAGAGGCAAGAAGATCTGAAGTTCAGGGTCATCCTCAGCTTCATAGCCTGAAATACATGAAACTCTATGTAAAGTTTTAAAAAATACAGTTATAAAGTAGCAATGAAATAATTTTATGGTTGGGGGAGGTCCACCACAACATAAGGGACCATATGAAGGTTGAGAACCACCGGCCTGCCAGACTCGGGTTCCGACTCCTTTGCTACCCTGATGGCCTTATGGAGTAGGCTTGGACTACTGGGTTGACCCCAGAGTGAAATAGAAATGGCATCATCCTCAGACACTGCCTTGGGGTCTAGGCTGAGGGATTTTATCTGTTCTTGACAAGACCAATGCTATGGATTTAATTCCACGATACAGACTCATACCTACCCCTTGAGCTCCTATGGACACTAAATACGGCACCAATTCCCCAGTGTTTGTGAACTGCCTTCTAGCCATAATCACATAAATCTTCTCTCCTCCTCCAGCTTTGCATTGCTTAGCCTGTAATCCTGAGCAAATGGTTTCCACCCCAAGAAGTGTATTTCTAGAAGCTGCCCTGTTCTGGTTTTTACAGAAATGTCTATCTGTACAAGAGAAGCTATTTGTTTATAATTAGCAGACTCCTGAAAATGATCCCAGGCTTTGCCATGCCATCTCTGGACTAAGCCGAGGGTGCTTACATTAACTCTCAGGCTACTGAAGATGGCAGTTGGGCACAGGATAGCTATCTTTGCAAGAAGAGATTGGATGGGAAAATATTGCTTTTCTGAATCCTGGATAGCTTACCAAGTTCCTATATGTCGAGGACATAGGCCACACCTCATTTAATCCTTATAAAATTCCTCATGGTGCCCTTCATGTTTTATAAGTGAAGAGGGTGGAGCGATTAGCTGAGAAGCAATAGAGTTAGGACATGCCCTCGCTCACTCTGTTACCTGTTCACCAACCATAAAGGCACAAAGCACACGTAATTATTTCATATGAACTTCAAGGCTGTAATCATCCAGGTCTCAACAAAACCCTCCAATCCACAACCAGAGTGAGTGCCAAACCTCTTTCAGAAACTTTTTTTAGGGGGGGGGGGTAGATTTGTGAGGGCTTGTTTGAGTGAAAGTCTCACTCTGTAGCCTAACCTGGCCTAATTTACCATAATTCTACTTGTCCCTGAGTGCTGGGATTATAGATAGGCATGCACCACCATGCCAGGCTTTCCTTAGCTTTCAAAGCACTTGAGTTATAAATTGCACACATGTGTACCTATATTCTCTTGTTAGGTAGCAAGTCCTGATTGAGTCTCGAGTTCCTCCTGGTCTCCTTGAGACCTGAGAACAACGCATGCACGTAGTGGAGCGTGAGGTGCACATGGTAACTGCATCCGCGCAGACGCAGAAGCCTTGGGCGGGATGAGTACATGTTCCTTTCCTGTTGTAGCTGAAACAGGCGGCATCGAATCCTGCGCCTTAAACAGCACAAGTCTATTCTCTTACAATTCTAGAGGTCAAAAGTCTAACAGGCTTCACAGAGCATCCATGAAGACGTTGGCAGGCCTTCCTCCTTTCTAGGCTTGGAAACTAAGGCCTTTGCTCGCCTTTGCCCCTGTCTCTGGATGCTGCCCTTGTGCGGCGCCTTGTGGCCCGCTCTCTCCATCCTCAGAGCCAGCCGCTGTGAGGGATTCTACATCCTTGTCTGCTGCTCCTCTGCTCATGTAAAATTGACTCTTCCTGAATAATCCACACGAGGTCAGCTGACTAGCCAGAAGATACCTGGTTTGTGCGTGTCTTGGGAAGGGCATTATCCTGACCAACACACCAAGACGCAGAGGAAAGGACAGGAAAATGGATAGTAAATTTGTAAAACTTGTAAAAAACTTAACAATGTCCCTACTGTCTGAGCAGTTATGAGATATCCCGGTCTAAAGTAAGGGCCATTTGTGTACATAGTAAGCCAGATGGAGGAAGGCATGGAAAAGTTTTAAGACTTGCATGCGCCCCAAGGTGGTGCCGCTCCCCACAACCTTCCCCAGCCCGGGCAGCTAATCCTAGCTCCCCTGTCGTCTGACCTCTGGAAGCTGTATGTTTCTGTAGTGTCCCCCCTCCAGAAACTCCCAAGCCTGCTTAACTCTACAGTGAGAGGTGGGGGGGTGTGGGGGGGTGTAAAGTGAGACAGGGCAAAACCCTCCAGCAGGTAGCTCTCAAGGGTTTGTTTTTCCTCTTATTCTTGTTGTTCAAGAAGACAGACGATAATTAAAATGTCAGAGTCCTTCATGCTTCCCTGATCAAGATAACTACTTTCCCACAGGTGAGAGGCAGAACCGAGGGAAAACATCTACTGAGGGAGGAGGTCAGAGATGACTCTACAACCCAGCAACGCTGGGAAAACCAGGCCCCCTGAGCTCAAAGGACAGCTGATTGCAGCTCCAGCTGATCCAGGCCTAGTACTCACCCATGAGGTCTTCAAGAGGCTCCTGCCTGCCCCTCCCCAGAGCCCCATCTGCAGGAGCTCCACAGGAGTTAGTTCCCAGAGGGTCTGTCCAACAGCTTGCTAATTCCATGCAATCTCTTCAATTCTGTTAATTCCCAGTTTCAGAAACAGAGGCAGCAGCTGTCAGGGCCGCCAGCAGCTGTGATCCTCTCACTTCGCCCCCTTCCAGCTAACGAAGTGGGTCACATACAACCGGCGGGAAAGAGTAAGGGCCCCGGATTAAAAAAAAAGGGGGGGATAGAAAAATAAGATGGACTTATAGGAGCACCAAAGGGTCAGGCCCCCTGAAGACAGCGGGGAGAATTAACTCCCACATCTCCAACACCTATGTGCCCTAGGCCCCAAAGTCACTTGGTTCAGGAGTCACGTTTTTTTTATTGTTGCAGTCCGTTGTTGACTGGTTCGCAGTTCTGTGGTGCATGTGGCAACACCTGGTCTGTCTGTCCTTTGTCTGATCAAGAGACAGCACACATAGATGTTGGAGACAAATTGCTACTGAAGTTCCCATATGTATTTTTTAAAAATGAGTTGTTTGCGTGTTAGCTTATATGTACGTTTATGCACCGCATGCATGCCTGGTACCACAGAGCCCAGAGAGGATGTCAGATCTCCCTGAAAACTGGAGTGACAGGCAATTAAGAGCCATCATGTCAGTACTGGGAACCAAACCTATGGGCAACCAAAGCTCTTTACCGCTAGCCATCTTTTAGCTCCACGCTTTCAATTTCTGTCCTTATCTCAATGGTTAAGTAAAACTCTTTTAGGGGCCTCATTTGAAAAATTATGATTTATGCAAAATGAACCTCAGGAAGAAGTTTCAGATGTGAGGAACAGTGGTGGGTCATGTTGGGTGTCTAGGCTGTTCAAGGTTTTGTCTTTGAGTGGAGTGGTGGGGTGTCCTTGTGAGACAGAGAGGGGTGTGTTATAATCCAGCTGCATTTTGGAAGCCTGGAATAGAGGCGGCTATTCAGGCAAAGCAGATTATGAACGCTCAGACAAGAGGGTCCAATACCGTAAGGCTAGGGAAGACCCAAAGTCAGATGCATTTTGATATGGAAGGTGGACAGTGTTCAAGTGAAATGTCAAGGATGGCAGTTGGATGCCATGGTTTTGAGCTGTGTGACAGGAATGGGGGACGGTTTGCTGTTACTGAGTTGGGGAGCACAGCATGTGAGGGAGGCTTGATCATGAAATACCAAGAGTTTAATTTTCAACACATTGAGACAAATCTCCCCTAGAAGTCCAAAGAGATGGGAGAGACGCCCGACAGCAGTTGGATGTACAAATCTGCAGTGTGAGAGCTAGGTCTGGGCTGGAATATAAATGGGAGCGTTGTCAATATCTTATGCAATGGGATTTAATGAGGTCAGCAAGGTAGTAAATGTAGAGAGATAGGCACTCTCTCTGGAAGGAGTAACAGGGAGAGGGGTGGGGGGCGAGTAACACAGAGCTCAGGACAGTGCGGTCCCCTCGAGCCCAGGAGAAAATGCTTGGGGACAGAACGTGGGCAGGGTTCCACTCTTCACCTTCTAAACTCGAATACTGATGTTCCTATGAGGTTACTATGGGGATTATAAACGAGTTAATCCACTGAATAAGTATGTACTGACTGTGATCTCTATGCCAGGGACTTGAATTAGAGGAACAGAAGTTCCTCAGCTCAAGTAGGAGATTACCTATTTGTAAAGCACCTAGCCTAGTACTTGACCCCAGCGGTGCTCAATATGGAGCTTTTTGCCTGGCATAGTAATTGCCTCTGTGTGGCCTACATGGATTTACACTCTTCTTGAGACCAATTAGAATTACTTAGTGCTCATTCGTCAGGATGGGGAAGCCAGGGACGCTTCTCTTTCTCCCGTTTACAACCATGAGTTTACCGCTGTGGTGCTCTGTGGAAGAGCCTTCTTGATCACGGAACGAGAAAGATCCACTTTGGGACTGAATGAAAAGTTTTACCCGGCCTCACTTCAGCACCGTTGGTACCTGAAGCCCCCTCAGGGAAGTCAGCAGCCTAGACACACCGTGAACAACTCAGTCCCAACTCCCATGTTTAGAAAGAAAAAAAAAAAAAAAAAAAAAAAAGCGATTTCAAAAAGCGTGGGGAGGTTTAAAGTATGGTGGGCGGCCAGAGGCCCACAGCCCAGTGACACGTGTGTGGTCTGTGCAAGGATGTGAATGTCTTTTCCATCCATGTCCTCACGGAAGTCTCATGTAAAAGTCTCATGTCTATGTCCTTTGTGTAAGCAAGATTTACAATTGCATTTCCCTACAAGCCAAGCATCTCTCCTTCACTTGGATTTTTCCGAGTCTTCCAGAAGCCCAGAGCCTAGAAGAATGCCTCTACTTTCCTGCTCCTCCCTCTCCCAATGGTGTCTTATGGGCTGCAGCTGACACCAGGCTCCACAGGCCATGTAACCAAGGTAACCCCAAACCCCAGAGCCCAGGTGGACCTCCCTGAGGGTAGCTGGGAGGCCACAGGCTCCAAGCAGTCAAGGTTAAATGAGTCCCCAGCCGCCCTCCATCTCCCTTGCCGTTGCCCTTCCCATCTGGGCTGCTGCCCAGAGAAGCTCCTTAGAGCCCGCTGTTTTCTTTACAACCCTGGGTGACATTGCACAGGCTATCCAGACTCTCTTACAATGCCTTTGTTTTGATCCGCACGACTCTGCCGAGTTTCTTCTGGGCCTTGTCATGTTAACAAAAACAAATGTAATAATATGCACTTAAAAAGGCTCACCCGTCTTGATATTTTAATAAGCTTTTGATTCTGTAGGGACCTCTGAAGCTTTTAAAAGTTTAGAGTTAATAAAGAGAGTAAAAGAAAAAATATGAATTGTTTTTAATTATTATTGTACAGGATTAACCAAGCCAGTTGTGTATAATTAGACAGTAGCTACCTTGCATAGTAGAGGCAGTAAATAGGCCCACAGGGGGGCTGCCAGGAGGCTGAGGTGTTTACAAGGCACTGGGGATGTTTTCACCAAGCACATGATTCCCGTTGCAGTTACTATTGCTTTTATAATGGATGTGTTCATTACAGCCAGAGACTAATATACGAATCCATCATCTTCCCCTGCACAGAGGCCTCTGAAGTGCAGGATGACAGGGGAGAGTGTGTGCTAGACTTTGGTGGTGAAATTAGTAAGAGAGCCCATGAGTGTGCAGGGTTTGGTGGTTTTGTCATCACTGAGAGGAACTTTAAGAGGTTCAATAAACAATTGGCAAAGGAGTGATAATTAAGATACTGCTAAGACAGTTGTTTTTGTTTCCGTGTGTGTGTGTGTGTGTGTGTGTGTGTGTGTGTGTGTGTGTGTGTGTGTGTGTGTGTCAAAGGCAAAGGGACCAGAGTTCCAGGGCTCGGCTGTGAACTATTCCTGTGACCACAGAAAACAGATTCATTCATTCAGTGTGTTGATATGTTACCATATATGGTCTGAGGTGTGAGAGATGAAACAATGACTCACGGAAGACTAGATTCTTTCCCCCCAGGATTCTGGACAGAGAAGGCTCCTGAGTCCCCAGAGAAATGTCAAAGCTCACCTGCCTGGACCCCATCCAAGACTTAATGATTCTTCGGGGTAGCTTCTCTAGGGGGTAACCTGGGCATGTTTGGGGGATGTATTTGGGCTGTTCAGGTGGATTCTGACTGTGGGAAAGTGATTCATAATTAAAGGATAAAATAGAGCAAGAAGTAGGAAAGAAGTGATTTTCTCTGAGCTTTCCCCTCCTGCTCTTATAAAAATGTCTGTTGCATATTTCTATCTAAGGCAGAGTCTCTGAGGAGGAAGGTTAGGAAGCTTACCCAGGCATGGTCTCAGGATAAAGCTAGTTGGGAATAAGCTAGTGAGCCAACGACTGTTTCCAGGCATGCGTGTGCCTTGGAGCTTGGAGGAAAGCAATGCTGTATAGCCTTAGCCTTACTTCTAGGGAGCTGGTGAATGGCAATTGTTGGTCTCTGCCTCCACTCCAGTTCCCAGAGAACAAAGGCCTCTCTCCAATGGGCCATGTTGGTGACATCCCACACTACACATCACACAGATTTAAAATGTAGGTTGGAAATACTCCAAAAGATAAGAAACTGCTCATTTTCTTGCCCTAATCCATAAATAAGTATGCTCTTGACAAGGACTTTTGAATGCTATTCATTTTTGTTATGAGAATCTTCTGGTTGTCATTGTTGGTCACACAGTGAGTTCCAATGCTGATTGAATGGGCTGAAATTCGATTCTTCCCCCAAATCTCTCCTAAATTTCCACGTGGGATGGGGAGTCATGCTCGGGGGAGAGAAGACATTATTTTTTTATAACAAACTGAGAGCTTCCAGTTACTGTCAACTTCAAACATGAAAAAAAAAATGTGACCTCATTTTGCATTTGCTGAGTATTGTTCTTATCTTCCCACTAAAGGATGAGATGTCCTGTGCATTCAGACACAGAGCTTAAACCCTTTGTATCTCTGGCTCTGCATCCAGAAAAGAAGGAGTTAATCTAAGCAGCTTGCTTGATTCTTCTGGCTCTATGGTCCTGACTCCTCAAGTCTGTTATTTTGGGTGAGGAGAACCAGGCTTCCTGGCAATTAAGAACAGGCAATTCAGGGAGACATCTACCCACATCTAAATAAAGGGCTAGCCTGCTAGAAGAGACGTGTTGCACAGCTCTGCTGATGTCTTCCACTGTTGGAAGGAGACATTTGTTCCCTTCATTTTCTCCTGTCCTTGTAGACATGCTGTAAGGAGGTCAAAGGGTTACTTACACACAATGGCTGAAGGATCGCAAAGGAGAAGGTAGTAGCAACAGGGACAAAACAGGACTAAAGATGCCAGAGCACATTTGGGGTCCTTCTGTGTTATCCCAGACAAACATGGAGCATCCCATTCTCAAAATATCTTTTCATGGTCCAGTTTTAGTCAAAAGCAGAGGATAAGAAGTCTCAACTACCTTTTCCATTTTGTGTCTATTCAAAGAGAAGTACCTCTTACGAAGGCACTCCATCCTAAACACAAAACCTAGAACTCTGTTCTGGGAACTGCAAGAGCTAATGAATTTACTGGAGGGTAGTAAATAAAGCTCAGGTACCCAGGGGACTCTGGGCACTGGCAGTGAGCTTGGCTGACAAGTGAGAGACGCACCTTCAATACAGTCGTTATCTTCAACCATGGGCCATTGGGTTGGCCAAACATTCAAAGAACAATTTGTATTAATATATATTTGCATAACCATTTCTCCCTCTTCCCTCTGGAATTGGGGATGAGATTTTCAAGGACAGTCATTCGGCACTGGGAATCAGTTGAGTGATGAAACTTAAAAAGGAGACATAAGAAAGGGACAGCCACTAAGATCCCAGGACCAGAAAGATTCTAGAATGATGACAAAATTTAACAAAAGACCGAGTATTGCTTCAGAGAAGGACTGACTAGGAGGATGCTGTTTGATTTCATGATATTGTACAGAAAGTGATACATGTATACACACACACACACACACACACACACACACACACACACACACACTTTTCCTATCCCAATGGCATAACAATGAGGTGTAATAGGAGGAATTTGAAGGGAAAAACTTGAGACAGGTATTAGGGATGAGCCAGAACTCCCTTATTCCCAGGGGAAGGTGAACACATTGAAGCCATTTAAAAATTGAGGTTGAATTAAAGTCTAGGAAATATTTCCTATTGTCGGCAACAACTCTATGCTGGCCTGCTGGGACAGAGTACATCTTCTTATAAGACATTTTCATTTCTAATTTCTGTAACTCCATGGAAAATCCATCTTGAATTCTCCACAAATCTCTGCGGTGTTTGCTAAGTGAAATAACTTAGTGCCCTCGACAGCCTTCACTAACTTAGTATCCACCGGTTTCTCCAAATCAATACTAAACACATTAAACACTATTGGTCCCCAAACAGACCCCAAATCCACCACGCTATTAACCTCTCCCTGCTTCAGGAGATCAGCAGACACTGTTTCTTGATGCTTAGCTGGTTCCACAAAAATTTGCAGCTGTTGCCTGCTCCCGCCCAGTCTGAGAAGAAAACCTCCGTGCCTGGCTCTTCCCTCATCAAGTCTACTTGGTGGGCAGGGTGCAGGGGCTGGGGTGATGCCAGCCTGTTTGAGGTGGGAGGTCCAAGAGAATGAGGAGGGTTGGGAAAGAAGATAGACAAACTGGATTTTTCTTGCTGCAAATCCATTTGCAGTGCCATTTTTTTTTTTAATTCATTGAGAAATGTCAATGTTCTTTCCAGTCCGGCGGAGGCAGATTTGACCAGGTGTCTCGACACAGAGTGGGTTCTCACAGTTTGGCTGCGTGTGTGTCATCCAGCTAAATAAGGAGCCAGTTTAGTCCGCCACCCCCGCTTGCTTCTGCCGGCCAGACACACTTTCCCATTTGACAGTCTTATAAATAGCTGCTAAGCAGCTGGCCTTCCTCTCACCTCCTGACTCTGTCAGCTCCCCCACCCAAAGCCCCTGACAGGCATACAGCTAGGATCTCCTCCTTTTCCTCTTCCCTCTCCATCTTCCACCTTTGGCATGCAACCACCTCCTTGGCGATGTCCAATGGAACCATTTCAGGATTGGCTTCCACAACAGAAAGAGTCAAGCAGGCTGGATTTGACCACCAAAGCAAAGCTGTCACCCAGTTAAATAAGAGGGAAAGAAGGTTGGGAGATATTGCAGTCAGACTCCAGACAGCCTGTACTACAAGGGCCAGATGGCTGACCCAACAAAATCCCAGAATCATTCTGGAGTGAGTCAAATATTATAAATATCCATGGAGCTCCTCCCTCTCTCTCAGCAAATACATGTAATAGAAGTTCATTATTATTAAGTTTTACAAAGTACCAAGTATATGTTCAAAGCTAAAATAAGGTTTTGGATAAGAACAGAACACAAAGAGTTGAAGATTTGGAAGCCAATGTTTAATAAGGAGCCGACAAAATAGGAGTGGTGTTTTCTTCGGAAATTACTGTTGACGTCTACGAAAAGGAGAGGGAGGTGCTTGCTGCAGTATATCAGAGCTTTGTGGATATTGAGACTCAACATATTGTACAAAAACCCATCCAGTGCTCACCGTGTGCCAGGCACAGGTAGTATAGGGATATCTCCTGACTTGACCAGTCTCTGTTCTGGCGAGTGAGCCGGGTTAAGTGGATGTCATAGAAGATGCAACGGTCAGTTTGCTTTTGGGAAAGAGCCTTGTGGAAGTATGAAGAGAGGTGATGGGACCTTTGAGATGATGTTGCTAGAAGGACCCTCAGGAAGATGTACACAATCCAGCTGGACAGGAAACAGTGAATGGATGCATTGAGTCATGGAGTGCAGGCCAGAACTGACCCAAGTGGGCTGCACTGAGGGGTGCCGCCATGTAAACAGAATTATAAACAGTAGAAAGCAAAGCCTCTTGATAAAGTGTGTAGTAACCAAAGGCTAGTGCTGAAATCATCAACCTTGGTCATTATGGGACAAACCCACACACTTTCTGGATTATCTCATGTAGGCTAATCAGCACGTTAAAACCTACCATAGTCTTAACCCGCTGTCAAAAAAATCATCCTTGAACTATGGAACCCTCACAAAGAACCTCCTCCAATGGAGAAGTATATGGCGTGATGCTCCATGGTTGTGGTTCCCTTACAAAATCTTTCACAAAAACATCCTGTCCTGCCTTCATGGAACAGGAATCCCTCAAGGGTTAACACATCATTTGATTGCTTCAGAGTAGGACTAAGGGCAAAGGGCAGGAAGGAGGACACAGTATTGGTAAGTTGGCTATGGGTTTCTTTGGGCAAGGATTGGTGCTTGACTTCTTAGGCTAGAGAACAACAAACAGCCTTTGTCCTGAAGGACTTGGACTTAGCAGAGCTCTGCAGGAGACCTGGAATAGATGGATGGGCAGAAACTACCCTAGTTTCTTCTAATGTCAGCCACTGGGTGACCTTTCCAGGCCCCTTGCTTTACATTCTCCTAGAAGCAAGTTAATACCCTTGCTTCCCACCACCTCACCCTACAGTAACTGGTGGTCGTTCCCTGTTCCTGGAAAACAATAAGGGGCCGGTTTATGCTCCCGGCTGATTCCTCTATTTATAGCACCCTGCCGGAAATGCCCCACACACCTAAGAAGATAGCTCTCTCTTGAGGTTTACTGAGACATCTATGATCCAACTTAAACATCCAATAATTAATAATTAGTCAAGTACTATTTTTTTTATCCCTTCTTGTGATGAGTACATGAAGAATGAAAAGATTGAGTAAGTGGACAAAGGCTATTGAAAGGCAGACACTGGAGTCTAATCCACGAGGCCAGGTATTAAAGCCTGCACTCTCTTGTGCACAGGCAGACCATGTCACATGGTCAGACCAAGTGGCAGGATGGTAAAGTGGATTAGAATAGGGGAGGCGGAGGAAGTGACGAATGTGAATTGGCGGGGGGGGGGGGGGGGGTGTTGGGAGTGGGGGAGCAGGGAATCCTTTTCCTATTTAAGCTCAAGGGCTCTAGACTTCTGGATCCACCACAGGATGGCCTCCACGTCAGCTGTTTGGGGAGTGTTTTAGAACATGAATAAGAGAAGATGCTACCTACCCGCTTGGGGCTGGCCTCTCCAGCTGTTTCCTGATGAACTCAAACTGGTAATTATTTCCTCCTCGAGCATCCTCACAGCTTCCACACTGGTGCCAGTAGGGTGTTGGGAGATGTTCTGAAACAGAAGAGTGACTAGCTGGCTGAGAGTTCAAAGCCCACTAGTTCCGGGAACAAGAGTAAGATAGTCCCCACTTTGATTTAGATGACTTCCTTCAAGCTGTTGCTTCTTTTAAAGCAACATTACTGCCTGTAAGTCTTCACTCCATAGCAACTGCACAGTACATTCTGGTGTTTTGAAAACGAAGACGGCTCCTTCAGCATGTTTTGTAAAATGTACCAAAACAGGACCTTTGTTTATTGCTTGTCCTGCATTCTCTTACGTTATCTTCACAGACTCTAATGACAGATGAGGAGACCAGGGTCAGAGGGCAGAAGGTACTTGCTTGACATCACCTGGAGGATGAATGAATGAATAAATGATCTTGGATCAGAAACGGAGACCTCCCTGACCCTGAAGTCAAAGATCGGCAACCTAAGTATCCCGAAGCAATAGCCACTGTACAGAATACAATGTGTATAACTTTTTCCATGTTAGGGTTTGAGAATGAGATTTATTTTGACAGTCTGACCCATTATTTCAGAGGTTAATGTAAGGATTTCCTTCTTAACTATGTAATTATATCATGACCCTAGAAAATTAGAAACAAGTATACAAACCCCATGTTGTTGTATTCTTAATTCTGGAGGGGTTAATCTTTACCTCTTTTTAAAAAATGATGCAAGGAAAAAATGGGAAGTAACACTAAAGAATTTCACTTTGGGAGTGTGTGTGGAGGGTCTGTGTGCATGTCAATGTCTCTGTGTGTGTGTGTGTGTGTGTGTGTGTGTGTGTGTGTGTGTGTGTTTGTGTGTGCTTATAACTGAACGGCAGCTTTTGTCTAAAAAATTAAATGGGACAAGAAATTAATCCACATTGTGATCTAATTATTTTTAGAATTATGAGGAAAATGTAAGGTGTCTCAACTATTTAATTTTGAGAAATGTCTGTGGAAATTAACTTTCATTGTCTTTTATAAGGGTTTTAGTTTTCTTGGCTTCCTTAGGTGGTGTTTCCAACAGTCCCTAATCGCTTTCAGGGAAAATCTCTAGCATCTAAAGTGGGGTTCCTTATGCAACAGCTGACTTTAAAGAATGTGTTGCATGCGATGCAAAGGGTTACTAAAGAGCCCACTCCTTAACCACCTCTCCCACCGCTCGCTTTGTGAGGCACGGTTTCAAGCTGCACAATCTGGATGTGGACTCACTAATCTGTAGCTGCCCTTACCTAGACTTCATGAGTGGCAAGATCATTGATGTGTGTTATTATTCCTGGTTTAACTATTTCTGAATAGTATTACCCTAGAAAATTAGAGTACAATAAGACCAGAATTAATGGAGGATTTGGTTGATAGAGCAGAATTAGCTAATTGAGGGAAAGAATATTCATATTGGACTAAACAAATACACAATTGTGGCACATTCATAATGAATGTTTTGGAGACGCTAAGGTCTACCACATTCGTCCCCAATTATCTTTCCTACTTAATCCTTTAGAGTTGATCTTCTGGGAGAAGAAGATGTTGGATCCAGAAAGGACAATAAAATGTAAAGTAATTTAGGAAGAGCTCTGCTCAGGTCTCCTACTCCCAGGGAAGGGGAATTTATTCCACTACTTATGAGAGAGAAGACACAGCTGAAGTACAAACTGCACGAGAAGTAACAGAAATTCCACAGACGAGAAAGAGTGAGGGAAAGGAAAGAAACAGAATGGAGCTGGTGATCTTAACAAGAGAGGCTGCCATAGTAAGTTATCACTGAGGAGCTTTGAAACCACAGTGAGGGAGGGCCCAAGGAGGAGGGGACCCCAAGGAGAAGAGGACCCAAGGAGAAGGAGCTCTTAAACAGAGATGGAGAAGCCACAGGGTGCTAATGCTCGTTCACCTAGAGTTTAGGTAGGCCCTTTTGCATCTTTACTTGCTTGAATTACTTTTAATTAAAATATAATTGTATCAATTCCTCTCTCCAACCCTTCCCATGTCCTCTCTTCTTGCCCTCCCATGATTCTTACAGTCCATGTTAGCCCGTGGGTAAACTCCCATCTCCTGAAAGCCTTGTCTAAATCCCAAGGACACTTGTTACAATTCTTTCAGTACCTAAAGTAAACTTAAAAACATGATGACCACATCCGAATGCCCTGAATGTCTATGAAGGGTTCTTCTCTGTGATGGGGAAATGCAGGAGGCAGACTCCACCTAGATTAGGGACAGTTTCATCAGCAGAACCACTTAGGCAGAGAAAGACAAATTAATTAACTTGTCAAATACTTCCCTCTCACAAAGCACGGATGCAAAGGACATCAAAATACCGTATCCCAATAGAGCCAAGTGTCCATTTATCTGAATCCAGCTGGGAATTTCAAAGCACTCCCACATTAGCATGGCAGTCAAAGCATGACACACAGTTGACAGAGGGTACTGCTTACAATGTGTGTACTCACATGTATGTGTTTGTATGTTGCCTGCATGCTTGGTGCCATTCTTCACAGTATCCAGGCTTTGTGTCAATGTTCTTTCTTTAAGTTTTTGACATTTAAAATGTTTTAACTTATATTTCATCTTACAATATCATCTTGAATATTTTTGGTTGTGAGCCTAGCCTTTAACTGCTGAGCCATCTCTCCAGACCAATCTTGAATATTTTTTAAAGTAAATATATACATTTTGGGTCTTAAAACTTTTTCTGCATGTGTGATATATGTGTTGTGTTCTTGTGGCTACATCTACACGTGTGTGCACATGCATGTAAAGGTCAAAGGTTAATGATGAGTTTTGCCACAAATCACCCCCCCCCACCTTATTTTTTGAGGCAGGGTCTATCAGTAGACCTTGGAGTCATTGATTTAGCTGGGTCGGCTTTACAGTGAGCTCCCGTGATCCCCGTCTCCAGCTTTTGCACGGGAATTAGGGATACAAACCCAGGTTCCCAGGTTTGCACAGCAAACACTGCAAACTGAGCAGCAAATATTTGTTATTGTGATGACAGGACCATAAAATCTACTGTCTTAATAATTTTTAAGTATGTATAGCTGCACAATAGTAGGGTTAACTAAATGTACCTAGTTGTGCAATAGCTCTCTGAAACTTTTCATTGTATAAAACTGAAATACTATACCCTTTGACAGTAATCTGTTCCCTTTGCCCATCCCTTAAATTTCACTTTCCACTCAAAAACAAATGTTTGTGAGAATATCAGACCATTTCATCTGTTTTTATTGTGAGCTTTAGTTTCCATTCTTATGAAAATAAATTCAGAAATTACCAACATTTAAATGTAACTTTATCTTAATATTTTAACCCTTGAAATATCAAGCTCAGTAAAATATCCATTATATGAACATGTAGTTATAGTAAACTAGTGATTTGGTTAGAGTGAAAAAAAAAGTTAGGGAATCTATGATAGTTTATGAATTATGCATGCCTTTATTTTATTACTCATCTCCAGCTCTTTCAGCAGAATACCCAGACATATGCAATAACAATTAATTCAGTCATTTTTGTCGTTTTGCCAACTTAAAGTCATAGAAAGGCCAAAATTTTACTCACATTTTTCAGTTTGTCTCTATGAAATATGATTGTCAAGAAAGGAAAACAGAACATATTTTGTTTGACAGTTTATTAGCTTTAAGCACTTAGGCATATGGTATGTGGGCCTCTATTTGTACTCTTGTCCTGGTCTCCAAAAATATAAGCATGCCTGGTTGTAACTGAATGTGTCATTATCTCTCTTCATTGTGTTAGCATAAATTTTGGAGAGTCAATTAATTTGCTTTATCATTGTATCTCCAGCATTGGGTACAATCCTGGTATATAATTGACCTTCAGAGAAATACATTGACTATAACAAGTCACCTTCATCGATGACAACTAACCACGCTACGGTGTGTGAGCCAAGATCAAGAGTGGCAAAGATGGATAAAACCCAAGCTTCTATAAGGCAATTGCCAGTCGATTGGGAGTGCTGCTGAAACTCACATAGGTGCATACTAATAGTTCCAAATAGTCAAGTCTTTCTGAATTCCAGATGTGACTTTTAATATGGAGATAATAAGGGGATCTACTGTGCAGGCTTGTGACGACTAGAAAAGTCACTTTATAAAATGCTTGAAACAAGAGTGTCGGGGATTTTGATTCGAGTAACGGGGTAGATGATGGTGGTGACCCACGTAGGGGTGGGTAGTTTAGTGGTCCCAGCAGATGTAGTCACAGTACTGGAGCAGTCTTAACTGCATTAATGGCGGTGGATGTGGGAGTTCTGTGTCAACGTGTCTGTGGGCTCAGAGGGCTGTGGATGGCAGCGTAAAGAAAGACATACAGGTATTATGAGAAAGTCAAGCCGAGGAGTGTACTCTGGATAAGAAAACCATTGAAGAGATGTGACAGGCAGGGGTCCCGTGGGTCAGGACAGAACAGTGGGGGATGAGCAGGGTGGTCCCGGCCAGGAGAGAGGTTTCCTTTACAATGGAAGTGACGGGCAAAGAAGGGAAGCGGGGGCTTACAATCAAGGAGCAGCAGCAAGAAGCAAAGAGGAGTCTGACCCCTCCTGCCAGCCATGGGGCACGTTAGATGGCAGAGAATAAACAGGCACACTTGAAAGGGCTGCGGAGGATTTAAAGTCATTGGGGGAGACCCAGGTGTCAATTAAAGGGAGGAACAGAGAGAGCACTCTGGGGGGGGCACGTGAAAACCCCAACTTATGGGGTCTGGCACCTCCGGGCAGCAAGGTGGGAAGCTTTGATGGCACAGGGCTGAGTGAAGATGGGTGAGGAGAGAGAAAAACAGCCTCTCTGGGACGTCGCAGGTACGGAGGAGGTTGAGGCTCTGGGTTTCTTTGTAATCCATGTGCTAGGTGGCTTCTGCCGCGGAACTAATGGACGGAGACAGAGGTACTGAAAATTCATTCTCACGCAGCTCCCTTGGAACAGATAATATATTATTGTCTTGTCGCCAAATGCGCATGGATCTTAGATAAGAAACGAACGTCTCCTCATTTAAAGTTTTCAGTACACCAATACTGGCCTTGCACAGTAACGAAAATAAAATCTATAAACAGCCAGAGATTTAGAAAACACAATGGGCATTGAGAGTCTAAGATCTGATCGTGCATAGAATGTCCAGAGGACGTTTAGGCGAAGGGGGGGCATCTACCAAGGCAAGAATGTAGGTCTCTCAAGAGAGTTACACACAATTAAATGTCCTAACAATGGTCACATATACAGTTTTGATAGTCTCTGAGTTACATTGTTCAGAGGTTTTCAGATAATATAACCTTGAATAGAAAACATAATTTGGCATTGATAGAGTTCATGGTAAATATATTACCAATATGGACATTTTCTACTTATCTTTACTGAAGGTGGATTATTACTTTAAGAAATAAAATCTTCATTTGCAGTGTCTAAATGGAATTAGCTGATACAGAGGTATAATGCTTCTCCTAGATGTCATAGACTATCAAACAGAAGCTCCATGTCAGGGACCAGTTTCCTCTCTTGAAGTTGTTGCCCATGGAAGAGAATGGTCCATAGATCATCACTCAAAATACATGTTATTGCCATTGTTCTTGTTTACCCATTAGAACTTAAAAGTAACACCCTATCACTGAAGACAACATCTACCTGGACATGAAGAACAAGAAGAAATCAAGTTGGTACCAACCTGGAAGCTTCCTCCCTACTAATTAGCTTTTGTTGGATCTTAAGGGGCATTCAGATTGCCAAGGGAGAAAAGTTACCAACTGAAAGCTACAATAACAATCAACCTAGCAAGACATGCCCACTGTTGCTATAGTGGCATAATATTATGGGCGTAACCAACTACTTTATGTTTGGATTTAAGGTCCATTCCACAAAACAGAATTCAGGTCTACTTCCATATGCCAGCTCAAGACTACTTGGCTGAAGAGATCCTATCTGTGCCTTAGGAAAGCAACCACTTCTGTTAGTGTGTTAAATAAATAAAGCATCAAACTGCCTTCTAAGTATTTGTCTTTATACTGGTAGGTTAGTGCAGCTCTCAACCGTCAGACAAGCTTCTTTCACAGCAATTGTGGTTAATATAGATACTCCAAACTTGTCAGAATGTAGAGAAAAAAAGAATGTGGAGTGCTCAGCTTCAAATGGGACATACATGCCACATTCTCTTTTCCCAGAGCTCAGGGGTGATCACAGGAGAAGGCGTGGGAATCTCATCAGAGCCAGAGGCTTCAGAGAACTGCCACAGTACTTCCCAGACATGAGAGGGCACATGAGAACCCGACAGCTCTGGCTGCGTGCACAAGATCTGTCCGAGATGAAGCCAGCAAAAATTCCAGCAGGTGGCCACTGGGGTGGGAGGGTCGGTTTTCTTTAAGGATGCCACCCCCGGTAGGCTGGCTACCCTTCAGAGGATGGGCCATATACATACTGACCGCACTAAATGGACTTAGTGAGTTAAAAACAAAATAATAGATGAAATTAGGAAGGGGAAAAAATGGCGGGTGGGATGAGTTGGAGGAGAGAGCGGGAACAGATTTGATCAAAGCACGTTGTACAGCTATATGAAATTATCAAGCAATACATTTTTAAAAATAGTTTCATTTAAAGCAATTTTTAGGTAATTTAAGCCCCTAAATGTGCTTATACTACACATTATTACAAGGGTAACAACTAACATTATCAGAGATCTATGCCCTAATGATGATTCACTTCTTTCAAAGCATACTCAAGACCCAAAATAATTAGGACTGCAGCTCAAAGTTTGTTGAAATGAGATTTTACGTAAATATGTATAATTAAGATGACTCAGAAGTTTTCCTGAAATCTCCAGACAGTTGCTTCATTTATCCTCTTGGGGTGTATGCAAATATCTGAATTCTCATGGGACCTGAGGAAAAGTCCCCAGTGTCTCTGAGATGCAGCAAGTATCTCATACTTTGGTGTAGAATCAAGTTCATTACCTAAGAAATTATGAAAGTACAGCAGCCCTCAGATGATTAAATGCCTACCCTGTCAACACCTACTGTGATACATTAACACATGAGAAGCTACAGTGCATTACAACTTTGGACAGAAATGTTACGTCTAAATCTGAAGTTATATTCTGTCGGTTTTTAACAAATAAAACTTGCCCGAAGATCAGAGTGCAGAGCCACTAGAGGTCAGGGAGTGGAGTGGTGGCATACACCTTTAACCCCTAGAGACAGAGGCAAAGAATCTGTTAGTTCAAGGCCACTCTGGGCTACACGAGATTGAATCTGTCTAAAAGAGAAACAGAGCTCACACAATGGTGATCTCAGCACTTCTGATCCCAGCACTAAGGATGTAGAGACAGGAGTGATATGGCTTGGGGGGGAAGAGGGGGGAGAGGAATATAAGGCTCGAGGAGACAGGAGAGCAGCACAGTCTGAGGGACAGTGAGGTGTAGGGCAAGCTAGGCAGTCTAGGCAGTCAGAGGACGAAGTCTGAGGACAGGAACTGCCCCTTCAGGCTGAGCATTGATAGAGGTAAGAAGTCCCTCATGTGGCTGGCTCCTTTACTTCTCTGACCTTTCAGTGCTTACCCTGATAACCTGAGGTTTTTACTATTAAGACCAAAGACAATTTGTGCTATGTAAATCTGTGCACAGTCAGGTTTGGGGGGAAAATATTACGGGGGGGGGGGACGACATATCACTCTTTGACCTAAATAGGACTCAGCTCTTCCACACTGCTAATTTATTTAGTAATCCACCAAGCTGTTCTGTTTTCTACCCAAGACCACTGTGCTGTTTGCAATGAATGGGTCAGTGACTTCCCCACTGAAGCAGAAGCCCGCTCGGTGGGTCCCTCTTGGCCATGTGACTATACTCATTCCACAGCTCCAAATAACCTTCCAGAGGCCTGGCCTGACCTCATGATCTTGTTCCAGTATGATCTTTCTTCATGCCCATCCTCACCCAACGGGAGTTGCAACATGCTAATAGGTGATGATCAGTCTTCTCTAGACATTGGTGTCTCACACTATTACAAAAGCTTTAATATCACAAGGCATCAGATGTTGAATCTCATCAAGAAATAGAATTAAGCCACAGAAATATTATCTAAAGACCTACCATGGTGCCTAATGCCTATAGGGTGCTAGATATTGACCACATCAAGTGGAAGTACTTAAGGCATGACATTGCTTTATGAAAGAGTATAGTTTGTTGCAAGTTTCCTTTTTCATTTCAAACTTATATTTTATCTTATTATTAAAAGATGTTAACTTTTATGTGCCTAAGTGTTCGATGGTCTTGAACTGATGTGGGGGTGGCTAACCCAGGTCATCTGCAAGAGCAGAAAGTGCTCTTAACTACATAGCCATTGCTCTAGCCTCCAAATTCATATTTTTTGTTTGTTTGTTTGTTTGTTTTGAGTCAGGGTCTCTCTACACAGCCCTGACTGTCCTGAACTCACTCTGTAGACCAGGCTGGCCTTGAACTCACAGAGATCTCCCTGCCTCTCTCTCCTGAGTGCTAGGATTAAAGGAGTGGACACCACACCCAGCTCCAAATTCACATTTAAACCATCAATTGCCACCAGTACCTTGAGCTCTATTGGCAGCTACAAGGCCAGTGCGGTAGGCAAGTGCTAAAATGACTGCCAGGAATCCTTCCTCCCTCGGAACTCACACTCCGAGCTCACCCCGTCCTCTTGAGTAGGGATAAGTGAGTCACCGAACTCCCTTCTAGAAGACAGTTGATGCTAAAAGGTAGGGGTCGTAATTCTGATTTAGATTCCCAGGGCACTGGAGTGCCCTCCTTGTTGACTCTTGCCTTTTAGCCTCTTTAAGGTTCCCTCATTTATTCGGCCCACCAGCCGCCTCTCCTGTCTTGTGTGTATCTGAGGAAAGCCATATGGGTGACCCCAGAAAGAGTCACAAGTGACAAGAAGTTGACGTCCTAGCAAACAACCAGCAGGCACCTGGGACCCGACAATAGCAGCCCATCCCAGCCATGACAGTTGGCTTCTGAGGAAACTCTTGAGTCAAACCTTGAAGTGACTGCACCCCAGATGGACACCTTGATTTAGCCGATGGGAACCTTCGAGTCATCGACACTAACCACGCCTGGCTTCCTGATCCACAGAACCACAAGACAATGAACGCTTTGGTTTTCAAGCTAATTGTGTGTGTGTGTGGGGGGGGGGGTAATGTTCTAGAACTTAAGCAACCCTACTTCCTTCAGTTGTAACAGTCTGGCGAATGCTGTCCTTCAACACCAAAATCCAGCCATACCCACTTTATTTTAAAATGTTGTATGGTCCTTTTATGTTCTTAAAAAAACAAAAACAACAACAAGCAAACAAACAAAACCTGGCATAGAGACCTCTGCGTTCTTGGTAACTGGACATTTATCAGCATCTTTTCAATGGTTGGTTGGTTGGTTTCAACTACACCAAACTACCTGCAATTCCCAATCACACCACACCCTCTATGCTTCCCCAATTTTTCCAGCAGGTCTCCTCTCTCTAGGGGGTCCAGAAGCCTCATGGCCATTCTCCAGAACTGTCACCCAACATCCATCAAGACCCAAACTGGGGCACCCTCTCTGCGCCACCTGCTCTGCAACAGGCAAAACAAAACCGTCCCTCCCTTCCGATCCTATAGTTCTCAGTTGTCTTTTTAACATTCTCTCCATGGCTCAGCTATAGTCTCCCATAGGTAGGCAAAGTGCTTCTCAGAGCCGGAGCCAAGAGGGGCCAACGTGACCCGGCTCACAATCCTGGTCCCACCTTAAACAGCTGGAAACCTCGCACATAGTATTCGTCCATTGAAGTCTCAATCTCCTAATCTGTAAAATGAGAATATTAATAACCCACTGTTGGTGTTTTTAGGAAAAAGTTAGGCGAAGAATAGTAAGTGAAAAGAGCTCAGTGGAGGTGTCTCGTGGCTCCAGGTTCAACACATTTTTTAAATTACTAATTGTGTCTGAAACTACACAGACTAGCACGTATTAAATTTCAATTAGTGTCTCATGATTCTGTCGGTATGGTTTGCACTTCCATCCACTGGGGGCAAATTACATAAAGAAGTAAAGGTAGAGTGTCAGACGTCGTGAGCACCTGTTTTGCCTCCTCTGAAGACTAACCCTGAGTATTATTAATATTACAATAACTAATAAGTTAGCAGATAGGGGAGTGCAGGGTTCATTTGTTCACTGTACCATTTGTCAGGAGTCTGAAAACGAGGAGGTTTTCTCCAAAGAAAAGATAAATGTTAATGTGATGGGATAATTGTAGTCTTGAGGGTGTAGAAAATATTTCCATTTTCTGGAAGGAGAAAAAAGTTGCCAGGAAATGCATGTGAGGGGTCTGTAGTGGCTGACAGGCTCTATCCAGCTGTGGCATGCAGTGGAAGGGGCATAGGCTGAGAAACTCAATGGTGCAGCTGGGGATCCGAGTCTATACTTGCTGCTGTGTGAGCCTTAGACAGGCAGGACACATGGGTGCCATCTGTTCGGAGCGGGTGGGGTGGACATGCCCAGTCTCCCTGACTCATGGCAATGGATGAAGGAACAACAGAGATAATGCATGAAGACAATATTTGAAAGTTGAGGAAAACAGAAATGCATGCTGTGTGTATTTCTGTGGCTTCCTATTTAAATGAGAAGTAGCCAGGCACGTGTGAGGACAGCAAGGGAAGCTATAATTGAGTCTGCTTATGTAAATGTGGTGTTTTTCTTAAAAGCTTTCCAGAAAATTCTAAAGGAAGTCATAAGACTAAAAGTCATTTTAAGGAACTTTTTTTTTTTTCTTTTTTGGAGTAGAAAAGATTTTTCATTTTTGGAACTATAAGAACACACACATAGACACACACACAAAAAAAAAAGAAGGAAAGAAAGAAAGAAAAAGAAAGAAAGGAAGGAAGGAAGGAAGGAAGGAAGGAAGGAAGGAAGGAAGGATCCAGTCAGTATGAGGAACTAAGCTGCAAGGCAGGAGGTGGCTTCTTCGCTAGGAGCTTGAACCCTTGCAGATGCCATGAGGCAGGTACATTGCCTCCTAAAGACCAATGCTACATCTCCTCATAATTGTGTTTAATAACTTAGAAGGGGCAACCCAACTGAGATTAAAACTTTGCTCCAAGCAGATGTTGGGGTGGGAAAATGAGAAAATGGAACGGCAATCCCTCTTCAAAAGGTACTCCATTCCAACAGAGAAAAATAACAAATGCAAACATCAAGCATGGTCTGTACATGCAAGGGCTCCAGTGCTACACTTAGATTATTCTCTAGGGACCAAATCCACTCACCACGATGAGGGACAGAAGCAAGATGACGTCTGTGATGCAAAGAGCCTCGAGGAATTAAGGCAAAACAAGACAAGGCCCTCAGACCAGTGAGAACAATCAGTCTGGTGGAAAATTGACAAGCTTGTTTAACTGACCCCAGAGATCTCCACGGCACAGCAGGACAAATCCTGTCATCTCTGTTAACCTGTTCAATTACCTGACATCACTTCATTGAAAAGTCAAACATCAACCTAAATTAACTTCTTTTTGCCATTGTGTTTTAAATTCTGATTTCTTTCTCTCCTTTCCTCTACACTAAATTATTAAAATCACCAACTGCTCAACAATTAAAAATATTTCAGAAAGCAGTGATGCCAAATTTGGATTGACTAAAGTGAAATCCGACAGAAGGAAAGATATTTTCAACATTCCCATGCTAGATGCATTGTTTAAGGATACGGCAACGTGGAATTAAAACTGAAATCTTGCCTTTCCGCAGTGAAACCAGCAGGCATGTTTGGTGCCATCAGAGCCTAATTCTGATCAGAAAGCACCTGAGTGAACACATACCAGGGTATTCACGACACACTGATTTTTTTTTTCTTGTATTGCTTCCCATTTGAAATATGCTTGAGCTATAACATGATACAATAAATAAAGTTTTGCTTAGGGAACTCGGAATGAAGACAAAGAAGTTCTTGGTTTCAGTTTTAGAAGAAGTTTGAGAATTTTAAAGAATTTTTCTACAATGTCGTGTAGACAGAGTTGCGCAGGTAGCAGTTCACCCAAATCTGACCTATATTGTCTCTTAACATCACATAGCTATACGCTTACAAAAACAAGTGTGCACCGAACATCACAGGGAAGCAAAATTGCCCTTTGTCTCTGCACACAGAGTCACCTCAAGCTCTGGCTTCCTTTTCCAGTGGGCAATAGTCCCCAAGCAGAATCTTTCCAGGCCAGGAGGTTATAATCATGTCGGACAGTCCCTCCCCTCACCCCCTTTATTATACAGTATCTTTTATTATTATTATTATTATTATTATTATTCTATCCAGTTCCACAACTGTGTTCTAATAAACTCACTACACTGTCACTGTTCGTGGCACTAAAGATGCAAAGATTGACCTTGCTTTTTAGGAGTCTGGGTTGATGACTCCTTTCACAACAAGGTACTTACTACATTCTGGGAAGAAAGTGACTATATTTCACAAAACTGGAGGGGGGTGGGCTAAATTTGATTGCAAATCAACTCATTTTTTTTTCCCGTGGAAGCAAATGTTCACAGTGGCACTAGCGGTTACAGGGCTGATTAAATGATCAAATTATTTAATGCCTAACGTGGTAAAAATCCTCTGTGATGTCATAGAAAATTGTGATGAATAGAAACTACACGGCTATAAATATGGAGTGTTTCAGAGATGAGCTATTCTATAACAACTTTCAGAGCATGGGGAATACTTTCAAACGTTACATGCTTGGAGACATGAGGCCTGTTGTCTTAATTTTTATAAGTTAAGAAATAAAGTGTGATGAGATCAAGCAAGAAGCCACTGCCTAAGGGTACACTCTTAAGAAGGAACAGGCTCAGGGCTGGAACCTGAGAACCTTCTGGGATATTCTGAGACTGTCCCAGAAATGTCTCTAAGGTAACAGAGATGGTCACAGCAAAGCACTGAATTTTACTTAGAAATAGTAACTAGAATGTTCGCCTGGAACTTTCTAGTTTTCTTAAAACGCTTGCTTTCTTCCTTGTGTCTTTGAAAGTAAATATATCGAGGCCAGGCTGCACTACTCTTGCAGTAGCTTGTTTGATAAAGGGTGAGTTGTTGGTTAAGCATTAATACCAGATTGGTTAGGTCTTGCTTTATTTCTATGATCATATTTAAAAGACTCCCTGTTCAATTTTCAGGATAGGAACTCAACATACCAATTAATTGGAAAAGAGGAAACTAAGAAGCTGCTAAAAAAAATTTAAAGGTTTCTAAAGACTGACCCTGCTTGTTTTGTGTCCAGGTCACCTGAGAGCTTTTTGTCTCTGTTGCATGATTTAAATGATGGAGCAAACCTTCCAGGCCACTTTTTAAGGCATTAGTTTTGCAAGCCTTACATATTTTACTAACCATTTTAAGCAGAAGCTTAAATACTCAAGAAAATTAGATCAAAGTAGGAGTTATTTTCTTTCTTAAGAGAGATGAGATGAGGCTCAAGGAACCAAAAATGTTAACAAATGAGTAGCATTTGAAAAAAAAAAAATCAATTTTAAAGTTAAAATGCCTGGATTCCGGATAGAGACGTTTGCACTGCTAGCTGCTAATCTGGGAGTCACAAGCGACTCCATTGTGACTGGCTGCCTAAAGGCGGCATCTCAGAACTATTTCTAGGCTCACACACCCATCCTCTGTGTGAAGACTCACCCTTGCCCTCCCGCCTGCCTCCCCCCCGACTCGCTTACACACAGTTTATTAGTGTGGCCAACTCCTTTGTGTGTAGACTATCGCACTTTCCCAAGTTACCAAGCTGCATGAGCTTTTGTTAGATCTCTTGGGAAATTTGTGGCAGTGCGAAGTGAACTTCTGTCCCCACTCAGTGGATTGCAAAAAATAGTTGAGCTCTTGCTAAAGACCTGGATCATATCTTGAAGGATGGCATGATCTAATCTGAATCTCTTCAACAAGATCGCTTATAGCCAGTCTGGTTTGCAATGTGTGAAACGGATAGAATATGCTTCAGAGTGCATAGCTGGCTACATTCTCCCACTTTGTGCCTTCAAGATAAGCCCTTGGCGTGGATTTTTATATAAGCGCATAAAAAGGGAACAGCACAAGGTTAAGTATGCGTAAACGCCGATATTGCTACGCTGTGGGCATGGAACTGACCACCGTTAGGGCTCAGCGTGAAAAGAAGAATCTGCAGAGAACTTTGCATTTGGATTCTAGGTCAAGCCGTGTTGCTAAATATAAAGGCAGCCTTGTGTAAGCTGCCTTCTCCTTCTGGGCCTGTTGTTCTTCGTGCAGATGGAGTTAGCAACGTCTGTGGTCTGTGTGGCTGGCTGAGAAGAGCTAACCACCTAGCGGTACTGTCCGCCCAAGTTCAGAATGTGAACTTTGCTTTCTTCTCTCTGGTCACCATTCTGTTCTTGGCTCCATAAATAAGCTGTCACTTGAGAGTGTGTGCACAGGTCTAGAAGTCTGTATGCGAGGCTTTTAGACCACTAAACACTGGGCCCAGCACCGATGTTTGGGGGTGATTGACTTCACAAATTTCAAAATATATTATTTAGCACACATCGTTGTATTTCAAATGTGTACAGTTAAAATACATATTTTCATTATAACAAGAATTGTTTGGTCCCAGAGAATATATAAGAGACTTGTAATTAAAAGGAAAGACATTAGTGAATGACCATATGACTGAAAAAAAAATAAGAATATAAAATATGTGTTTTTAAATTCATTCTCGTATCAAACAACAATTGAATTCTAAATGGGAAAAATTGAAAAGGAACTATTTTTAAAGGACATGGTAGAGAAGAGAATGGTAGCAAAATTGGACTGAGGACCATACTCAGTCTTTTAAAAACTGGTTGTGCTAACATATACATTCTGCTCCCTGAGTATGCCAAGAAGACCAAGAGTATTATTGGAGAACAAATCAGACCATGGTAATGAGAATCCTGAAGTTGGTCGTGGTGACATGGCCTTGCAGAATATCTATAGTCCTCTGCTTCAGCTAGGATATGAGAACACAGAGATTCGGGAAGCACAGACACTATCATGTCTGCAACCAGGCTTATTTGAAATTGGTGTTCAGATTCAGAGTTCTCCTGGGTCCCTCACACAGATCTGCTGTGTCTCACTCACCCTTTAGCAAGTAGGCAGAGGCTAGTAAGCTGTTTTTTTTTAATGGCAAGACAATAGTTACTTTTAAAATATTCCTTTATATTTACTCACTTTAAGATACATGTCAATGCACCTACAGCTAAGCACTGAGTCGAACTCCTGGAATCCAGTTGCAGAGATGGAAGAGTGATAAGCAGAGGGGTCAAGACCAGGCTTGAGAAACCCACAGAGACAGCCTGAACAAGGGGAGTTCACGACCCCCAGACTGACAGCTGGGGAACCAGCATAAGAACCATTTGAATGTGGATGTCAGTTAGGAAAACTGGGCAGTCTATGGGGCCTCTGGTAATGGATCAGTATTTATCTCTAGTGTACAAATGAATTTTGAGAACCCATCCCACATAGAGGGATTCTTTCTCAGCCTAGACACATGGGTGAGGACCTAGGCCCTGCTCCAAATGATGTGACAGACTTTGAAGACTCCACATGGAAGGCCTCACCCTCCCTGGGGAGCAGAAAGGGGATGGGATAGAGGTTTGGTGGGAGCTAGGGGAGGAGGGGAGGATGAGGGAACTGGGACTGACATGTAAAACAAGATTGTTTCCAATTTAAATAAAAAATAATTTAAAAAATGCATGTCAATGAACAACACTTTTGGCGGAGTGGAAAGCGAAACTGTGGTCCTGGTTTTTGTCTCCCCAAAGCCTGGGCTAACACTAATAGATAAGGAATAAAAAGAATGAAACTCTATTATCCGCAAGAAGATGAATGGGAGGGGGGGGACGTTATGGGAAGTGAACTGTACCGACCTTTTCTCTTGGGCCACCACCCAGCTCCCAAATCATGACACTGAGACTTACTAGTTACAAATCCTCAGCCTAGCTTAGGCTCACTCTTTTAACTTAACCTGTTTCTCTTCCTCTTCCTTTTGCCGTGGGCTTTTTACCTTCTTTCTCTCTGCATATCTTTTCACTGCTTCTGGATGTAGCTGCCTGGCTTCTCGCCTCAGGAGGGTCCCTCTCTTTCTCTCCGCCTTCTGTCATTCTTCTATTCTTCCCAAGCCTAGATTTCTCCTCCTATGTATTCTCTCTGACTTCCAGCCCTGCCTGTCCTTTCTCCTGCCTAGCTATTGGCTGTTTAGCTCTTTATTAGACCAATCAGGTGCCTTAGACTGGCAAGGTCAAACAGATGCAAGGCATCTTTACATAATTAAACACACACCTTTACATTGTTAAACAGATGCAGCATAAACAAAAGCAGCACACCTTTACACAGTTGAAATGATATACCGCAACAGTGAACTAAGTCAGACACAGAAAGACAAACCCTGCATGTCCTCTCTCATGTGGAAGAATGAAAATTTGATCTGTGTCTAGAATGGTGGGAGGAATGGAGAATAGAGGGAGATAGGATAATGGGTACCCAAACATGGTCCATAGAAGGAGCACATTCCAGTTTTGTATAGTGAAGTCAGGGTAGGGGTTTATAGGTCAAAGTCAATTATATATTTATATATTATATCAATAACCAGGAAAGAGGAGCTCGAAGAACCCAAATGAACATTATCAAAGAGATGGGAGTACCAATTGTTCTGGTTGATGAAAAGTGTTAGCCACTGTAACTGCATCCACAAACTTTGTATATTCACGTCTGTCTAATCATTACACTGTAGCCAATAAGCATGCACACCTGAAATTATCGACAGCTAAAGCGCCAGAGCTACTTCGTTCTCTTGAAGAAGGTGTAGGAGTGGTGGATTTGAGTGAAAAAGGTCAAACCCATCTTCTCCTCCCTCCTGAACTCCTCGGCCTAGAACACGCTTCCTGGCCGCAGAGCCTGAAAGAGAGTGGCCTAGCATTTGCGACCACAGATGAGGTGCAGGAGGCCCAGCAGATTGCTGCATGGCTCTGATTCCCAGAGGGGAAGCCTGCAGGAAGCAGACTAATTGGAAATTCTTTGCAAAGTCTGAGCCTGGAGCACTCTTTCTCCACAGAACGAAGTGCCTGCCCAATGATCCTAGGCGGACAGGAAGGACCCTCGATGGCTGGCGTGTGGAGATGGTCACGCTTCAGCATGGCACATGCTATGAACGGAGGGACCTTTGACATTGTGCTTGACTTCGGGATCTTGGAGAGAAGTTGACTTGGGGGGAGCCATTGAAGGGTCAAGGCAGAGACAGAAGGACTGGTAGACTACTGTCAACAACCAGCCCTTCCCTCCCTCCTCTTCCCATGCTCACCCGTGTCCCCGTTAAGTCCCTGCACTGCAAATGGCACCCCAGAGAAAAGGGAGGTTCAGACTCATGTTTAATCACGCTCCCACTCAGGAAAGGCGCCCCCCCAATCACTCACTAGAAGCGGTCTTGATGTAAAAGCATGAGGTCTTTTATATTCCAAGTGCACTGGGGTCCATAGTCATGCACCATGCAGGGGCAGATGGCTAAGGACCATGAAGGCAGAAGTAAGATAGCTTTTATAGGATTACAGCAAAGCCCACGCATCTTAAACCAATCATGTCATAGCATCCAGAGCCCGCTAGGTGCAGACCAATCAATTCAAACCATCCAAGCCCGAGTCCCATAGACCAATCAAAGCTCAGGTACTCACAGGTCCTGTGAGTACAGCGAAGAATGTGACCTTGTGCCGATTTACTGGCTGAGGGCAAGGCCTGGAATTGAAGGTTTAAACTTGTAGCTTCCTGGGGTCACTGGAGAGTTAGGTTGTTATTTTTTTATTCTTACAAAACCCAGCAGTGCCAGATAAGCATTAACTTCTAGAACTGTCTCATGCCTGATTAGTGGTGCTCCTGTAGCGGAGCGCAAGGAAAAGTCAATCTGTGAGAACGTGAACCACAGAGATGAATCTGGCTAGCCTGCTTGAGAGAGGACAAAAACTGGGACAAGAACGGCTCCCTACGGTCAGAATTGCAACCTCCCTTGTCATCCCAAGTCTCACTGACAGGCCGCTTGAAGTTTGGAAGCTGAGAGAGAAAGGAACGATGACAGAGGAAACAGGACCGGGAGAGGGGGCTTTCACACCACGCAGTGTGCTTGAAGCAGTCAACCCTCAGCAGCGCTTAGTTAGTGTGATGGACTTCCCGACGCCTCACATTCAGGAACTTCACTAACAAATGCCTTTCACGTTGGCTCCAAAGACTCACGTTACACCTGAGGCGAGCGAGCGCTGGGTTTTTCAAGTGTTCAAGGCAGCATTTGTAGACAGGCACAAAGTTTCCACTCCAAGGCGGGAGCCGTGAGAACGGAGCCTGGGGCACATCAAGGGTTTCTTGGCAGGCTTAGAGCAGTGTTGGGGGGGGGGCCCTCCCAGACGGTGGCCTCTGAAGAGCTGGGGACTCAGACTCTTCAAATGGAGCCAGAAAGAACCCAGCTCTAAACGGTGTTCTCCCTGCTCTTTAAAACGTTGGAAAGCAGGGCCAAAGAGATTCTATCACTAGATCAGAATAAATGTGAACTTTATAGGGTACAATATGGTGTGGGTGTTGCCCACTAATATTGAGAAAGGCAGAAATGAGCCATCTGTACCCCAGGAAGAAGGTCAAACGGGCTGAATTATAAACAAAACCCTTATGGTGACAAGAAACACGTACATTGAATACTGTCCAAGGGCAAATCGGTAAATAATAAGGGGGAAGCAGTCATCCCGGTGTGGCTCCAGAAGGTTAAGACTGATCGCTTTGCATGTGGTATGAGGAAAGTCGTGTGCCACGCGCTTCATAGTTTTGCCTCTCATCACACCATTCTTGAGCAGTGGACTTTGATCCCAGGTTCTCACTGTCAAGCCTCAACAGATAAGGGAAATGGATGCCCTCTGGAGAGCATCCCATTCATTTGTGGTCACAATGAAATCCCTCATCTTGTCTCAGGGTTCTTCTCTGAGTGTAGGAAGGAAGACGAAAGCATCACCAGAGGCCTGCAGGGTCCTCTCCAACCTGAAATCAGGGGCCTGGAATCTGCAGCTCTACCTGGTAATGTTCCAGGCACCTGGCAGGCTTCTCTCCCTGCCTGTTCTAATTGCTCCCAGGTGCTCGAAATTCTTTTAAAATAAACACACTTCCCCTCCATGGCATAAGGATTCTTATGTTAAAGTGTAAATGACTGATACAGCAGGCTGCTTCCCAGGATGAGGTTTTGATTAAAGGAACATGCTGGAGGTCATTAAGTTAGTTTTGGTAGCTGAAGTAGGCTTCAGGGAAAGGAAGAAGGTGCCATGTTAAGGGGTAACAGAAAGAAAGAAACAAAGAAAGAAAGAGGAAGGAAGGAAGGAAGGAAGAAAAGTTGCCAAAACTGGTCAATTATTTTATTTATTTATTTATTTTTGCATAGGGTCAATCTTATCTAAAGTAATGAAATGGCTTTGCTGAGCTACATGGAGGTATCATTCAGAGTAATTACTGAGTTGAGAACATAAATATAATGTATATATATATATATATACATATATATATAATATTATATATTATTAACCATGCCATTAACAAAACTCCATAGAAAACATCTGAAAACATTGAGCTGCTCCCAGCTATCTTTCTGGTCTATGCAACATTCAAAGAAAATAGCCCAAACCTGTCCAAGAGAACTCAATGCAGATTCTACGGGACTGTGGTCAGAGATCGTTTGACTCATCCTGCCTGGACTTTTGGCAACAGGGGAGTCCCAACATGTTCTTGACCAAGATCAGAATAGATGTGGCAGGTCTCTCTTCATTATGAATTCAACATGATCCCTATGAAAGTTCCAGCAAGCATAGCCTGGCCCCAGACAAGCTGATTTTAAAGTTTAGATAGGAAAACAGGTAAAATAACCTGGAAAACTCTGAAGGACAATTGGAAAGGGCAAGGGTGTTAGAGGTGATCTTTAGCAGGTATTGCTAAAAACTCTCAAGATTCAAACTCTGGGGCTCAGCATACAGACAGACCATTGGAAGCACCCAGAAATATGGGGAAAGAATCTAATACGCATGCTAATGACTAGAAACTGGCCTTTCAGACAGGGTGTAAGGAGTAAGTTTTTCCGCCCGCCGCTGGTCTTGTCCCGCCGCTGTGCCAGCCCCAATTAACACACCGAGATTCTGTATTTGATATAATGCTGTTGGCCAGGTACTAGTTTCTTATGGGCTAGCTCTGTCTTAATTATTAACCCATTTCTATGTATTTCCACGTGGTCTTACCGGCGAGCGGGGGGAGAGGGGGCTGGCGGTTCTGTTCTCTCCCATCTCTCCATGTTGACTCCTCCTTACTACTTCCTCTCTCCTCCTTGTCTCCTAGTCCCTCCTATCTTCCTTTCCTATTGGCCAACAGTGCTTTACTCATTAACCAGTATGAGAAACATATATACATAATGGCATCTCCCATCAGCATGGTGTTCAAACAACTGAGTATCAGTTGGAGCTGTGCTTATCTCTGTGCTACAAGGCCAGTGTCTTAAATGCAGAAATAAGCATAAAGAAAAGTCTGCGTCTAAAGATTCAGAATCCATAAGAAAAAGATTGATCAATTTGAGTATATTTTTTATTTTTAAAAATAGTGCACCCTCTCCATGCAAAAGTAGTGGGGGAAAACATTCCCAAGAGGAGAAAGGATTGCAGCTCCCATACAGTGCTAATTTCTCTATTTAAAGAACCTCTAGAAAAGAGAAAAACGGCTAACAAACCAAGTATAAAAATGAACAAATCACAGGAGCAAATGCCTCGTAGAAAAAGAAACAGGGAGCCAAGCATGTGTCAGGGTTATCAGTGCCACTCAATGTCAGATAAAACAACTAAAGCCACACAGAAAGGACTTCTCCCTACAAGCCCGAGTCCAAATAGTAGACACCAAATCCCAGTGGTGCAGCTGCAAGCCTGGGCTCTAATCCACTGCTGGTCAGGGTAACTCCTTGCAATGGGTAACTTGACAGTGACCTTCAAATTAATGCACCTATCAGGTTTCCACTGTCAGCCACAAGAGAGCAAAACGAAAACAAACTGATGTTCTGTCACCCTAAATAAGAGAGAAAATCTTTAGAGGGACAATACACAACATATTTGACATGGGACAGCTTGTTGGTTATACGTGTCAACTTGACTGGGCCACCAGTCTCGATGTCTGGGCAAGCATTAGTGTGTGTCTGTCTGGGTTTTTCTGAATGAGACAGACATTTAAACTGGTGGGCGGAATACAACAGGTCGCCTTGCTCCGTGCGGGTGGCCCTTACCCACTTGAAGATATGAATAGAATAAGAAAGGCAAGAAACTGAGTCTGTGAACCGAACCTGTGAATCTCACTACCCCGCCTGACTTCGGGCATGCAGTCTTTAAGCTCTCACATTTTTACCTTTGGTCATTAGCTGGCAATCTACTACACTGGGCGTGGAGACTGCCCACCCACCATTAGGTCTGAACTTCTCTGGGTGCTCCTGAGACCCCAGCTGGTCCTCTGCAGACACTCAAGGCCCCCCATAACTGTGTGGCCAGGTTCCTCAAGCTTCTTTCTGATAGCTACATATCCTTTTGGTTCCGTTCTTCCTCACGAGGGCCCTGAGTGCGACAGCAGAGAAATGAACAAGACCAGCCTACAGTCGCCCCAGCCTGCTGCCTAGAAAGAAATTCTAGGCTTCAGTCCAAGAAGGGGGTTCCAAACAGCACAGAAGCATAATTTAAGGGAAGAAGTTCAAAATTCAGAGAAACAAGATAGTGGGATTCTCAGGGCAAATAACCGGTGATGGAAAGTCCAGAGAGAACTTGGAAGGTCAGAGTTCTCGCGAGTCTTCGCCTAAGAACTTTGCAGATGTTGATGTCGGTTCTGGGACATCTTCAGAGGCACCTGCATTGGTTCTCGACTGTTCTAGACACTGTTTTTCACATGTTGCTGCTCCGTGTACCATGACCACTACACTTTCTACCACACCACCTGAGAATTGCCCATGGCTTCGGCTCTAAAGACAGGCCTGGCTGTCATACAGCATGGTGACTTTCCAGACTCTGGCCATTTGCTATTTTTACCTGTTGTAGACTTCATCTTTATTCAAAATACAAGTCAATGAATTGTCTGGAACACTAGATTTTGAATTGGGAAGCTCATTGTAGGATTTGGTCTGCCATAATCTCAAAAATTCGATCTCATTTTCACAGAATGAAGTTGCTTCTCTGTGCGATCCCTCATACCCCTTGAGTTCTAGATTTCTACGTAAATTTGTAATAATGCATCACAGTGGCAAAGATTTACAACCCTTCATGGGAAGGCATAATTGCATTGGTTCCAAAAGTGTGTCATTATGCTACTTAATTTTACAATGAGGTGTACTTAACTCTCCTTTCCTGCTATCAGAAGCCCCCAATGGATTGTCTTTGCAAGTCATGCTTAAGCAGGGATGCTTTGCCTGGGCTCTGTCCTGGTTTGCTCGGGTGGCAGAACAGAAAGCCTGTTGGGCAAGGAAGGCTCTAGTCACTGCAGAGAGGGACATGGTGTTTCCCATCAGAACCCTGTTTTCCTTCTCACTCTGGCCCCAAAGCCTTGCTAGAAAAGCTAAGTGTCCAGGGAAGCATTGAGTCCAGTGGATACATTTTGTTCTTTTGGCTGTCTCAGACAGCTGGACCCATCTGAAACAAGTGCTACAAAATGGACTTTTTCATATAGCCTGTAGACATATCCAGTGTCTCAGACCCCTGTAACCAACAGGGAGCTGTCTGAAATAAACACATTTCTAGTCATCTTTCAGCTGGAGCAATGTTTGAGTCTTCGAGGGCATGGAGTGAATTTGTGAGCATCCCTTGATGCTGTAGGCTCCAAACGCTGGGAATATGTTATATGGGGGGGGGGTCTTTTTTTTGCCATCTGTGAATGAAAAACATTCTTCATATGTTTAACTGTTTCAAATTGCCATATGTGACATGCATGCACACACACACACACACACACACACACAGAGAGAGAGAGAGAGAGAGAGAGAGAGAGAGAGAGAGAGAGAGAGAGAGAGAGAGCATCCCTGGTTAACGGTTGGGAAGGGGACTGTAACCAGACTTTGGGCCTCTCCTTCAATCCCCCACTTTTTTCCTTCAAGGGGACTATAGGTAAGAAACTTAAAGGTTTATGCCCATCCAGAAATAGAGCATTTTCATGTTGAGGCTGACTTAACCAGGACAGTTTTCTGGAATTTCAACCATCTGCTGGGATTCTCCTCTCTCCTCCCAACCGTTCACCTAGAGTGCCCCCGATGCTGCCACAAAATTGCAAACATCTGACAGCCCAAACCACAGCAAAAGGGCACTGGCATGCTAGTCGCCTTGCTTTGTTTTATGAGACCAGGAGAAGGGTTGCTAGAAAATCGAGAGGAAATAAACTAAAGGGCTCTTCTAACCTCAGCTGCCCCTCATCAGCTCTGCGGGAAGAAAGCACCGGCATCTTTCAAAGTCGGTTATTGTTTGGCCACCTAGCAAACTGGAGCTTTCCTTATTCCTCCACAGTTCGTCATTTATTCCTCCAAAAGCCTCTGAGGATGAAAGCAAAATCCTGAGCAACGTCCCACTGCAGGATAGGTTTGACCCCATCCTCTTACTGTGATTAAAGAACTGCCAGCATCTAAGATGCTAACCCAAGGAAGCCATTATTTCTATATTTGAGGGAAATCTCCAATGAAGGACCTGTCTGATGGACACAAAGGGACAGCTAACCAAGTCCTTTCGAAGCAGACGATTGACAGTGTCGGCTGGCTGCGTACCCATTTCCTCCCAGCAGCCTCACTCAAAAGCACACCGTTCCGTTGTCTTTGGCTCAGATGGTATCCACCGATTCCACCTGGGCAGGGCTCTGTTTGGTTGTGAGCATTTGATTCTGCGTAAGAGGATACCAGAGGCTCATGACATCCACCTAGGCAGTGTTTCAAAGCTTTGTCAGTGTTCCCCGATGTCTGGTTCTCTTTACTTGTAGGTACACTGGGACCCTGTGACAGCCACCTCTTTGAATGCAGGCAGGGAAATGGTAGAGAGGATGTTGTGCGTATCACCTCAGGGCAGTGGACTTAATGGCAGGGTCAGCCCAAAAGTCCTCTCTGTCCACTGTGAAACGGCAGTTCTTCATAAGAGCAGAGCCTCACTCAGTCTGGATCTGTGAATCCGACAATCTGTGGAATACAGCAAGCAATGCACTTACATTGTTTGAAGTCACTAAGATGTGGGGCTATTTGCTGCGACATAAACTATTTTATGTAACATTTTCCCCTTAAAAAACAAAACAAAACAAAAAATGCACGTAAGATACCAAATAAATGGCCACTTTTCTTACCCAGAGGCGCACCCTGTAAGTAGGAGGAAGCTATCAGCCCATCCAAAACTCCAAATGACCCTTGACTACAGGGCTACTGAATTAAGCGTGGAAGCTTCTGTCACTAGTCTTTATATGTCAGGTAATTAAAAAAAAAATGTCATTGTGTTAGTTTTCTGTGGTGGTGACAAAATGCTAAGAAAAACATTTTTAAAAAGGTAATGTTTTTTTGGCTCAGTTTTTGATCCAGGTCAGCTGGCTGGGTCCCCTGGGGCCTGCGTGGAGGCAGAGCAGTATGGTGGCAGAGGGAGCTGCTTCTGTCCAGGCACTTGGATGCGGAGAGGTGGAGAAGGGCCAGGGACAAGATAGACGATCTAAAGGCATGCTCCTGGCAACTATTCTCTAAGTAGGCTCTACTCCCTAAGAGCCCATTAATCTCTCCAAAGCGTCTTCTTGATCTAGTCACACTGCCAGCCTGGGGGACCAAGCCTCTCCCTGCATGGACATTTCCACGCACTGGTGTGTGTGTGGGGGGGAGGGGTAGAAAATTTCAACAAATGCACACGCATTTCCTGGAGCTTGGTTCCACTTGGTCTCTGTGATGTTTGCTGGTGCCTCTCTTCCTACCAACCCGGAGTCTAAGAACTATCTGGGATGTAAATCTTCATCTCTTCAGTCCTTTGACTTTTTCAAACTTTAGTCTTTTGACAAGTGTGTTTTCTATGTGTGGATTCTATGCCAGACACTGCAGTAACCACAGGGAGTACCCCACAACTGTAGTCAAAGGAGGGAAGAGTACTTTGGCAGAGGGAAGCAAGATAGACGAATCAACATGCACCCGTGTTCCTGGTCTCCGGCTGTGAGCTGCAGCTACCCCGCCCGCCAACCATTACCACATCACCTTCTGAGCAGCCACTGCCGTCAAGCCCACGGTCTACAGTCTAGGATATTAAAATAATCACGAAGAGAGGGAAGACGATGAGGAGGAAGTATTATCCCTGGTAAGGCAGAGGAATCAGGACTAGGCAGAGCTGGTTGTTGACCCACCTAAGCCCGGTCAACCCAGAGAGCGCTATAAAGTGAATACCGGTCATCAGAGTATTCTGGGGTGTGTTGACATGCTCCCTCTACCCCTACCAAGTCCCCACGTGACAGCAGCCCTGCAAAGAGTGTGACGTCACATGAGGCCACCCCCTGCAGCTGCAGTAGCTCATGACAAAGCTGACTAGGGGGTGACTTGTCCCGTGGGGTGCTTGGCCAATTAGTGTGCAGCATGGCCTGCCCTTCGGGCTGCTTACCTTACTTTGTGTGTCCACACAACAGCAATTTCTGGATTTCTGTGGCTCTTTCTTCCTGAGAGGGAAGTAGAGAACAATTGCATCCCCTCCTGTGAGTGAAGACCTTGGCAGAGCATGACACGCAGGAGCCTATGGCCGATGCCAAGCCACCTTTCTCCGACACTGAGTCAGATTTTACTGACCCTCCAATGGCATTTGTCTCTAATGGGGCCTAGTTGACAGGCTGAGAGTTGTTTTTTGGAGGGAGCATAATTCTCCAAAGAGAACAGGCTTTGCTGCAAAACTTCAAACGTTTGCAATGTTATTCTCCCGTGAAAATTTTCCATGAGTCTTTTTGTAGCATGAATAATAGAAACCCAGAGACAGATATTGGGGTTAAAGCTGAAGATCAGAGAAGCAAAGCAGCCAGCCACTAGCTCTTTACCTCTACCTCAGACCGAAAGGGCAACCTTGTCTCCATGAATCCGACTGCATCTGTCTCCACCGAACCTCAGACTCCTAGACTGCTCCTGTCTCCTGCCTTATTGCTCTTTAGTGCTGGGATTAAAGGTGTGGGATCCCAAGTCCTGGGATCAAAGGTCAGAGATCTGTTTCTCTTTTAGACCAATTCACGCTCAGGTAGCCCAGAGTAGCCTAGAACTCACAGAGACTCATCTGCCTTTGTCTCCTGAGTGCTGGGATTAAAGGACTATACTAACACTGCCTGGCCTCTATGGCCGTGGCTAGCTCTGCACTCTGATTTTTCAGGCAAGCTTTATTTGTTAGATCATAAACAAAATATCACCACACCTTTAGGGTTATCCATTCAGATGTTCATATTCAATACATTGGTTTCCCACATTTTCCTACCCAGGGATCTGACCTTAGGTTATAAGTCCTGTTTTGGCTATTTTAGCTAATTGGATTTAAAATCTTGAGGTTGGCCCTAGATTTCTGTGCTATATAGTTGAAGACGAGAACATAATTTTGGGCCTACACGTTTTCATCTCTGGGTTTCTGTTGCCCGTGACTTCAATTAGCTATTTCTGTTCTTGCCATGTGACACTTAGCAATAAGCCTTTCAGCCCCATTGTCTCTACAGCTGTATCTTTATGGGTTTAAGGTGCCTTCCAGTTTATTTTACTGGTTTCTTCTCTTGTACCAATCTACCATTCCTATCCACAGCTGGTGAAAGCTTTTAACAATGGAGCCACATAATGTGCAGGCTATTTGTGCTCTACCTGTCACCAGGAAACAGGTGCTAATTGCCAGCCAGAAAGCAAGTGATTCAGCCTGGGCACTTTGACTCCTCACCACCTGTTCTCAGAGCCAGCTGTCCCCAGGCTGCCTCGTCAGAAGCCAGAAGCAATCGCCAACCGGTATTTCTTAGAGATTAAAACATGGACCATAGGAAACTGGTTGACAATAGATGCTCAGCCGAGCTACGTCCTACTTTGTGAGGTGCTCTGGGATGGATGTTTCCCATCAGTGTCTTGGTGGAGATCCCTGAAGGGATGTGGTGCTGGTGGTGGGCAACACAGTTTCCACAGCTGAGACCCATGCCAAACCATGAAAACATCAGCTCACGGCACAGCTAGCTGCATCAGACTGAGAACTGGTCCACAGGCTCCTCCCTCAGGACATCTGCCAAGTACACATTGACAACTCACACCAGTCTCATCAAATGTCTTAAGGGACCTCAGGGAGCCTCAGTGGCATCAACTGGGACCTGAGCTGAGGTTAGAACCCAAACCACAGATTAAGCCATGTATTTCCCCACAGTAGGGTGAAGGGGAAGATGACTGGGGGTTCCAAGAATAATCATGCAAATTTAAAAGTAAAGAGAGAGGTCCTACGTGATCTAAGGAGAGGCAGCACAGACGTTTAACCCCTCTCCCTTGGTTCCCTCTGTGTTCTTCACACTCGTGTGCTGTGGAACATTACTATGTAAAGGTGTGTCGCATTTGGTTATACTGCGTTTTTTTAAAAAATTACATAAGATGTGTTGCATCTGTTTCACTTTGCCTAAAGTCACCTGGTCTAATAAAAAAGCTGAACTGTCAATATCGAGACAGAGGAGGGACAGGTTTGGCTGGTGGGCAGAGACAATGAATAGTAGGAGAGAAGAGAAGGAGAAGGAAGGAGCGAACATGGAAGAAAGAGAGGGAGACACCCTGGGCTAGCCAGGCAGCCGCCAGACAGCAAGAAGGGGTCAGACACACAGAAAGGACCAGCAGTTTAAAAAGCCCCAAGGCAAAACGTAAACGACGAGAAACGGGTTAAGGTATAAGAGCCAGCAAGGAGCGAGCCGAAGAGGAGGCCAAGCCTAATAACAAGCCTCGGTGGTGTCATGACTGGGGAGTGGGTTGGTGGCCTGCCACACACGTGTTTTTCACACCAAGTCCCAGAAAAAGAATATCTGGCTGTAGGATTTACCTAACGCTTCCTTGAAAGCAACCAGCCATATCTGGATCTTCCAGGTTTCTCCAAAAGTTTGGATTTGTCAGGGTTCTGTAAATAGGTGGGTCAAGGCGTGGTTTCCTCTTCCCTATGTTTAGACATCCAAGCAGAAAAAGTGGGATTTTTAACCTTTTTGTGTGTATGCAAGACAGAAAACCACATTCCTGCTCCCGTTATTTCCTCTCTCCCCTAGCCACATTGGGCCTACTCCATACTAATCACTCTGTGGAGAAATGACCGACAATATTGTCCCATTCTTGTATCTAAGCACAGAAATCCGGCAGTACCCTATACGGGTCTACAACACTGCATGTTTTAAAAAGCTAAGAGCACTTAAAGTACAAGGATTACTCTGAAAAAGTCCCTAATTAATAAATGTTCTACATTTTTATGTGAGAATGTTTAATATTTAATTTTTCAATAATTTTATCATTTATAATTTATTAAATTTATTTTGTGGCTTGTATTTATTAAAAATTGATGTACTTCCTATTTTTTTTTACTCCAATGTTAGGTTATTTTTATGCAAAAAATGAGCAAAAACCAATGCTTTTAAGTCCTAGGACTTTTTTTTCTTAAAGTCCCTGTTGGAGCATATCAAGACTCTAATACCCTAGAGCTCCCCTGTGATATTTCTTCCAATATTTCCTTGGTGGCTTTTGCATCTGTGTAGGTCAGGGATTATCAGTCAACCTTTCAGAACAGGGCAAACCTGCTCTGCCTCCTTCTCCCCGAACAATGTGAGCCCAGGGTTTATTGTAACGAATGCTCATTTCCATGCTGTAGGACTTGAGAGAAATCATGGTCTACAAGGCATAGACTCCATCTTAGCATGGATCCCTGGCTCTCTGAGAGTAACAGCTCAGGGTCTCCAGTTACACAAAAGAAGGAGAGGGGAGGGAGAAAGAGGGGGAGAGAAGAAGGGGGTGGAGGGAGGCAGAAGAGAGGGGGGGAGAGGGGTAGAGGGAGGAAGAGGGAGAAATTTATAAGCGGACTTGGTGATGAGTATCTCCACCATTCATAACCAATTTTATTTTTCACAGAAAGCGTGTGATGTCCATGGCCCATGGATTGGGTTCGGCCAGTTTGTAGCACCCAAGAGGAAGCCTTGAGCCTGTGAGATGTAGTTGAATATGGGGAAGTTTGATTTGCGCATCTAGGTAGAGGGAACACTATTTACACTTCTTTCCATTGTGGCATTTACAGGCAGCTCAAGTTGCGATTAAGGTCAGGAGGTAAAGCAAGACTTAAATGGAGAGGGAGCCCTGCCTAAAACTCATGCAGTAAACAGCACGTCTAGCTCATTCCCTGTGCAAAATGTTTATTGAGCATTTACTACGGGAGATGCCCCTGAGGTCGGCTGGAGAGGGAGAGAGGCTAAGGCTGAGAAGGATACAGCAGTACAGTTGACAGTATGAGCAGCACAGGGGGTGTGGCCTCTGCTCCCCTCAGGGTCCATCTGTAAAAGTCCATCAAACAGAGCTGTGAAGACCTGCGAGGTGCTGAGTTAAAAATATGATATAAAACCACGAACGTCAAAGGTACCACTCAACATATCTGACGATATTTCTTGGCAATTGTGAACATGCCTTCTCACCCGTAGCAGAACCGAGGGCAGAGTCCACGTCTGCGTTTGCTTTTGTTCCTGTTGTCCTGCACAATGCCTTGCTGGTAGCAATCCTCATTTAGATGGCCAATCAGATGCTCTTAGCCAGTCCTTCCCTAGCCTAGAAGCCACAGGAAGGCAGGTTAGATGTACTTCTCATCAACGCCTCTCCTGAGTGACAAGGCATAGTGCAGAAACGGCTGGGCCACTGTGGCTTTTATTGAAGACAAGCTTCCGAAAGTCAACCTATGTCTCTGCTGCAGGTTCTCCCAGTGCTCTTCTCTGAGCCTGGCAATGCTTAGTTTGGTATCCCTCAGTGCCAAATGCAGCTCTTTCCTGCCTTCTAACTGCTAAGACTCTGCGGAATTTTGATATAATGCATTAAAACATTTCCTCAGCCAAGTGTTTTACACAACATAAAATATTTTTCTATGGTAATGTTTCTTTTATTGAGTTTTCTTTTTCTTTCTTTCTTTTTTTTTTTTTAGAAAAATTATCACACATTCTACAGATATTCAGCAACACTTACTCAACTGAAACACAAAATAAAATTACAAAAAAAAAAAAAAAAAAAAAGCCACCAACTACAGACATTCTCAAATTAACCAGAAAGAATTTGTTGTGACTGAGGAATAAATGCCGTGACCTGAAATGCAGCACAGGCATGCTTGGGGTCTCTTGTGGAATAAACCACGTCGGCTGGATACTGTTAGCTGCTGACCCAAAGTAATCAGGACAAAGGACCCAAACAAACACTCTAGCAGTGGTAAAAGAACTCTCCAAATGTGGCTTCAGATATCGAAAAGGTGATACTCTGTACATTGTACGGCCTAGAACGAACAGACTTGAGGAGGAAATGAATCTCATATGCAAATCAGACAACAGTTACTGCCTTGGGAGGGAGTCAGGCTGAGGAAAATGTGGCTGTCGGCTTAGGAAGACCCATAGCCTAAGGGAAAGATGATGGAGAGATGTCAGGGGCAGTGGCTACAGGGGTGGAGGTCACCAGGAGACTGTGCCAAAGGGTCCTGTGGAAATGTGTCCAGGTTGGTCAATAGGGAGGCAAAGGTCCACACAGGGTAGGGAGACTCTCATCTGAGAACTGGAGCCAAGTTTGTGTCTCATGCTCTGGGAAGCTGTCGATTAGGTATGCAAAATTTAACTCTGTATGCTGCCCTTCGCATGTCTAGATCATACCATTGTTGACCTCTTGTGAGTCAGAAGCAAAGGTCAAGGAGCCCAAAGTCTGGAGGTCAGGGCTTCCAGCACTACACCCAAACGCATATCACACGGAATTCCCACCCATCACCCACGAATTAGCCATGAGCTTTTTAACTCCTACTTGGCAGAACAGTAAATGGAGCACCAGTAAGTTCCCGTGGTTCCCTTGACGTGATATTCAGAGAAGGGGACCCGGAGCTAGAGCTGACATTTTCCGACCGACGACTCACTAGTTTGTGCCTTATTTCCTTTGTACCTGTTAAATTCCACTCCGTAGCTGGTTTCCCTTGCAGTGTCCCTCACCGCATGCCATCCTTCTTGGTTTCCCTGCCTGAACCCCTAACATCACGGAAACAGTCCCAGCTGTCCGCTCATTTATTTTATGTTCTCCCCCGTTTCAACGGAAGTGCCCCGTAAGCAGGCCAGCCCGAGATATTTACTGCTGTGTCCTCCAGACCCAGACTTGTGTCCGGCATAGCACCTTTATGTTTCTTTAAGACCTGTGGGCCAGGACTCCTCCACCGTCTGGGGTCTGTTTCAGATGCAGACCGGTTGTGGGTTGGCACCTGCCCTGCTGGAGTGGGCTGCTTCCCTCCTCTTGGTTTTGGAAGTGGGTGAAACCGTCAAAGGCAAGGGCAAGCCCGGACTAGAACAGAGGGAATGATGAACGCATCTCCAAGAGGTGGGCTCCTTCTTTCCGCCACCATTTCCTGTTTGAAGACTTGCATCTTGTCTATGAATGTTTCTAAACCGTACTCAGAAAACATTTAACTTGCTTCTGTCCCACAGCACCCTAACAAACCGCCAGGCCTCAGATCCACCAGGACCCCTCATGACCACATTAGGAGCTGCCCGGCAGTTGAAAACCTGCTTGAAATCCTAAGGAAGACTTGAAAACAGAAAAGCCTCAAAGGCAGTAGCTAAGGAGAGCAACTCTCTCAAATAGGGATTTTTCTTTAGGGTCTGTTTGGCGAAAACACATGCTTCTTACTTAGAAGCAGGTCATGTCAGTGGTTTAATTTAAGACATCAAACGAGAAACAATCTGTCTGGTCTAACCTTTTGCCGGTGAAATGAGCAGCCTCTGAGCCAGCTCCCAGAGAACACTCTCATTATCCTGGTCTCCGTGACATGGGACATATTGTCTCTTTCCTTGACTTGACCTTAACACATCACTGATGCAAAACATATTTCTAGTTTGAAAAATAGTCATCTAGAAAAGAAAACCATTTCCCTGTCTCAATTCACAGTCTCGGGCTCAGCATTGGGGGGAGAGGGGGAAGTGTGTTCTACTTGAATCCATGACTGGTTCCAGCCTCTTAAAAATCAGTAAAATATTTGAGAGCAGAGTGGTACCCTAAAAATGTATTATTTGCATTCCTATTCTTCTTTGTGAACAGACTGAGATCTGTGAGATATGGCGGGAGGCAGGCATAAGCTTTTCTGTAATGTTCCTAGGGATTAAGGGGAAGGGAGGTTTGCTTACTGACTTGTGATCGCATTAAACAAATCTCCTACACACGAAGATCCCATAGATCTTTATAGTTGGCAAAACCTGTTTATTGTCTACAGCATGAGGTCCGTAGCATACGAGGAAGGTATCAGGGTTGTTCACCTTGACATGTGTGCAGCTGAGAAGACCGCAGCCCCAGCAATAGGTTGGAAGATAAAAGACTGGAGTAGAGGGCTTCCTGTCTGCAGGATATGGCTCTGGCCTCACCCCCTTTCCTCTCTGGTAAGAATACTATTTGGGGGATACACTTGTATCTGTTGTTACATTGTTGATTTGTGTGAGGCTGCTTTTGTTTATATTGGAATTAGTATCTGTAAGCACTGACAAGGAGACAATGTATCTGATTCATTAAAAGGAAACATGGTGTCAGGCGATCAAAGTCAGAAATAGAATTCTAATGGCCTTGCCCACCACGCTGTGTGGTGGGAGATCTGAAGAAAGCGAAGAACTTCCTTCTCTTTAAGGGAGACCTCCAAACTCCAACCATTTATACTCTTTATTCACCAGCTAGAACTTACATTGCCATAAGGGAGAGTGGGTGAGATCCAAAGTGGCTTCTTACCAAAGTGGGCTTCTGTTACTTAGGAAGAAAGACAATACGTGTGTTAGGAGGCGTTGCCTTATGGCCGGACACAGTATAGACACCGCTCTGAAAATGCTGGGGTATCTAAATTTGGCCTCTTTGGAATAATACACCAGGGTTGTGGTTTTTGTAGTGATGGACAATACTGCATTAGACTAATATACACAACCATCAATTATTTTAAGATGAGATATCCCTGAGATAAAAGGTTGGAAGTTATTCCAGGGGCTTCAACCGTTTAAAGAAAGGAACCATAGGACTGGGGAGATGGCTTGGGTCCCTATGGTGCTTGCCAGGAAAGTACCGCTGGTGTTCAGCTTCCCACTCCCCACACAATCTGTAACCCCAGTGCTGGTGGGGATGGAGGGAGAGGTCCCTAGATCTCACTGAAATGGTGAGCCCCAGGTTGAGAGGAGAGATCCTGTTTCAAGAGAATAAGATAGATGAGCTGGCGAAATGCCTCAGTGGTTAGGAGCTCACCTCCATCTGTAACCCCAGTTCCATGGGGCCCTGTGCCCTCTTCTGACTTCTTAGGCACTGGGCATTCTTGCTGGTGTATACTCGTATACACAAAACAAAATGAAAAAGCTGCAACAACGAGGTGGAAAGCAATTGAGGAAGATTTTGTGTCTGCCTCTTCACCCCACGTGTGTATGCAGCTGTGTATACAGTGTCCACGTGTGCATACAGCATCAGTGTCAGAGAGAAGGGAGGGAGAGGCGGAAGGCTACGGCAGCAGCAGCACTATGTGGGTTCTGCCTCTGTATGGCATTCCTGGGAGAGGGCCTTCCTCAGTCTGCTCTGTGACACAGGGCAGAAAGCCTTATAAAACTGAAGGTCTAGAGAAGGGCGGTCCAGGCTGCTCGGGATGCTGAGATGGAGCGAGGAAAATCCTGGAAAGTGAAGAGGCCCCTCAGAATCCACACATGCATTCTGCATACATTTTGCAAAATTGTTTCCATGTGTGGGGAAAAGTAAATAAAATAAAGAGCCGGGTGAAAGCGAGAACTGGAGGCCTAAGATTAGAACAATTCTTCAGCAGAGCTGACCATGGCCAGGAAGGGCTAGGAATGTAGATCCCTTCAAGTTATGGGAACTGACTCTCATATCACACTTGCTTTTCTGTCCTGTTCTTTTCTTATCTTTGGATTCTAACTGCACATGCGTTAGACAACTTGCACAGTACCAGGGCGACCGAAAGCTCTCTCCGCCTCCCCCCGGCCTCTTTCCTCTTCGTTCTTCAGATCGGAGTCTCTGTCCATATATATTCACATCCTTGTCACTCCCTTCTGCCAACTCCAATTGGCGCCTAAGCCCATATCCAGTGAATTTTCTATTTCAGATATTGTACTTTTCAGTTCTAGAGTTTCTATTTTTTTACTTAGTTTCTATTTCACTGCTGAGGTCCCCCATCTGTTCACTCATCCTGACCATTCCCCACCCCCCCAACTTAGATTTACCATTGTAATACCAACATCTAAATCACATGCATCTATCTCGATTGGCTGACTCTGTTTCCTGCACATGGGTCAATACCCCTCCCCTTCAAGAATCTCATTGCTGTTTACAGGTGTGCAGATGACTCTGAAGACCATGTTGTAAATGGAGCTCTTAACTGGTCTACACAGCAAAAGCCCAGAGACAGATATAGAGGGAAATGTTGAGAGATCAGAGAGAAGGAGCGAGCCACTGACACATCTCACCTCCTTAGTGTCTCAGACGAGAAAGTGAGTTCCTGTTTCTCCCTGCTTATACCCTGTTTCTGTCCAGCTGTCTCATTTTCTGTCTGTCTGCACAGACCTCCAGACCTCTGTGGTTACCTAGTGGCAAGCTCCATCCTTTGACCCTCAGACAGGCTTTATTTGCACTAGCAAGGTATCGTCACACCATGCACTTGGGGGATTAAGGTAGGTTTCTGTTATGTTTCTCTTTGCTTTGGAATTAAGGTAGATTTCTTTTGGGTTTATCTTCTATAACATTTTTTTTTAACCTCAGGGAGTGATTGGCTGATAACCTTCAGTTTTCCTGCTTTGTTAGAGATAAAACACATCCCAGGGCAGGAAAGGAGCAATGTCCCAGATCCTACAAACATTAACAAGATAATGCAGGATGGCGGACATGTTCATACCAACAACTTCTGCAACTCAAAAGTAGGGAATACTGATCCAGACACAAAACCCAGGACTGTCCATGTACAGCAAGTCTAGGTCATGTGACTGCAGAGTTCCTTCAAGTGCTTAAAAAACATTCTAATCTTACACCAATTATTTTAAGAAATAGAAGAAATTTGAGGCCATACTGTAACAAAACCACAATAGAATTTCTATTATTATACTAATCCATCTTCCAGAATTAGCAGCAGGAAGTTTCTTTGGGATAAAGGAAAAAAAAATCAGAAGAAACTTATATGAATATGACATAGTGAAGAGACTCAGAAATGTTAAATATGGCTGAAAAGGGACAAAGGCATTTGACTGAATTTGCCACCTGCTTATAACAACAAAAACCAAGTAGAGGGCGTGTAAATGTTTCGACTTTGTGAAGGGCATGTACAAATACTCCCTCCAAGATGATGCTACTTATGAAAAGCTGAGGATTTCTTACATGAGGTCAGGCACGAGGACTCCAGTCATTGTAGTTATTCAATATTGCATTCACCAACATAGCTAGTGCAGCACACCATACAAAAGAAACACAAATACTGAAAAGAAAGAAATACTGTTTGTATTTGTATGTGGCATGATTTCTTTGATTAAAAATATCATAGGAATCTGAAGAAGAAGTGAACTTAGGAAGCTGAGTGAACTAAGTAACAATGCAGACAGGCAAACTGTACTTCTATGTACGAGAGCAATCAGCCTAGAAGGGAAATCTCTTCACTTCCTACTAGAGTACATCCAAAAGCATAAAACATATAGAGATAACCTAATAAAAACAGCGTGTGTCCTCTCTGTGTAGCAATGGGACAGTGCAGACCAGGGGGACTTTGATAAACAGACAAGGCTACAGAGCAGAAGAGTCAGTAGATCAAGGTGTCAATTACCTGCAGATTAATGCAGTCACTGGGACAGATTGCAGCAAGGTGTTTTACTAAGCTTGCTTTAGAAGTTGACAATATGCTTGTAAAACAAATACCCAAAGAATAACACTGGAGAAATATGCTGCTGATGTAAAGGGTCACCAGAAAAGTATGGCATCCAAACCCATCTAGCACTGCAGTGTTGCTCTGAGACACATGGATAAATAAGGCGAATACGATAAACAATGTCATGCATATACCATCAATTACCTACTGCACAATGTTAACACAGCTAAATGAGGAGATACATATTAAGACCAACTGCACTTTAGCGTAGATCAAAGACCAACTTCACAAAAGGAGACCAGGCAAGGACTAGACATACATGAAAATATCCTTGATACCATGAGTTGTCCAGGAAAAGCAATTAAAAGCACACTGTAGCACCACACATACCTTCGGAAAGAGCGCAGCTTAAAGGACTGCTATCAAATGCCAGTGGGAATGTGGGGGAATCTCAGCTCTCACTCTCTGGTGCTGGGACATAGAAAGGCATCTGGAATTCAACCCTTATGTGTGTCTTCAAGAAAATGGAACATGGATAACCTGCCAAAAGGGTTATGCAAAAGTATTTACCTGCTTTCTGGCCCCAGTTTCAAATAAGCAATTTGTTTTTTATGCTTTCATGTGTTCATCTGTTTTTTTTTTAATTGGCATATTTATGAGTCAAACTGGGTGATAACCCAGATGTCTATTAATAGAAGGGGATAAGTAGTGCTATACTTACACAATGGCATGCTGCTCAGCCACAACTGGGAACACAGCATGGACGTCTTAGTGATACCAATGCTGCCATGGACCACCATGACCACAGGTAGTTGGAAAGGAAAGGGAGTATTTGCTTTACACTTCCACACTGTAGTCCATAACTGAAGGGCAGGACAGGACAGGAACTCAGACAGGGCAGGAACCTGGAGGCAGGAGCTGATGAGGAGACCATGGAAGGGAGCTGCTCACTGGTTTGCTCCTCATGGCTTGCTCAGCCTGCTTTCCTACAGAACCCAGGACCACCGGCCCAGGGTGATACCACCTACAATGGACGGGGCTCTCTTCTCATCAGTCACTAAGAAAATGCTCTATAGGCTTGTCTACAGCCCAATCCTATGGAGACAATTTCTAAGTTGAAGTTCCCTCCTCTCGGAAGACTATAGCTTGTATCAAGCTGACATAAAACTAGCCAGTACAACAGATGAAGCTCAAAATTCATCTGGGAAAATAACATCAGTGATGCATATTGTATAATTTCATTCATGAAATGTTAAGTGACAGGCATGACAAATATGTGATGACATTTAAAACAGTCCTTGTCATTATGGGGTGGCATACACACACACACACACACACAGACACACACACACACACACACACACACACACACCATGAACCTTTACATATAACATAGCTCTTGGAGGATGTGTTTTTGTGAACATTTTTTAAAATCCAGACAGTTGGGTACCTCCATTTCAAAGGAGGGTGGTTGTGAACACTGATACCCAGATGGTGAACCCTAGGGGCTGGACATCTGCTTTTCTCTCAGTGGGCTCAGGGGAACTCTCTTCAACATGGCTACACTGGCTATTTGGTTATTTAATTGGAAAAGTTGATTGAAACAGTGAAAGGACATATATGCAGATAAATGCTTTCAATCTTTTGTTTTTCAAGAAAACTCCGTTTGTGTGCATGTGTGTGCGTGTGTGTGCGTGTGTGTGTGTGCGTGCGTGTGTGTGCGTGTGCGTGTGTGCGTGTGTGTGCGTGTGCGCGCGCGTGTGTGTGCGTGTGTGTGTGCGTGCGCG